>NC_135505.1:142514919-142814941 GCF_052857255.1 Amblyomma americanum
CGGATTTCTATTTGTTTAGCTGGAATAAAATAGCTATATGTTGCTGCAACTGAGACAAGGATTACATGAAATCTGGTTCAGCACTATGCATATTAAGCATAGAGCATACAGTTGGATTACTCTTCAGATGTATATTTGTTCAGCTGGAAGGAAATAGCTATGTTGCTGCTACTGAGACAATGATGACATGAAATTTAGGCGCATCACAATAGACATCCAGAATAGAGCAGTCTGATTACTCTATACATTTGCATTAGATCAGGTGCAGGAAAACGGCTGTTCTTACTTCTGCAATTCAATATGCATCCCCTGTGAAAGTCCAGCGGGAAGCGATGTGGTGGGACAGCGACGGTAGAGTCCACATTTAAGCAATTTGGCACAGAGCATCGCTTTTTAACCTTTTAAGGTACACTGGACACATACACATCCCCGGATTTCAAAATAGTGGAACTAAATGACTACCGCATGCATAAGCATAAAGTTTGAGCATTTGACTCTTCTATATGTTGACTTGAACAGAAAATTACGTCGGTAAAACTGGCACCGACACCCCTCAAAACGAGGCAATTTCGCCACACCCGGGGAGCAGCGGCTGTCTTTCAATTTTGTAAGTGTATTTTTGTTATATTTTTTGGGTTAATAATAAACTGTGGCAGAAATAGGTTCGTTAGGATTTGCGAGAAATGAAAAGGAACGATTGCCCCAGCGCATACCAGACATTCGTAACAGAAAAAGTGGCTTGAGACATGTGTGTCCGTATGTACCTTGAATTCGTTTACATGAATGGACATTTGTGTACATGAGCGAAGGTGGTGCCCTTTCGCCTTCACATATGTGACATAATACAAGTAATTGGTATTTTTTTTCCGCGTAGTGAGTGACTATGAGCTGTCCAATTACTCTTTTTTCTGACTGCTGCTGCTTGCTTCGCGGGAGGATGACAGGCGCAAATTTTTAGTGCCTGAGAGAAACTATAATCTTTTTCGCCGACGACAGTGGTCATAAGGCCGGGTTATAAGTCCACGGTTAGGATATGGCTATCTTAGGTGAAGGCGTGAATAAGGTTGGACCACAGATTGTCATTGAGCACCTAGACAAGCGGGAGCCTTCCAATGGCTAGAGTTAGCGCATCAGGTGAACTGGATCGGCAGCGCTTAGCCCTACTAACATTCCCGGAATAAAAGCCGCTAAGAAAATCCCATGTTTTTTAAAAAGTCTCAGAAAGGAAGAAAATTTAGAAATAACGCTGGAGTGGAGTACGTGTTACGAAGGTGCGTATCAGGACAAGAGAAAGGTAGCGTCACAACGCTGACGATTTTTCCTGAAATGAAGAATTTCGATGCTCTAGTTTCTGAAGCACTCGAACAAGAAAGTGCACATTACACACGCCGAAACGGAATTCTTTTCCCTACAACGAACGGAGAAATGAAAGCATTTTAGGAGTAAACCTCATCACTTTTTTTCTCGACATGGGATTGAACAACACCCATATTTGCTACCATAAGCTGCAAGCTAAAAATGTTAATCTGCCTGCTTTAACCTCGATGGAGTTTCGACAGGCCATGGTGCGTTCTCTTATGCCTAGTTTTCATAGCCGGCACCGAGGCTCAAGTCTTGCGCAGACGGTGCGACTCGTCGCGACGTTCGCAAAGACCGTAGCCACATCACACCCAATGCACGAAGGCTACTCTGGCAAGCGCCGCGCGAAGTGGACGATTTGTAACGTTAATTTAAATTACCGCAGTTTGTGGAGTGCACATGGCATTGCGCCGGCAAGGAACTTGCTTCCAGAGTTTCAAAGCGAGGGAAAGAAGCAGAGCTATGGCCGGAGCAAGTTTACTCCCATGAGGTACATAGGGACACATGTGTCCCAACCCATATCTTTTTTCACTTAATGCCAATTGGCTTACTCTCTGTTTTCGAGGCTATATTACGCGAAAAATGTTAGTGTATTGATGTTCCCATCTCTCATTTCCTTATGTACATGAGAGGGTTAGCGTGCCGCGAGCTCATCGCATAATATAGCGCTGGGCGCTTCGAACGAAAAACGATAAGCCTACTACAACGGCCAAGGACGATCCGCCTTGCAAGGCCGCATAAAGTCTTCGCACTGGCAGCGCGCAGAGCAAGAGAACGCGGACCAGGATAAGTTGGCAACAGCGTGATAGTAATCCTACCAAACGGCAATGACAAAGGAGCGCCTACCTTGGCATAGCCGAAAACATCTCAACCGGCACAATTTTACACCTGCGAGCTAGCTTCATACACTTCCTTATACATTTACTGCTTCGTAACTAGCTTCGTAGGCTGCAGTCACTTCGATCGGAAGCCGCAACAAGGCCGGCAAAGTCACGCTTCCACCGCAACCACAGCCATTAACAGCGGACACAAAAGGCAATTTGCACTAAAATTTGAAAATTAGAACATAGTTGTTTCTATTTATTTATTTATTCATTCAACAAAAGACTTTTCCTATACCTTGTCCTTGGCGCATGATGGCCTCAGTTGCCTATGTGTCATAAAACCCAACACAACTCTATTTATTTATTTATTTATTTATTTATTTATTTATTTATTTATTTATTTATTTATACATACTGCAGCCCCTCTATGGGGTTATTGCAGGAGTCGGTTAGACGAAAGAATTCATACAAAAAACAAGTAAACAATAACATTTAAAAATTCGCGAGAAATAAAGCAGGTGACATAAATGAAACTCAAGATGACAGCAACGCTGAGATACAGTACAGAAACGATAATGAGTCAATACACTGTAACAATAAGAAAGAACATAAAATGAGGTGTAGTTAACTTTTAACCGGAAATCGCTTAATGGCAGTGACCTAATTGTTCCGGGTATTAAGGTCCAGAATTCAATAGTACGTGGGAAAAAGCTGTATTTAAATTTATTACATCGAGCAAAGTCAGGCTTAATATTAAGGCTATGGTGACTCCTGCTTGACCTAGGAGTATCTGAAGGAATATATATGGGATGTGAGACGCGATAAGAAAAATTTACGATGCCATGCAGAAACTTCATTGACTTGATCTGACGGCGTACGGACAAAGGGCTATTGTGTTAACCTTTAAGTATTGTGTTCACAGACTTATGAAACATGGTACGTTAATATTTGTCGTTCTTGTGCTTATGTGCAACTTACGAATTGTTAGCCAACTTCGTTACGCAAGAGTGGGGCACTCCACCAATTCGCTGTGCCGCAGCATCTCTTGACTGCGTTCAGCTCCCGCCTTTGCCACCATTTCAAATACGTCTTGGCACTGAATTCACCGGATGTGCGACCTTCCTCAAGCGACGAATGCGAGGTGAAGGACATCAGCGCGATTGTAGCCATGGCGACAGCCGACGTAGATAGGAAAGAAACAGCGATAAGAGCGTGATCGGGGGGGGGGGGGGGGGGGGGGGGGGGGAGTCATTTCATGCAGACTGTCAAGAAGCGAGCAGATGCTTGAGCGATGCCTCCCGGAAGCATGCAGTACACCCTGGTCGGGTTCTCCACAGAACTGGATTGGAGGCCTCTACACTTCGTGAAGCCCATTCCACTGCACATGGTGTGCGAAGCCTGTGGACTGGTGCGCAAAAGGACAGCTTTACTTCCTTGCATGCACGCACTGTGCGAGTCTTGCTACGAGCAGAGCGCCCGGGACGATGTCCACATTTGTCCTCTCGATGGCCGCCAAAGCGATGCGGACGAGGTCTCTCTGAGGGAGTTTCCTGTCGACGAGCTGCTCAGGAGAAAGGTAAGGGCTGCAGGCACATTGGCAGTCGTGTTTTGATTTTCATTTAGTTGCGGCTTCGTTGTTTAGGAATTTTCAAAGTATAGAGAGAGATCGCGTGGTCGTGGTGGTTTACAGAGAACGAGAAACGATTCTACCTTTAAACGATGCTGCAGCACCGCCTTAAAAGGGAAATTTATTTAAAGCAATAGTTTTGTAAAAGCGATGCGGGCAAAACGAGATAAAGGCTCGATGGGGCATGTGTCGCTTGCGAAGACGTTCTCAAAGTGCACAGTGCTTGCAAACATGACCACGTGCTTAAGCGTTCTTGAAAGGCTGTGAATGCTCTTGTAGGCTTTACGCGTATGTAAGCCCCAATATACGTATAGGCGATGCACCTGTTCCCGGAAAGAGGCAACGCGATACACGGCAATAAATGCTTCGAAGCTCACAACTTGACTGTAGAGTATTTAAGCACGCTGTAAAAGGTTTAGCTTTTAAAGGGAGAAAAAGTGGCATAGTGCTCACCATAATTGTTCGCTTAGGCACAGAGAGAGAGCTATGGCTACTTTTATTTTGCACCCACATTTATTGTAGCTAAATGTCAAGGTTTTATGAATTGGAATTACGCGCCGTCGTGGGGTCCAGCGGAGCCTTTCCACAGCGCTCGCAATTTGATTGGGGTCCTAAGTCGCAGCCTTGGAATTGCTGCAAGCAGGGCCGCTGTTCCCGTATTGTGCGTGCGCGTGTAGATAGTGCATCTGCTCACGTCAAACGCGACGTCATCAGAAGAGATAAGAGGCTGCAGTCGACGTTCCGCACGTGATAACGTACTCAAAAGGATCTGGGAAAGCTTTTGCGAGCTCTTATCTCGAGTTCTGCTGTCGTCATTATTCCTGGCCAGTTTCAATCGATCTCCTATCTGCCGCCAGGTATTAATTTCTTTACGGCAATTTCTAGTGGCTAAATCGCCAGCGGCCGGTTTCAGTGGCCGCACAGGAACGCCACTGTGCGGTATAACTCATCGCAAAGGCCGATTAAGAGCGCGCCAAGCAGCAAGGAGGTATGAGCGCGTTGCCCAGCGTGAATGCGGAGCCGCCTCAAAGCTGCGCTATGAAAAGCAAAATGGACAGCAACCAATGCAGAGTGCACTGTCTTCATATGAAAAGTGGGCGATCTCGGTGGCTCCTTAGTCCGCGCAAGACAGACACGCATGTTTCTCAGTCCAGAGCACGGTCGAGCTGTCTGGAGCCGTGGGCAGGTTCATCATCCAAATGTATCTTGCGAGTACCCTATAGTGCGGCTACCACCATCTATAAGCCTAACAGCTCTGGAACACGCTACGCAGTTTCCTCAAGGCCAGTTTCTCTCAAGTTGCTTTAGACGAGGAGATAGGTTACCATTTCTTTTTCTTAAGCTGTTCGTTGTTCGATGAGTTTTTCTCTAAGAGCTGCACTGGGGTGTGGATAGGCGAGTTGTGTGCAATTTTTGTTTTTGCGCACAACATGCCTCTTAAGCATCAACTGTACCAGACACCCTCCAGGTATGCACTGGTGGACAGTGACCACATGCATTAAGCAAGTTGTTGCGGGGAATTTTGCCGGAGCTCATTTCTAACCTTGGGCAAAGCAAGGAAAGAAGTGCCTTGTAAAATATGCGTATCACACTTGCGTATTCAGACAAACGTTACCTGAAGTTTTACATTTCTTCTTTAGCGAAAATTGCAAATAAAAATAAATTGACGCTGGCGGCAAATATCACGTTAGGTCTGAGCTATCGTTACGGCACATAATTTAAATTTAACCCTTTACCTAATCCTTTCGTTCGTGGTGCAGGGGCTGCACCATGCATGCAGTGTACGAGGGGCGGCGTTCCAAAGCCTGCTACGCGGCGTCGTTAGAACGAGCTTTCCAAAAAATGACGACAAATGTTGCACGATACGCAAGGAAATGCACTTTGAGGGGATGCTCACGTGACTGCGGAGCGTACGAGAGAGTAGCCGAGCGGCGGAGAGTGTTCCCTAAGCGGCACTGGCTGTAAAATTTATATGACTGTGCTCTATACAGCACCGCACCTGCTAAATCAATATGCCGAATGTGGAGCTCGACGTCACAAAATTGCGCGAGTGCAATCAGCTAGGCTGTTTTTGACCACCGTGTCGCATATAGCACGTTCATAAATAAGAAAGAAGAGAACAAGTTCTTGTCGCATGCATTTAGACGCAGTCACGATTGCTCAGAGAATGACTCATGCTTTAATCTTGCAGGTGAAATGTTGGAACGAAGGAAGTGACTGCGGGTCAGTGCTGCCTGCATCTCAAATCGGCCAGCACTTCCATCGCGAATGTCGGCACCATTCCATTCGCTGCCCAAGGTGTTCGACCAGAGTTCTTTGCACTGATGTGTGTGCGCACTTGGAGTCGGAGTGCTGCACTACAACTGCGACGCCTGCTGGATTGGAATCCCAGGGGGATTCAGACCGCAAGGAGGAGACGGCGCTGCTGACATCCTTCAAAAAAATTCCAGGAGAGCAGGCCGGCGATATCAAAACAGTTCTCCAGCCACATCTCCCTGGCAGTGGCGCCAATAACGACCGACTCAGCGATGTTCTTCACGGAGTGAACAACTGCCAAAAAGAGTTGAGAGAACTCAGAGAAGGCATTACAAGCATGAATGACAGAATGAAGCAAGAAGGAGCAAAAGTGAGAACAGAGCTTGGTCAGTGTGCGAAAAAATGCTCGAATCAAATAGCCGCGTTTAGTGAAGAAAAGAGAGGGCGTTTAATTGCGAGCAGTGAGACTATAAAGACCATTTCCAACTGCATGCATGCAATGGAAGAACTACTAAGAGTTGAGGTGGCAAAGCTAGTCACAGAAATCGGGGACAATGATTCAAAGGGTGAAGGAGGCACCGAAGGGGCCACGGAACAAGTGGGAGGAAGTAGCGATGCAGTTAGCCGAGTGGATAAAGTAGTGTTAGAACCTCCTGACCTACAGGCATCGGTGTGCGAGTTTGTCTTGAAAGATGTCGGATCAATCGAAGAAAAAGCGCACAAGGAATATCACGTGGCTTACGAGAGCGAGCGTGTATACCTCCGAGGCTACTGCATGTCCCCTGGTGTCCGCATTAGCGGCGGTTTTTCTGGTGTGTTTGTGTCTGCTCTGTTCCGCCTGCACCAGGGCGACATGGACGACGTTGTTCAGTGGCCGTTCAAGCAGAGAATCAAACTTCGTGTCGTGCATCCAAAGGGAGGAGAAGAACGGGAGATCGTGGAGCGTCTCCGTGGTTCACGCACATCTTGTCTAAGGCCCGAAGAGGGACGTGCGCAAAATCCATATACGACTGCTGCACTTTTTAGTTTGAAGGATCTCATCCGCGAGGGTTACGTGGAAGACGACCAGCTTCGAATGAAGTTCGAGCTTCTTCCGTGATTTAATCTGAAATATATAGAGGAACGATGTCAATGTCGTTGCGATGAAGCTCCGTGGACACACAAACAGGAGTGAGATCTTAAACAGCAATAAAAATGAGTGTCCTGCCCCGTGGTTGTTCATTCGGTGTTGTATGCCAAACCGCCAGAGTTGCCGAAACCTGAGCGACCGCAAACTTCCATGAACTTGGTTCAACGCGCTTTAGTTATTTTCACCCAAGTGACTTAAAAAATAAATGTCGGTCTTCTGATTCATTCGCAGGGGTAAATTCTTGAATTTGCATACGATGCAAGCAGATGAATGTTTATTGCGGATGATAAAGCTGCAAGTGTGTATTCCACATGTGCTAATCCAAGCTTATGGAGGATTAGCATGTATTTTTTTGCCCGTTAGTGTACATTCGCAATCTATACGCTTCCCTTATTTTAGCTGCCACAGAAAACCCATGCATTCCTCTAAACTATCTTCACGTCGTTCTGTACAGCATACCTTGATAGCGTGCTTAACACTGCCTCGTACTATTGCGTTCACGTATTCAGTGTAGGTAACCTCCTACTGTGCAAGCATTGCACGCTGACTTTTCCCTCAGTGTTGTTTCGTTATCCAGGCGATATTTTTACGACATTACGTTCCAGGTAAGATGACCTGCCTCAAAGGAGCGTGTACTCTATATAGGGCAGCTTTGCTTTTTTTTTTCATAGAGGCGCATCTTGGGAACACTGTTAAGCAGGCCATCCAGACGAGCGCATTCGTCATATACGAAGTCCTTTGTGTGTGGTAATGTACGCATTGCAGGGTTATCAATGTTGGCTAGTCTAGCTTTGTTTTTCAAGTTCGTCCTTCTAGTGCCAAAAATTAGCTCAGTGCCAGAAGCTTACGTTGGAAAATAATAATGTAGAAGTGTGAATAGTATTCTGCATTCAAAATTTCACCACAAAGCTCGCCTTATATAAAGTAAGCTAAGCAGTCGTGAGTAAAAATGCCACAACGGATACAACTGTGTCCGCGCGGTGAGATAAGCTGATATATTAAGGACCTAGTGCAGTGGGTCGGACGTTCAGTGCTTCTGAGTATGTGTCTGTATGATCACGATGCCTTGAAGCAGCAGAGGGAGAACTGAACCTGGCGGCGCAGTGCAGCCTCAAGACTATAAAACGATCAAGTGGTAAACACCGTCTGAAGTGTGCCGATAAACGTGTGTATACATGGGAATAATCGATATTGGGCGATCTGAGGGCTGCGGCTATATATTGCCTCGTGGTACATTCCTTACGGACCCTTCTTTGTTCGTCCATAACTTTACTGCCACCTGTGTTCGGCGATTGAAAGTTAAGGTCTGGTTCATGCGAATGAAAGTTAAGGACAACTCGGCGAGCTATAGAAAAAAAAATATGATAGATGTAACGTTAAGATACCGGAAGCGAGTAGAGTGGGTGAGGGAACAAACGCGGGTGGAAGACATCCTAGTCGAAATCAAGAGGAAGAAATGGGCTTGGGCAGGGCACGTAATGCGAAGGCAAGATAACCGCTGGTCCTTAAGGGTAACGAAGTGGATTCCAAGACAAGGTTATACCCCTGTCACACGGCCAGTTTCAATCACCCTCGAGTCGAGGGTCTTCGAGATTCTCAATCGCCATCGAACTCGCCGCTGCTACACGGCAAATCTCAATGGCCATTGAAATGGTTCTCGTGTCTTACGCCACAGATGAGTGGCGCCACAATCGCTACTTTGGATTTTGCAAAAATAACAAAAATATTTGATAAATGTATACTAAATGCTGAAATACAGGCATACGCGAAAGTCGTTAAAAACCCTTTTAGTTGCACGTACGCGACGTACATATGCATACACTGCTGTAGCCACTTTAATACAAGACGAGCCAAAACCAAGCCAGTCCAACTGCGTCGGAGCGCTGCTTCGTCAGGCTTAAGACCGGGGAAATCGCCATGATATCTGAAAAACAAGAGCTATTTTTCTCTTGAAACTTTATGCGAGAGTAAGAATGGGCAAATCGAAGGCGAATACAACAGCTTAGAACACGATATTGCTTTGAGGGATTAGCGACGAAGCTGTTATCGCTGTGAAGCGGGCGGGCAGGGTGCCGCCATGTTGTCAACGTTAAGTACGCAAGCAACGCAAAGACTGCAACGCAAAATGAATGCGCTTAATGCGCTTAAAACCAGTCTAATATAATTTTAATAATTTTACAGGCTGCTTACATTAAATGTTATGCGAATAATGTTTGTTCATGTTTTTTCACCGTGAATGTGTCGTGTACGAAAGTGCGCTTGGCGCCGCTCGGAGCAACGCTAGCAACCTTGGGCAGCGCTCGAAGGCCCTCGAAATCTCGATGGAGTTCTGCGCTACTCCGTTGACTCGATAGGCTATTGACTCGATCGCCATTGAAACTGCCCGTGTGGCAGCGCTCGATCGCCTTTGAGTCGATAGACTATCGGTTCGAGGGCCCTCGAAATGCCCGTGTGACAGGGGTATTAGAGTAGCACCACGCGGCAGAAAGTTAGGTGGGAGGATGAGATTGAGAGGTTTGTGGGGATACGGTGGCCGCAGCTGGCACATGACACGGTTAATTGGCGAAACATGGGAGAGGTCTTTGCCTTGCAGTGGGCGTGGTCAGGCTGATGACGATGATGATCTATGATATATATCTCAGCATGATGTAAATGATGATAATGATATAATCTGACGATGATATAAATGGTATATATTTCAGCAGGATTCAGCAACAATTCAGCCGAACATTCATTCGCGCGTGTTCGCTCTTTGGCAAGGCGGAATAATTGTTAACATTTCACGAATCGCTGGTAACCGACCTTTAGGAAAAGCTGGGCGACTATCATTTACTTCGCCCATAAGATATGCCGAAAGTAGGTTTAATAATGTGTACAGCCGACGGCCGACCCGACCTTCTTCAATGGACTGGGCAGATATCGGCGCGATTGTAGCCATGGGAACCGACAGAACAGAAGGAAAGAAAGGGATGATAAGAGCGTGGTCAGGGAACGCAAAAAGTCAATTAGTGCAAACAGTCCAGACGCGAACGGATGCTTTCAGCAATTCCTACTGGAAGCATGCAGTACACCTTGGTGGGCTTCTCTGCAGAACTCGACTGGAGGCCCCTGCATTTCGTTAAGCCCATTCCATCCTACAGAGTGTGCTGTGCCTGCGGGTTGGTGCGCCAGAAGACTGCACTGCTTTCGTGCTCGCACACGCTGTGTGTGTCTTGCTACGAGTTGAGCGCCCAGGGCAGTGTCTGCGTCTGTCCTCGCGATGGCCATCATTGCGACCGGGAAGACGTCGAGCTGAAGAAGTGCCCCGATGACGAGGTGCTCAAAAGAAAGGTAAGTGTTGTGGAGAATGGAACATGATTGTTTCTTGTTACAGTGTTGCTCGTAGGGCGAAGGTTTCCGTGACAGATATAGTCGAATTTCTAGTGAGGAAGAATCCGCGGCGAGGAGGAAGCACCGGGGCCCTCTCGCTTTCGCCGCCGCCACACCGCAAAGAAAACAGATCAAGAGGGACGGAGCGCAAACGCCACAGCTATATATGCTTCGAAGGGAAAGGGAAAACGCTACAAACGGCGATGTGCGAACAAAGGCCTTAAACCAGTCCCAGTACTCTTGGCGAAGGAACGAGAGCCGCGACTCCCATGACCACTAACGGCAAATCGGGGCGCCACTAGGTTCCACACCTCGCGTCCTGCTGTTCCAAGCAGCTGCCACCATGCAGCTGAGTGTGGGAGTTCATGCGGACAAGTTGCAGCAGCATACGCTGCAAGGCGCCTGTACGCGCGCTGTGTGTGTGTGTGTGTGTGTGTGTGTGTGTGTGTGTGTGTGTGTGTGTGTGTGTGTGTGTGTGTGTGTGTGTGTGTGTGTGTGTGTGTGTGTGTGTGTGTGTGAGAGAGAGAGAGTGTGCGCGCGTGTGCACGTGTGCGCGTGTTTGTGTGTGTGTGTGTGTTTGTGTGTGCGCGCGCGTGCGAGTGTGCTTGTTTGTGCGTGTGTGTTTGTGCGTGTGTGTGTGCGCGAACGTGTGTGTGTGTGTCGCGCAGAGGGAGGAGGCTGGTGGGAGGGGGTAAAGTGTCGAAAGAAATTAGAAACCTCCATAGAACATACCTCTTCCCGAATCATCATCAGCCTCCCGCGCACTCAGCACGAAACACAAATAGGAAGGGGCCACTTCATGAGTGGTGTCGAAAATCAGTGCATGGAACCGAGACGTAATTGTTCCTCCGCAGCTAGCAGTCGTCATCGCATTGGAACGCGTGTTATTTCCATTAAATTTATAATTTATTTGACCATGGTCAAATAAATGGATTGTGCACAATCCATTAGGAAGTCGAAAGGCCGAGTAGTCACTATGATCATGGTGGCGCACAGCGAACCCAAACTATTGCACCTTTAAGTCGGCTAAAGCGAAGCTTGCTAGTTGAATGTAATACTTGTGACTTTGCACGGCACTGAGGACAAACGAATGAAAGGCAGGAACCCGCATGTAGTGTTTGGGAAAACACTGCCACCGTGGCGGCGGCTCGGCAACGTCATCATGAGAATTTAAGCACAGCTGTAAAATGCTTTACCTTGCACCTGAAATAAAAGCCTCGTTATAACACCTCGTGCAACTGGGCCAAAACACGCATTTGAGGGCATATTTTTTCCACATAAATGCCAAGGCTTGCTCACTTGCAATTAAGCGTCCAGAGCTATTGTTCCTTCATTGTTAGTGCAAATACAAAGTACAGAATACCGCCCATGTTTTGAAGTGGCAGGCCACGTCACCTATTAGATAGGGCTTTGCTTCCGGCGTTCAATGCACGATACAGTATGCATCAGGATCTTAACAAGCTTCGCCAGCTCTATCACGAGCTTGGCGTAGCCTTTGTTCGCAGCCAGTATCGTGCGGTCTCCCGCCCACAACCGGGAACTAATTGCTATAATGCATTTACCAGTGCCTAATCGTTATCAGCCTTCATCTCTTCGAGCTTTGCTTGCAAATAATCTGCGTAATTAGCGCTGTGACGTGGCCGTGCAGTGCCTGCGCAAACGATAGGAAACCTCGGCTCTAGGTCGCCGACGGCACCCTTTCAAACAAGGGGGTGGATGGAGGGCCTTGGTGGTCGAATGCATCGCTGAGGCCTCGGGTCCTCCAAGCATCGAGGGATGCTGATCATGCTGGGCAGAGCGAACACAGGGCTGCCTCAGAGCAGCGGCATGGAAAGCGAAACAGATCAGGTGCTTCAGGCTTCGATAGCCTATGCCGCGCATAGCAACATCTTTTATTTCCGTTTTTATGTTATGCTTAATAAACGGCTTGGCAGTGTGCTCTAAAAAAAATCGCCCGATGAAGGCGGCTCCTCAGGCCGCGACAGCCAGTAGGGAGACAAGCACGTTGCCCAGCACAAGGAACCGAGGGACCTGAAGCGGGAAAGGGGGGGGGGGGGGGGCAGGTCCATCAACCAAAGTATCTGAGCAATAGCCGAAGACGGCTACCACTGTGTAAGAATATAACTGCCCTAGAATGCGCTATGCCTTCACTGCAATAAAGTTCGTGCTAGCATGTTTTATAAGAACAAATAGGCTGCCAGTTTTTCTTGTGATGCGCGTTGTCCAATCATTTTCCTAAGTTGAATTGAGTTGTGTGGAATGCTACAGGTGGGATTAGCCTTGCTTATTCTGCCGGCAATTGCTCCACCGTAGCGTGCCTTCTATGTTAATAATGTCCTAAAACCTGTCGCATCTACCCCGGTATGCGCACAGTCACTTATAATAGCACATATACCACCCCCGCAGTCACCATCTATGCACACAATCACTCCACACAGTTCACATCACAGTCCACTCCAGAAGTCACCATCTATGCACATATTCAGTCGCAGTAGAACATAGTACATTGCAGTGCCACCATCCATGCACACATTCACTCACTGTATAACATAGTGCACTCCAGAAGACACTTACACATTCAATCAAAGTAGACCATAGTCCGTTCCTGCTGTCACCGTTTAGAAACGAGATCAGTGTCCTGCAGAAATGTTAAAAGAAGGCGTGCAGCCTCCCTTCTGCATGTGTGGTTTCTACTCGGGTATACAATGTCCTGAACTGCACTGTGACGGGTTCCTGTCTTTTCGAAGGAAGCGAACATCAAGTACCTCCAATCCTTTTGCTCTCAGCACCGCAGTATCGTGTAGAGGCTCCTATGAGGACCCAGGAAGCTGTTTCGGGGGATTTGAGTTGAAATCATTTCGAACGCTTAGAATACCCGCGGAAGATGTTACGCGTAAAATATTCTGATCCCAATTGTCTATTTTGCCGAGCGTTGTCTTTTCTTTTTTCCATTCAGTGAGAATTCGAGACGAGAGAAAAGTATACGTGTACTCCTGCGGCGTAAATTGAGTAATTCAGCAATAGTCAATATAAATCTTGGAGTATTTAAACTTCAGCTCCTTTCCCCCCCTTCATTAACCATTCTAGTGCGAAATCACCACTCCTAGCGTACCAACCCCGAGCAAGCATCTTGTCTCGTTGATAGGAGTAACTCGGGTAAGTTCGGGTTAGTTCGGAGCAGCGTCTCGCCAGCTGTAGCCAATGGAAATGGAGTGGAAAAACTTTATTTCTTCGCCTAGCAGATGACGGTGCGTGCTGTACATGGCCATCCCTTACGCAAATTTCTTTACACAGTCTATGGACAGTTCATAGACTTTTGTCTGTAAAGTTTATAGAGGTTCTGTATACAAATACTATAGACTCATCCTATAGAGGTTCTATAGACAAATTCTATACAAAGTCTATAGATAATCTATGGATTTATGGCCATACATTTTAGTAGACTTCTGTCTATAGACTATGAATAGACAAAAATTAAAGGTCTATAGGAAGGCGATGCAGTCTATAAGAAATCCATAGACAGTCTATAGGCCACTCATAAAAGGAATCAACCCATAGCTGACGGCGACCTGGGTGGCCCGTTCGATGGCCTGGACATGCGTGTCCAGGTCCGAACTGGCCAACACGACCTCCCATCGGTGAAGGCAAACAACTTGTAATTGTAGACGTGTTTATCATACCGGAGACGTGTACAGGTTCAGCCGTACCCCTCCTGCACCCGCGCAGTGACATGGGTGGTGCCAGGCGCGGCCAATGCGCATGCGTAGTTGGCATCCGGTTGAACCGGAATACGTCTCCGCTAATACGTCTCCGGTATGCTAAATACGTCTAGTGCAACCGGCGGCGGTTCTTCACAGCATTCCCAGAGAATATGATCGTAAGCAGCTAACTCTCCAGAAAAATTTACGTACCGTTTCATTGACCCCGGGATACATGCAGGCTGGTAGAGATGAGTTCACAAACGAGTCTGTCTGAGGACGTCTCCCAATTGTCTCTTGCTCCTCTTCCAACTAAACTTGTCAGGTGGGGAGAAAATGCATCGTAAAAATAAGTCGTGATTGGTTACGTCACGAAAGGAAGTCAGACCGTCAGTCTGAAAACCCATGGGAACGAGCGAGCCCCCGCTCGGTTGACGAAACCTTGAGCCTTATTGTGAGCTTCCTCCTTTCGCGGATTTCCAGATCGTGCCGGAACCCATATCATCTCAACTTCTCTTTCTGAGTGACTGGTCAGCCTCAAAACGTGCGCATCTGCCTCTGAAATCCTGCCCTTTCAAAATTGCGGATGGCTAATTTAGAATCGCTGTAGATTACACCAGCTTGTGCGCTAACTACGGCTTGTGCCATCGGCACTTCTTCCTCAATCCTGGAGGACCGCGGAGGAAGCTTGGGCAAGTGAGGAAGCTGTAGCCAATGGTAGAAGGAGAGGAGAAGAATGAGCACATGCTTTCACACGTTTACTCGGTTCAACTACGTTAACACTCTTCCACTTTTCTTCGCGGAAAGTGGGCTCGACCCTCCCCCCGGCCGACTCGGCGCAGTGGCTGAGTGGTTACTGCAGTCGGCTAATGGGCTCAAGTACCCGGGTTTGAACGCTGCTTCGGCGGCCCGTTTCGATGGAGGTGAAACACAAAAGACTCCTGTATGCTATGCAGTGGCAGCGCTCGTTAGAGATCCCCAGGTGGTCGAAATTATTCCAGAATCCTCCATTACGGCACACATTTCTCTTCTTCTTCGTTCACTGTTATTCTTCCTTCCTCCACTTCCCGGCGCGATGGAGGTGTCCACCGAGACAATCACTGATTTCCGCAAAACCTATTTCCTCCCTGCTATGCGTGCAGCGTACGAGTCGGTGTCGAAGCCCGCTTGCCGGCGTTGTTAGACCGTGCTTGCCAACAAACGACAACAAAGGTTGGAGGACGCGTGAGGCTCGGGGTTGCTGGAGGGGCTCATCACGTGACTCTGGAGCCTACCATTGAGTAGCCCGGCGGCTGAGTGTCCAGTAAGTTGTTCTCGCTGTAAAATGTAACTGATCCTACTGCGGGAGCGTGCACATATAGGAAATTAGTATGTCGAATCTGGCGTTGAATAACCCAAAGTTGTTCGCGGCCGATGAGGATTCTGTAGTGGACGGCTGTAGTAGGTGTTGTGCAGTGGACAATTACACTAACGGCACCCCGGCTTGCCGAGCTGCTGCAGTCGTTACCACGATGGCTCTGAAAACGATCTCTGTCTCAAACTTGCAGGTGAAGTGTTGGAACGAAGGAAGCGGCTGCAAGGCAGTGCTGCCTGCATCGCAGATTACACAGCACTTCCACCGCGAATGCCGGCATCACTCCATTCGCTGCCCCAAGTGTTCGGCCGCAGTTCTTTCTAGCGAGGTGTGGGCACACTTGGAGTCGGAGTGCTGCACTACAACTGCGACGCCTGCTGGATCGGAATGCCAAGGGGATTCAGGCCGCAAGGAGGAGACGGCGCTGCTGACATCCTTCCGAAAAATTCTACAAGAGCAGATAGATGAAATCAAAACATTTATGGAGCGAATTCTTACTGGCATTGGCGCCAATAGCGACGGACTCAACGAAGTTGTTCACTGGGTGAACAACTGCCAAGAAACGCTGAGAGGAGAACTTAAAGAAGCCATTAGTAACTTACAGCGCACAGTGAGGCAAGAAGGAATACAAGTAAGAACAGAGCGTCGTGACTGTGGGGAACAATGCTGCGATGAAATAGCCGCTGTTAACGAAGAAACGAAAGAACGTCGAAGTGCAAGCAAGGATGCCAGGAACCCCATCTCCGAGGGTACAAATGCACTGGACGAACCACTGAGAGATGATTTTGCAAAAATGGCCACAGAAAAGAGCGACAAGTGTTTGCAGACTGCAGAAGGCTCCGAGATGCTCACAGATGAAGTGGAAGAAAGCAGCAGTGCAGTGGCCCCCGTAGACATGGTAGCCCCCAAACCACCCGACCTACAGGCATGGGCTTGCGAGTTTGTCGTAAAAGCTGTCAAATCACTCGAAGAAAGGGCGCGAAAGGATCGTTCGGAAGATTGGAAGAGACGGGGTGCTGATTATATCAGCGAGCGTGTATACCTCGGCGGCTATTGCATCTCGCCCGGTGTCCGGCTCTGCAAGTGGTATGGAATTGTACGACTGCGTGGACTCTTCCACCTGCACGAGGACGACATGACGGACGCTCTCCAGTTGCCGAAGTTGCAAGAAGTCAAATTCCGCGTCGTGCATCCAAAGGGAGGTGCAGAAGAAAAGGCCATATCGGGCCCATTTTTTTCAGTACCGTCTCGTGAAAGGCCAACAGGGGGTCGTGCACCGTACACGTATTGCTCTCTTAACCATATTTCCGTCGAGGATCTTATCCGTGACGGTTACGTGGAAGACGACCAGCTTCGGGTGAAGTTTGAGTTCCTTACTTGATGTGACTTTGAATACAAGGAGAGGCCATCCCACACCGTCGCGATGAAGTCCCGTACGTTGAAAAAATTGAGTGGGCTCCTGAAAATAAAAAAAAGTGTCCTGCCGGATGGTCGTTGATTGCGTGTCCTCTGTCAAGCCGCCAGAGATCCTGAAACCAAATTTGTGTTCAATAATTGTATAAGGGTGGCTTAAGCCAAGGAGCACAAGTAATCGGCCCGGTATTGTAACTGGATGTGGTTCGTTGTAGAACCGACCTTTGCCAATAGATTTTCAATATTGAGCCGATTACCTGTGTTCCTTGGGAAGAGTTCTTTTTTTTTCATTTTGGCCCAATCTTCTTACAGGGACCCGGAAATGATTTCGATGGGCATATTCTAGTGCAACAGATCTGCACAGGAGGTCTTTGTGGGTATTGGAGTCAAATTTGAAAGCTTTGCGTGAACCCTGCAATTGAGAAATAATTTTTAAATATCGCTGCTGGCAACAGCTCTCGACTGATTGGGGCAATATCTCACCGCCGCGCGTCTCCTACCCCGATGACGTCAGTGGACAGAAGACTGGCTTGAAGGCCCACTGATGTCATCGGGGTGGGGGCGCGCGGTGAGGCGCATCGCCCTAATCGGTTGCGCTCTACTGCGAGCTACCATGTGTCGCTTCGGGATGTTAAATCCCAAAATTTAAATTATTTACTAGGAAAATTTGTTTTGGTTTTCGTAGGGTTTGACGTCCCAAAGCAAATCAGGTTATGAGGGGGGGGGGGGGTCGAAATTAATATGGGCCCTCTTCTACGGTGTCCCTCATAACCTGAGTTGCTTTGGGAGTTTATTTCACATAGGCCTCTTTTTATCCATCAACAGTTCCCCTGCAACACGCATTTAATATGCAGCAGTGTCACAGCGTGATATAAAACACGCTTACCAAACATCTTTCCTTCCTCTCTTTTTGGTAAGTGCTGGTTGAGTTGCCATGCTGGCAGCACTGCCATACAGCCGCTTCCTACATTCCGGCACTGCACCTGCAAGATTAAAACAGATAATTTTCACAGCCGTCGTAGTTACGCCTCCTGGAACTCAACAAGTCATTTAAATTTACATAACCAACAATTTCGGACAAAACCATTTTTGAACGGGAACCGGTTTATGAAGGCAGTTTTTTCACATATTGTAAGATTTCACTATAACAATCAAATATCCGCCGACCTCCCGTTGGCAGGCTTGCATTTTTTTGCTATTTTTAAAAGCGTTCCTAATTGATTTTCATTTGTAGTCTTAAATTCTTGATTCGAGCTATGGAAACAATTTAATAGAAATATTTAGCTACATGACGGAAGAATAGAATATTACTTTTAGCATTTCTATAACAGTACCTTAAAGTTTTGCTATATTGAAAACTTTTATCCAAGAATGTTGGACATGCTTATGCAGCTCTCAGCGACCGTGACATCCAATATGCAACTATGGTAGGCCCGCATACCACACACAACTTTGATTGATGGAAACCTGTGCAGTAAGACTTTTTTTTTATTTCGCAGTGATAGCCGTTTATTGGCCACTTTAATTTTTCGAGCGACGCGTCAGCACGTTCCAGTGATCACGTGACCACCGCCTGCAAGTGCTTAGCTCTGTCTCCGCCATCTTGGGCGCGCGCTCAGTCGTGATCACGTAACCACGTCCAGCAACCCCGCCCCGCCCCCCAGCCTCGCCCATCTGCAACCTCTGTCGTCACTGGTTGGCAAGCGCGACTTAATGACGCCCTCAAGCGCACTTTGAAATGCAGCTGGGAGGGAGAGCCCGCAAACTGAGAGGGAAAGGATAAAGGTAAAGAAGCCGAAGGCGGCGAAGAATTCGCCACGCTTACAACAGCTTTTGCTCATTGTCGCGATTTTCGGGACAAGCGTGCAGGTATTTTTATTTTCGTTCCAAATTTTCGCCGAAGAAGTAACGGTAAAACAATAGCCCATGTCTGGCTAAATACGCAAGTGCGATATGACTAATTAATACGCAAAGTGTCTCGTGGGTTCGCCCTGCGTTAAACAAAATGGAACGAAAAAACAGAAAATTACCTCAACCATCCTGACTACTCCACGCAACGTGCCTGTCCACACGTCATTGCAGCACTGGGAGAAAAAAACGCAGAGCAACCTGAAGCTGAACAAAAACCTTTCAGCCTGCATGCTGATCGAAAGCAGGTTAAGCTTGCAGTGGGTTTAAGGAGAAGGCCTATGTTTGGGTTCATAGGTGTTCGTAGCCGCAATCGAGTCCTTGCGAGATCCTTCTGGTGATGAACGTGTCCCGCCTTCTGTCCCTTGGATGGTTCGAGCTCAGCAACGTGCAAATAGTTCCTTCCTCGGCGCGAAGAGCCGACGAAATCAGCAGCTCAACAATACAGCGTGCTCTGCTTTCCTCGCCGTCAGTTTTGCTTTAGGTGGTGCAGCTTTCTTGAGTTCCTCTTTTCATGCTTGGAAGCGCGCTTACCACTTTCGGCTGCTTAGAAACCACAGCACAGCGCCCAGGCGCTCATTGTCGGCCTTAGAGACACATTCCAGTACCTCGGTCCTCTTGCTGTCTTCTCCCTGATAAAAATGGTCTATAGACAGTCTATAGACTTATTATAGACTCTATTGCCTTCCTATAGATATTTCTTTTTGTCTATTCATAGTGAATATACTGT
This sequence comes from Amblyomma americanum, assembly GCF_052857255.1. Classification (NCBI taxonomy): domain Eukaryota; kingdom Metazoa; phylum Arthropoda; class Arachnida; order Ixodida; family Ixodidae; genus Amblyomma; species Amblyomma americanum. Next base: position 142,534,587 of record NC_135505.1, read on the forward strand.
CTACAGACAAAAGTCTACTAAAAGTGTAGGGCAATACATCTAGATTGTCTATAGACTGTTTATAGTATTTGTATTGCCTATAGACAGTTCTCTGGGATTTGTCTACAGACAGTTCATAGATTTTATAGACAGAAATCTATGAAAAGTCAATAGACTGTCTAAAAAATTTTTTCCATGGGCTGTGCGGCTACAAACAGTTTCGGTCAGCGACGTAGCTACTGTTCCACTCATGCAGCTATATTTTTGCTTTATCTTGCTGCTCACACCGATCTGCTAAAGGCTAAAAGCCCGACGAGGCCTTGGACCCTTTTGCAAGTTTTTGCATCAATGAACAAAACTCGCACTTCCACTGCCACGGCGCAGCGCGTATGGCGTCGAGTATTCCTAAGCAAATAACGAATGGATGAACAATAAAGAGAGATATTCGAATGCAACTCAAGAACACGGCGGCTTTCCTCCGTCAAAGGACCTGCTTCCAGCCAATGGCGTCGGCCGATTCTCATGTCCCTGCTAGTGTGACAATGCAGGGAGCGGCGCCACAGTGCGGAGAGGGTCTGTCCCTGACCATGGAAGGAAGGTATCCCCTTTCATCTACCACTCCCTGCTTTGTCACACTAGCAGGGTCACGCGAACTGGCAGACGCCATTGGCTGGAAGGCGGTCCTTGGACGGGGAAAAACCGCTGCGTTCTTCAGTTGTATATAACTATAGACGCTAGCAAATACTGTATAAAAAAATTGGAGGGGACACTGAAGCTCCTTCTTAAAAATATGACGTGATAGCATTCATGAGTTAATCCCAAAATATGCGGAATTGATCAGTCTGAACTTTCCATTGTAATGTCCCTGGCAGTACTCATACCACTCCTTGCAGAATGGTGCAGGGGTTAAGGGAAGCGACACTGCCCTGCGATGGCAGGTGCTGCCACCGGTGGGTCTTGTCCGACCCGAGTTGCTCTTCCCGAGCAACCTCTCGCGATCAATCATAAATTTAACTGCAATCTGCCAGGCTGGCTACTTTGCGCACGATCTGGTGGGTAATCTTTGAAGACTTCACAAGGTCACACGACTTAGCTAGCCCACCTAGGTTGCTTCTCCGCAGGTGGCGGGCTGCCTGAGCAACCCTATACGCCGCCCTATTTATCGCTCACAACGCCGTTGCCGGATTTTCAGCGTAACGGGGCCTCTAACGCCATCGCGTTAGAATGGCAACACGTGGCCGGCACAACTTCGCAGTAAATTGCTGAGGAACGTGATATGAGCTGGCAAAGCTTCCTGAGGCAAAAAACGCCAACTGCATATACTAGAAGCTTTCGATGACGTCGCCTGCCCCATGAATCATGTCCGCTATTCGGCTGAGTCACGTGCGCTATTGGGCGCTTGAACTGACAATACAGGACCACTATAGTCGGATACAACTTGTCTGCAGTGAAGCTCCGCCCACATTCAGTATCGACACACGGAATTCCTCAAAGGCAAAAAAGTAGACCGTTGATGAAACTTCTCTTCTCACCTAAACAAGAAGATAATTTACTACTAATTTAATTTAATTTAAGCTAATTTACAAATTTACTCCACCTTGGGGGATTCCCCTATACATTTGACCAAGAAGCTAATCACGAGAAAAAAAAGATGAGCTCTAGAATTTTTCACATCTGTCTTTTTTAATAAAGTCAAACGTTGAAAAAGCCGATTCCGTTTACTTTTTGATAAAGTACGCCGCGGACCATGTCCCAGTGATAACAACTGCTGTTTTTAATGAGACATCCTACCATAGCTCTGCATGCAGCAATTCCAAGCCTGTGACATTACCCCCCCCCCCCCCCTTCCCCCTAACTCTCATGCGCTGCAAACACAGGTTGTGTAGGAGGCGTATCTCACCTTATCGCAGTTCAGCGGGCCTTGATATTTCGCAGGTATCTCACCTTATCGCAGTTCAGCGGGCCTTGATGTTTCGCAGCAATGAATGCATATAAAAAATAGAGCCGGGAGCTCCGTTACTTGCTTCACGAATAAGAGATGTCAGCAAAAGAAAACTATCTTCTCTTTCTTGCAAAAATTCAAGATTTTACAGAAGTGAGTAAATAGTAAAATGAAAATTGGCTGTAGGGGAAAAAAGAAAGTGCGCAGCGTCTGTCTCAAATCTCGGCGGACACCTGAACCGCGCCGTAAGGGAAGGGATAAAGGAGGGACTGAGAAAAGAAAGGAAGAAAGAGGTGCCGTAGTGGAGGTCTCCGGGATAACTTCGACTACCTGGGGATCTTTAACGTGCGCTGACACCGCACAGCACACGAGCAGCTTTGTATTTCGCCTCCATCGAAACGCGGCCTCCGCGGTCGGGTTCAAACCAGCGGGTACTTCGGATCAGTAGCCGAGTAAATAGTGCCGGGCTCATTTGTAAGCTGCGAATAATTAATTTTATTCTTTTTTGAGGAGGTGGAATGACTGCTTTACCTAAACCACACACTGCTACACAGGGGCGTAAACACAAGCGCACTCACAGTCGTTCAAGAATACTAGCGTACGCGACCACATTTCTCAGCAGTCTACACTCTGCAAAGTTACGTACCAGACAACATTCAATAGCAGCATTTTACTGACTTGTTCCTCATCGCACTACAAACAAGGTAGTTCCATTAAAAATAGCTCCGAAGAGGTACTTAATGCCCACTTAACAGTACAAATGTTTCTCGTCCGCTGCCATCACCACGATTGGTATATCTCTTGTCGGACTGCTGACAGTTTCACGATCCCTAAACAACAAAGTTTCAAATTCATTATAAACGAAAAGACTGCTGTTCTTTTGCCCTCCACGCCTACCTCTCTACTGAGCAGCTTGTCGGCAGGAAACTCCTTCATGAAGACGTCCTCGTCCTCGCAGCGGTGACCATCCAGCGGACAAACGCGGCCGCTATCACGCAAACACAGCTCGTACCAAGACTCGCACAGTGTGTGCCTGCATGGAAGCAAGGCGGTCCACTTGCGCACCAGACCACTGGCATCGCAGACCCTGTGCGGTGGAAGGGGCTTCACGAAGCACAAAGGAATCCAGTCCAGTTGTGAGGAGAACCCGACCAGGGTGTATTCCATGCTTCCAGGAGGCATCGCTGACAGGCTCCTTTCGCTTGCTGCTTGATGACCTGCATCAAACTGACTTTTACGCCCCCTGACTGCGTGATCTCATCGTTCGTTTTTTGGTTTTTGCTGTGGCCGTCGTCTAGACTACAGTCAGGCCGATATCTACCGCCTCTCTTCCGCTGCTTGAAGGTCGCACGTCCGGCGAATGCAATCCGTCGATCTGCGTCCGCCGGCGACTCTACAGCGCCGACGAGCTTCTTTCGGGTCGGTTGATATGCAAGCAACTTTTTTCTGCCTCACTTTTTTACGGAAGCGACATGAACGGTACGTGACTAGTCCTCAACTGCTGCTCTTTGCCAAAGAGTGAACGGGCTCCAAATAGCAAATATGGGTCTCAGAATATATTTAACGCTTGGCCAGTTCTTTAGGTACTCGCGGACTCCGCAATGTTAATCATTCGCACCGCGTTCATTCAAGCACGTAGTGCAGTTGTCCACAGACCTGTCTAGAGCACTCGAACGCTGTGCCGTCTGCGCTGGATGGATGGATGGATGGATGGATGGATGGATGGATGGATGGATGGACGGACGGACGGACGGACGGACGGACGGACGGACGGATGGATGGTGTGGAGTTCGCTGACCTTTCCGCGAACTCGTTGATATTGTGTCCGCAGGGAAGGCCACTCCAGTGGGGTCGGAAGTCCCCAACAAAGGGGCCCGTCCCGTCCCTGCCTCCCCTTCGTGCGACGGACGTCCTCGTTTACGCCGCGCCGTCACGGGGATGACCCGCCGGGAAAAACGCTAACCATGTAGAGCTGTCGACATGTGGTTGTTAAGGGGTTGACGAGGTTTCGAGGGCGCACGAGATACGGCTGAGTATTAGCCGAGTGACCGGAAACCCACTATTCCCGTAATGACTGTGTTCGTCTCGTGCGGTGTATTCTGTAAACACTTTAGGGATCGTTTTGTCGCGTGTGCGAAAGAGATAGGAAAGTGGTAACGGCTGGGCCGTGGGTGCCGTGGGAGAGGGTGGTCGATTTGTGCTGTTTGTCTATTTGATTGCAACCTCTCCTTTCCCAAATGTTTAATCAGCACTCTTTCCCCAATCTGTGATTAGTTGGCGGAAATCCTTATTTTCCTTTCCCTGACCACTGATTGGCGAGATGGGTCGTTTGTTATCTTATTGGTTGCTGTCCCCGCTAAGGGCGGAGACAGAGGGTTTAAAACCAAGCGCTCTGGGTTGAGCGGGGGCTGAATTCATCTGATCCACGATTTAGTCATGTAAATAGTTTTCTCCTTGCTTTGTTTCTTCTTGTTTTATTTATGTTGTAAATAAATAGTTAACCTTCTCCTTTCCTTGAGTAATGTGAATGTTTGCGAGTAGAACCACCGGGTCATCAAGAAACCCCGATTTCATCATCAAGTAGTTTCCTCTCATCGCCACCGGAAGGGGAACTCAACTGATGGATGGATTTTTTCCTTTTTAGTTTTTATTCATCCCCTTGGTCCAGGCGCCCAACCGTGCCCGCCCGTTACAAAGAGTATAAGGCCTCAAGTATCTATCTATATATCTAGCGCGGACGGCACGGAATTTGAGCGCTCTAGAAAGGTCTGTAGATGACTGTACGTGTACAACGAGCTCACACCCAGCGACCCCTTTTCCGTATTATTTCGGCACATACATACTCCACAACGGATATGAAGGCCGTGACAAGCACGACATAAAGAATCGCGGTTTGGGCACAAGAAAACGCACATACAAATTGACATTGCGTGTCTGTACTGCTCATTAAGTCTCAATTGTTTCTTTTTGGACTAACAGATGCAGGCAACGACATTTATTGGCGTAAACCACGAATACGCCCTGAACGAAGCATCTTTCAGCAATTTTCGCTCTAGAAGCGAAGTACCCTGTAGCCACCAATACAGGCTGCAGAGGTAGCTCCATATGTCAGCGTAAAGATCTCTACGCGATGCGATTCTTAAGTTAATCCGGCAGCTGCGGATTGCACGTCTTGCAAAAATTTAATTTTGCAAAGAGTTTTCTGCGCATACAGAGACAAGCCACAAAGAAGACGCTAACACACAGGCGCTGTGTATGCTCCGAATTCCGCGTGGGTTTGTGTATACTTCCACTCAAAACTTTTTACAAAATCAAGATATACCAACTCGCCCAAAAAGAAGTTTCAATTAAGGAAAAATTGAGATGCCCAGGAAACAAGCATTATCCTTTTCTCTCCAGATACAGTCTTTGTTAAAAATATTCAGCCCAAGGGGTTAGCTTCCAAGCTTGGAAGGGTTGAGGACTTAACCCTAAAAAGGGTGTTTGAGGTTTGGCTACAATACGCTTGAATTGTATATAGATAGAGTGTAGGCCACTCAGCTTTCACGCCGCGTTCGAGACCTCAAAAGCGAGCCGATCGTTCACAATATATATTTTTAAAAATTCGCGCTTGTACGCCTCTGGGCGACCAGCGGTGCCGGTACCGGTGCCATGCAGCGCTCGTTACGTCAGCAGCGGGGGGCTATCATTGGTTAGCCAACTCGCACCAACGAGTTCAAAGCGCAAATTTAGAAGCAATGTGTTTAACGTCAGGAAGAAAGCTGAAATTCACCGCTCCTGCTAACTCAGAAGTAGGCGAGTGTCAATCTCCATAAAAAGAGTTGTTTTAAAAGGGTAACCAGAACGTGGCGAAATAGAGCAGCAGTGTGCATATTTGAACACACTGGGCGCCGGTAGCAGCCAAAGGAGTCTATGCCCCAAAGCCAGCCGGCAAGCCCCAGACAAAGTTAAACGCCTTTGCCCACTTTTGCAATGACCTCTGCAAAAGGTGACGCAATAAACGCAAGCGATATAGAGAGGTGATTACCAAGACCAAGTTTAATGTAATCTAAAAATTAGTTAGGTGCATGGTTTAGTTTATACATCATACCACGTAGTTAAACAAAACACAGACGAGCACCCAAATTGCTTTTTTTTTCCCTTTTTTTCATTGACGTTGTTGGAACTTTTTTTCCCTTTTTTCATTGATGTTGTTGGAACTTCTGTTCGGCCTTTGCCAGCCGTTGCAGCCCATGATGACAAGATCGATGTTCCGAAAGAAACTAAATTTGATAAAGATTGAACCGGATTGCAGTAGGACCACATAACTGAGCTTCAGTCGTTGCGTACTCTCGTCCCGAACGCTCCTTCGATTTTTCGCGCCTTCTCCGCTGATGAACGATACCACCTTCCACTTTGTCTGCTTGCCGGTAGATGGCGTGACTGTCTTCGCGGTTTCATGTGTGTATGTTGAGAAAAGGGAGTGACGCTGATCGCGCCTTGTTGATACGGTTGGCGGTGCAGAAACGGTGGTTTACGCCGAGCGAACAGGGAAACAAATATCAGCCCTGCCAGCTCTACTATTTCTGTGCCTAACTGTGCGCACTTCTTCAGATGACGGACCAAAAACGGCAGATAGCGGCGCGGCTGTGTCGGGAGCGGTCAACTTTACAGCAGCGCAGTTGTTACTTGGCTGAAAAGTCAGTTCGTAGAGACCGCTGAGCAGTGAATGATATGCCTCCGGGAAGCGTGCAGTACACCCTTGTCGGGTTCTCCGTTGAACTTGACTGGAGGCCTCTGCGCTTCGTGAAGCCCATTCCAGACCACAGGGTATGCGGCGCCTGCGGGCTGGTGCGAAACAGGACCGCGTTGCTTTCTTGCAGGCACACACTGTGCGAGTCTTGCTACGAGCAGAGCGCCCGGGACGGTGCCCACGTTTGTCCGCTCGATGGCCGTCAGTGCGAGGACGACGATGTCGACATGAGGGACATCGACACTGACGAGCTGCTGAAAAGAGAGGTAAGCGCTCAGTGCAGAAGCACATGCAGCTGTTGGTATTCGATTTCGTTTCAACTTTGCCGTTTAAACAGTTCTCAAAGGATTGTCAGGCTGCGCAGACACCACGGTTACGGTGCCATGCAGCGAACTAGAAATTTTCACGGTGAAGTGAAACTGGCGCGCCCGGCCAACGCTGAATATGCTGTAAATAAAGCGCTCGGGCTGAAATCTGCTCCAAATCAAGAAGTCAGAGTTGCAAAGCACATTGCGTTCCTGAATCTATGTGGTCAGTATGCAGACTGCTCGCAAATATGATGTATTTGAGCATTCTTGAAAGCACGGTGGCTGCGTGACGCCCTGTGCCGCTATGTTGCCGACTGGTTTAGGTGAAAGTGCCATTGCATAGCGGGCCAGATGTGAACAAATGGCTGGAAGCTTACAGTTGAACTTCTCAGTATTTTTGCGCAGCTATGAAATGAGTTGAACTTTTTTTATTTGCAAGACATTAAAACCTTCTGCATTGGCACGAACAATAACTAACCACTTTGCAGTTTACCTTTGAATACGCATAAATTTCAGCGAAGTGTCAACAGTGCTTACAAGCTAATTGGAGGCGAAATTCGCAGGCTTGCTGCTGCCGCCTGCAAAGTTCTTGTTGCTCAACTGATCATGCAAATGCAGAATAGTGTCTGTGCATCAAGTGGGACATGACGTGATCAAAGCAGATAAGGTCACGCTGTTGGGTGTTCTTTTTGTAGCAAGTGACTCAGGAAAATATACATCTGTGTTGTCCATATCTTTATCGCGCTATATTTTCAAAAAACTGTTGCCAACTAGCCCAAACCAAGCTACTGTTGTAACCGTGCTTTACCAGCTCTGTCCCTAGCTCCACATTTTTGTTGTTCGGCAATTTCATGCAATCTCCACCCTCCACTGCGGTGCAGCCCGAGAGCATTTAGCCTGAATGATATCAGTGAGTGAGGTCACAATTTTATAGCCATGAAATTTTACGTAGCTCCCATTGCCAGCTGGATAAACTGCCAAACATTGTTTGGAAGCAGCAGTGGACCTCGGAGCAAACATTAAGTAGAACCTATCCAAAATATTTCAAAATTCCATTCTCAGTAGTGTCTACGAAACAAAAACTTGATTGTCCTGTAATCAAACTAATTAAACACACCTTTACTACTCCACTGGAGCATGTGAGAGGAAGGCACATGCTTCCTCATTCAGGTCTTCTTCCTATGAAGGATTACCTGTTTTCTCTCTACCTCTGCTTCTCCTCCTCATAGACTGACCAGGTGAACAGTCTAATCAGACCGGAATAAAACGGCCCTTCTCCTTCCAGAAGCCGCAGCTACCGCCAAACTTCTCCAGCTGAGGTTACAAAAAATACCCTACAAGAGCTTGTCGAGGCACACTTAACGGTCTAATGCCACCAACTCTCTGAGACAATAACAGGGCAGTAACTCTTAAGTCAGCTGCAAATTTGCCTCACTTGTCAAATCACAGATCTGTATGCTCCTCCCAAAATCATCAGCACAAATATTTACATCCCGGCACTCCTGGAAAACACTCATTCAGGGTACAATTTCGACTGGTGCATTGCCTGAGCTGAGGCCGTTCGCTAGCCTTAGCCCCCCATCCACCCCTGCCATCTATGTGGATGCCGCTGAGTATCCTTAGCAGTCCGCATTCACGATTGCAGTGACAGGCAATGCTCATAATTTAGTTACCTCTGTCACCATTCGGAACTTGACCCAGTCCATCGAAGTGGAAGAGGTGGCAATAGCCCTTATGGTTACCCACTCCTCCACAGAATACATTTTGTCTGATTCAAAGACAGCCATCAGCAACCTTTCAAAACGAAAAATCCATGCCCTGGCTGCAAATATCCTCCAATCTTCTCCCCCTCCCATCGCCACACCACCCTCCTCTGAGTTCCAGTACACGACAGACACCCAGGCAACGTAGCCGCCCACGGCCAAGCCTGCACTCTCATCAACTGAGCAATCACATCCTGCCCTCATTCTGCAGGGCTAGGGACCACCTCCTCACCTAACATGACATTACTCTGCAATATAGAAACTCCCGCCAAATCTAACCCCCTCCTCACCCGTTACTGACTAAAAGAAGCAGGTACATGGTATGGTGCCACATAAAATGCCACCATGGTATCCCCTTTCTTACTCTCCCTTGTACACAGAAGGGGAAAATCTCCAGACCTCTCAGTTATGCCCTAGCACCACAGCGAATTTTAAGCACACTTACCAAATTTGCCCTAACGAACCGAAACCTCCTTTTCAAGGGATAGAATCCCAGGAGCGATGGAAGGCTGCTCTGCGCAGCTCACAACCGGAGGTACAGCTTCACATCATGGGCTAGGCCTAGCAGGTTATCACAGCCCAGTAGTACCCGGTCATCTAGAGCGGTCCGAAATCCCGTTGGTATCATGGTCATCCCCCTTCCGCACCCTCACCTGATACACTGAAGTGGTTCAAATAAATTTCTTACCTATAACCTATATCCGATAACCCTGTGCACTATCAGAAATGGCGCCAGTGCAGACACAGCAGCTTTGTTTCCAGATGCTTCAGAATACTCGAACCCCACCACAGCGACTCGTGTTACATGCTCTAATTTGTATACAGAACTTGCTAGTGGCTAAATCATTGTCAGCTTTCATCCACTGTGCTGCAATTCCAAATGCTGTGTGCCAGTAGTGCTGCTGCTGTGGCCATGCAATTGAGGATGAGTCAAGAGATAGGCCACCCATCCACAGAGCGAGTGCGTTTTTACAACTTTTTGGTGTGAGTGGTATAATGCTAACTAATGTGTCGCTCACTGAGACCGTATTTTAAAAAAGATAGTCATTTTGAGAGCCATTAATTGGCACATTGAGCGAGCAACAGCTGTAACTGCAGTACATAGCATTACTTTTTAACAACGAACGTGAAAAATCCTAAGTGATGAAACTGGTCGGTAGAACAATTTCTATTTGATTCCGGCTGCTATCAAATGGTTTAGCTGGAATCAACTGGGATTCGTTCCGTAAAGCAGTTTGACCAGTTAGAACAAGTCAGGAATGGCTTGCAAGGCAGCTTTTACTCATGACTTGGATGCGTTAGGAAGCAAGATAACTTATTAATGTGCTGCTCTGCTCCCGTAGGGGGCATATACAAAAGCCCTAGTTTTCCCTAGTTGTTGCGCTGTTGCCGCTGGTTTGCGTGCTTCGTTTCCCTTGCTGCTTCACCTTTGTTGCTCGCTGCCTCAGCTGTTTGCATGTCTGCAGCAAGCCCATTTACATTTTTTCCTGAACTTCATCACGTGTGTGTTTTGTGTATGGGCACTATGAGTGCACAGGAACTCGAGTTCCAGCTATTAATAGGCTAGAACAGTCACCCAGGCAGCCAAAAATGACACAATTAGAACAAAAATGTAGCAAAAGGTTGCAAAGAAACTGATAGTGTATATCGAACACAGAGAATTTTAAAAATTTACCCTCAGCAGTAAAAACAAAGGGCAAGCGACTATATTGATGTGTGTAATGCTCCATCTTGTAACTTTGTATCTGTTGGTCAGTATCCTTGGAAAAAATGCACAGGTTAGCATGCAATGAGATGCGAAAAATCAGTATTAACAGCATTGGTTGTACATTTTGCTTCTACATCTTTGAGTTGTAATTTGCAGTCACTTTTTCGTTTGCATGCTGCGTGGATTTCTGATGGGTGGAAGCATGGGTACGGTGGAGATAAGTGGTTGATGAAGCTTCTCTGTGGTGAAAGCTTCTGGACATTGAAGGTAGGTAGGTATTGGCTGTAAGCCTTCTGTAGGGGGAGGTGGGTTGTTTGGTGGTGGGTGGAGGATTCTCAGCGGTGAAGGTGAGTGGAGGGAAAAATGGCTGGGCAGTGGAGAGAGGCTTCCTGAAGATTTGCAGAAGCGTTACACAATGCTGGAAGGACATATTTTGCCGAAGGGAAGGTAGTAGGGCAAACGCTTTAAAAATTCTTGAAACAGTCACGTTCCTGGAAAGGCTGTGGTGTATTTTGGATGGTACTCCTGGCTTCGATTTACTTTGACGAGCTTGAAGAAACCTGTTAACTTGTGCCTACCAACTTCCTCATTGTTACTATATTCCTGAACAGCCGTGTATACTTATAGGTATTTCCTATGAAGGAAATGTTCAACATAACTGCCTTGCACAGCAGAGAGAAGGCTGGGGGATGGGATTCTTGACAACACAATACAAAAAGAATGATGAGGGAGCTGCTGTCTGCTAACCGGTGTTCACTTGGTTTGGGTTGTCTTGCTTCCATACATTTTTTTTCTCCCAGCTTGCGCAGGTTTTGTTCTTTCAAACGAAATTTCCCCCTGCTGACCTTGGAAGGTTTTTATGTTGCAGTCTTGAAGTTCCTGCTTGCAGCGCACCTAGGTTTTTCTTCCCATAACTTCTATGGAAAGTCAGTGAAGACCCCTTCCTTATCGGTCTGCTCAAGAGCTAAATTATACTCATGGAAATGGCTTGCAACATGGAGTAGAATTGTGAAGCTGCAAAACATCATAGCGAAATTTCTGTGCAGAGAGCCAGAGCATTTGTATAGGCAACATCCTCTCTCTTTGGCCAGTGCCTTGTTGGCCACCCTGCGCACAAATGCTAACAGTCTGCACTCGTTCACCAAAGGTTCCATGCTGTAATTTGGACCATGCTTTAGCACACTTACCACTTCTGCAGGAACTGACATGTTATGAAGGTTACGACATGTTATGGCTGGCACAACGCCCACTTATTCTAGCTTTCTTCGGGAGTTTTAGCTCTTCGAGATGAATTCTGTCTACTTCTACTCTGCATTGAAACTCATGCCATCACCTCCAACCAGAAAAGCGAAGGCCATACCATTGGAAATAGAGATTACGAAGCTATTCGTCGTAGAGCCCCACTTGACTCCACAATCTGCCTTGAGGATCTTCGAAACCCTTCTTCAGTGGCCTCCAAGAGAACCAAGAACCCCAAAAGTAGATGAAACATAGTAAGGATAGGTGTTGTTTCAAAACCCATAGGCATGGGCCTTTGCCCTACATATCGAAGATTGTCATGATGGCAGAACACAGTGTGCACTGATCATCAAGTGTGAGGGAACACGCAAAAGAGGCCACATTCTAGCAGAATATAAAACTTTGGAGGGTGTAGTTGCAAACCAGTTAGATGCTCGCACCAAGGACGAATAATAACACAAACTTGCTGTCTGGCTGTCTGTGCAGAAACTTCGCTTAAAATTCTGCTTACTCTACAACTCTACGACATGTTGCAAGCCATTTACATTAGTACGGCTTTGCTCTTGTCCAAGCCGGGAAGAAGGAGGCCTCACTATACTTCCACAGAAGTGATTTGAAGAAAAAGCCAGGGGTGCTCACGTAATCACGATGGTTCGGAAAATGCTGCTTGTTTTTCTCTTGCAGGTGAGGTGCTGGAACGAAGGAAGCGACTGTATGGCAGTGCTGCCTGCATCCAAAATTGCCCAGCACTTCCAGCGTGAATGTCTACACCACTCCATTCGCTGCCCCAGGTGTTCCGCCACAATTCTTTGCAGTGATGTGTGTTCACACTTGGAATCGGAGTGCTGCACTGCTGCGACGCCTGCTGGATCGGGATGCGAAGGGGATTCAGACCACAAGGATGAGACGGCACTTCTGACAACCTTCATGCAATCCTTGGAAGCGCAGGCCGGTGAATTGAAGGCAGTCATGGAGCAGGTGCTTTTAGTAAGTTGCGCAAATAGCGACCGACTCAACGAAGTTGGTCACGTGATAAACAACTGTCAAGAATCATTGAGAAAAGAACTCAGACAAGGCATTATTAGCCTGGAAGACAGAGTGAGACAAGAAGTGTCCAAAGGAACAACCGAACAACGTGATTGTCTGCAAAACTGCTCCGATGAAATAGCCACGTTTAGCGAAGAAACGAGACAGCAATTCATTGCAAACAGTAGTGCTTACGATATCATTTCCAACCGCATACATGCATTGGAAAAAGCGATGAAAGACGAGTTCGCAAAAGCGGCTCGAGAAAAGCGTGACAAGGGTTGGGAGTTTGCGGAAGCCTCCGAGGGTGCTACGGAGCAGGCGCAAGAAATCAGCAATGCAGTGAGCCGCATGAAAAAGGTAGCGCCCAAACCGCCTGGCCTACAGGCATCTGTCTGCGAGTTTTTCGTAAAAGGTGTCAAATCTCTCGAAGAAGAAGCGCGGAGTATTGGTTTTACTGCCTATGACAGTGACATGATATATCTACGAGGCTACTGCATGTCCCCCGGTATCTGGCTCGCCAGAAGCAGACGATTTACAAAGCTGAGTGCTCGCTTGCACTTGCACAAGGGCGATGCGGACGACGCTGTTCAGTGGCCGTTCAGGCAAAGAATCAGATTGCGTGTCATGCATCCAAAGGGAGCTGCAGAACGCGAGCTTGTAGTGCGTCCTTTTGATTTAAATTCATCTCTTCAAAGGCCAGAGGATGGGCAATTCCAATACGCACTTCTTTCTGAAAATTACCTTCCATTAGAGGATCTCATCCGTGACGGCTATGTGCAAGCAGACCAGTTTCGAGTGAAGTTCGAGCTTCTGCCATGATTTGTGTTTAGATGTGGGCTGCGGGCTATCTCTTTAGACGAGCTCAAGCCCCGTATACAAAAATCGGATATTTATTCAGTGTTATATGTCAAACCGCCGTAGTTGGCAGAAGCTTCGCATCCACGCAGTTATGCCATGAGCTTGGTTTTCCACGTATTTCTACTTTGTCTTTATTTGCATAAAACATGAAAAGTGTTTGCACTGTTTTGGTTGATGCAGCTGTAAGGGAGGTAGAACATACAATTATTTCACGACTGCAGATGCACTGATAGAAGCCGATAATTAATACATAGTGTATTAATAGTGATTAGTAAAGAGATTAAAATAAATTCTTGTTAAGAATTGTTCATCATGATCATCAGCCTGACTACGCCACTGCAGGGCAAAGGCCTCTCCCATGTCTCTCCAGTTAAACCTGTCATTTGCCAGCTGCGCCCACCCTATGCCTGCAAACTTCCTAATCTCATCCATCCGCCCGCCTTTCTGCCGCCCCCTGCTACGCTTGCCTTCTCTTGGAATCCACTCCGTTACCCTAAAGGACCAGCAGTTATCTTGCCTTCGCATTGCATGCCCTGCCCAAGCCCGTTTCTTTCTCGTGATTTCGACTTGAATGTCATTTACTAGTGTTTGGTCCCTGACTCACTGCGCCTTCTTCCTGTCTCTTAACATCACACCTATCATTTTTCCTTTCATAGCTCGCTGCACTGTACTTAACTTCAGTTGAACTCTTACCGTTGTCCTCCACGTTTCTGCCCCATAGGTGGGTACCGGTAAAGTACAGCTGTTGTATACGTTTCCCTTGAAAGATATTGGTATTCTGCCATTCATGATCTGAGAGAACCGGCCAAATGCACTCCACCCAATTATTCTTCTGGTTATATTGCTCTCGTGATTCGAATCAGCAGTCACTATCTGCTGCCCTAAGGACACGTATTCCATTACCATTTCAAGCACCTCGCTACCAATTGTAAACTGCTGTTCCCTTCCGAGACTGTTGAAAATTACTTTCGTTTTCTGCATATTAATTTTCAGACCCACCGTTCTGCTTTCCCTGTCTAACTCATTGATCATGCTTTACAGTTGCTCTGAAGAGTGACTTAGCAAGGCAATTTCAGCAACGAATTTTTAGATTACAGAGGCTTCTGAATACATCCTGTAAACAGGTGGTGAACAGCATTGGCGAGATTGTGTCTACATGCCTGACACCCTTCCTTATTTTCCTTATCGGAGTTTTATTGCTAACTTTATAGAGCACTATGGTAGCTGTGCAGCCGTCAGATATCTTCCAGTATTTTTACATACCGCTCTTCCACAGCCTGATTCTGCTATGCCTGCATTACTGCTGAGGTGTCTACTGGGTCAAATGCTTTTTCGTAATGCATGATACGGGTTGGTTATATTCTGTACATTTGTTTATCACCTGGTTGATAGTGTGAATTTGGTCTATTGTCGAGTATCCTTTTGCGAAAGCCTGTGAAATGATCGGGCACGGTTTTCTAAAGGATACTCGACAATACACCATATTCACACTGTATTCACGCAGCGATGGCGTAGAGGTAGAGCGTCTGCGTCACACGCTAGAGGACCAGGGCTCGAATCCCGGTGCTGCCCAATTCTGCACCGCATTGAAAAACTCCGCGTGCCGATGGAATTGCATGAACAGGCCTTGCGTGCGGCCTCATCTCGGTGACCAGGATCGACAACGCACTCACTCACCAGAACAGGATTTGGCCGGCCTGGTGTAGCACTTGGCCACAACGTCCTATGCGATAAAACAGATGCTTGGGCGAGTTGGCAAGTCATTTTAAAACAGAACAGTGCGCACTTTGGCAGGGACTACAGGAAGACGCGACACAGACGATCGCCGACTTGCAACTGATGTTTATTGCTTGGAACGAGGCATATATACAGTTCCAACAAAAGGAAGAAAAGTTGCCACCCTGACTTCACTCGCACACAAGTTTTAAGCAAGCACATTAACCAACTAACACGTGGAATAATTGAAGCAGCGCACATCGCCTGGTCAAAAGACGCCTGCGTCAGCAGCCCCTCTTTATCGATTGGCTCCAAAGAGCTGGCATTTTTAGCGGGGGGGAAATGATGATCTTAGTTATCGTCCTTGTTCAATGCAGCATGTTTGAATGACTTGGTCCTATGCGGCTAAATCAATTAAGAATTACTAGTGGGAATAAAGAAAGTGATGAATGAGTGGTCAAAGAACAATGCTGATCACGCCATTACCGCCACCAGTATCAGCGAAAGAACTGAACAAAGACCTCAAGGCACGCTGCCAGCACACCCACAATGCTTTGGAGATCGACTACCTACGACTCAACAGAGCAGCTACGAGAAGATGATCAAGACATGAAGGACAGCGAAGAGTGTTAGTAGAGGGAGCGTCGCTGCGGAGGGAGGGACTGTCACCTGCCGCTCTTGTCTGAGTGCGGGCGTGAGATGGCTCCAGCTACACTGCGGGCTACAAAATAGAGCTGCATGGATCCACGACATTGCGCAAGGGGTCCCGCAATAGCGGGGGTTCTGGGCTGGCTCCAGGCAATGCAATGGGGTCGCCCACACGTCGACAACGGCCAAAGGAGCATGCCGCAGTGGACGGGGTCTCTGCGGATACGCTGCGGCAGACGTGCAGCGGTGACTGAAGAGGAAGAGGCTGATGTGGCGGCTGTTAGGAAGGCGCGCAAGAAGAGTGATGAGTCGGTGAAGCAGGCGGAAGTAGCTGGGCTTATTGGTGCGCATTCAGGAGATAGGAACGCAAAAATACCTACACGGACGTAATGAGGGAACGGGACGAGCGCTGTACTATCAAGAAGCTTTATTGGAAGAAGAGCGCTTATATAGCAGCTTCTTTACTCGTGCGCACCAAGGACCGAACTGAAAGCCTTCACGAGTTTATCGATGCGTATAAAGAAAAACCATTTCTTTCAGGCGAAGAACCACTCGAGTGTCACTGATGCAGCCATCTCATCGTTTCTTGATATAAAAGTTCACGTTCTGTTTTGTCACGACGACTTTTCCTTAACGCTTTGTATTGGCGTCGTGCTTGGTCAGGCGCTCCTTGAGGCACCTTCCTGTCTTTCGAAGATCTTGTCGCTAGAAAGTGGGAGGGAGTAAACTTGTTCAGTGCACTCAACGAAACACTTACATTCTCCAATCTCCACCACCTACACCGCATTCACCCAACATTAAACGCAGATACATGTCCTTGGTGTGGCGAAAGTCCCACATTCACGCACATTACATGGACATGCTCGGATAAACCAAACCGCGTAAAGCCGCCCAACACGGCGCTGGAGCAGTGGGAGGTGACGCTGTCCAGCGGCACCCTGGAAGACCAGGAGGCGCTCGTCGCCATCGCCAAAGCGTCGGCTGGAGCCACTGGAGTCTTGGACTGAGGACTTTACCCACAATCCGCTCCGGACTTCTTTTTTTACAATTAAATCTTTATTCTCTCTCAACTAAAGGCCATTTTTCCCCCCTGTTTATGCTTTGAGGGCTGTATACGTTATCCTTGACCTCTCCTTGCAGAACTTCGCTACCGCACCGATTAAGAAAATGGCTTTCCTCTTTAAATATTTCTATAATTAGTCACAACGCCGTCAGCCGCATCGCCATTGCCAGGACACTATGCAAATGCAAATAAAGGAAATAAAAAGCACCGAATCCAATGCAGTCGAATCCAGTCGGACTGGCGCGAGCTTCGCGTGACACCGTGCCGTGAGAGACAACCGCCTTGCAACTAGCTCGGCATTTCGTTCGGACAGACCGCGCAATCAGCCGTAGCCCTGCAATGGAGTCATCCCGAGGCCAAGACGGCGCCTCTGGTATCGACTCATCGATACGCAAGGCCGACAAAAAGGAGCGGCGGCACAAGAAGAAAGGTAGTAAGCATTCACCCCTTTTTCTCCGATAAGCCTTGTCGGCCATAGGCGAAACGCTCGAGCTAACTTGCCTGCACCGCTTGCTTCGTTATCCTCTGCCGCATGGATGTTGCGTTCTGCTATCGCGTTTTCCGCGGCCCACCGTGGCTATTTCTTTTGCCGGTAACATTCCCGACGCCTAATTGCTGATTATTTCTGTCGTGCACCTATGAGGTGAAGTCAGTGGAGGGTTACTTCGACCAGCATTTAATGCATACTTGCCGGTTACATTACTGCTCACACCAACTAAGTGATACCAGTTATATGGATACTGGCTTCGCACATGATGGTTTATTCAGAGCATGCACCATACTGCAGTTACAGTTGCCAGCACTATACTGTGCTCTGTGTCAGAACACCACACATTCATAAACACTTTAGTCGGATACAACGTAACTCTGCAATGGAGCTCCGCCCACATTGAAGATCGCCGCACAGAATTCTTCCACGACAAACAATTAGTCCGCAGTTAAAACTTTTCTTGTCAGCTAAACAAGAAATTGAGCACAAGAAAAAAAAATTGTAAGCTTTAGAATTTTGATACCTGGCTTGTTTACTAAAACGTTAAAAAGCAGAGGTCATATACTGTTGTGATTGGTTAGCGGAGTAAAGCAGGACGCCGCGAACTGTCGCCCAGAGTTAGCAACTCCTGTTCCTTTAAGTTGTATTGTAATACCGCCAAGCATTAGAGAACGACGTCTTCGGTTCTAAGGTTATGACTGCAGTGCCCCACAGGTGGCGTTTGCCTATCATTTGCTTGCAAACGGCCCTGTCTTTACGGTGGACATAAATGCGTTGATTTATATTTTCGCTTCTTTAACGCGCGCCATTACATTTAATTCTTCATTCGCTATGTTGGTTTGCACACTGCCCTGCTCCTGGCATAAAATTAAAGTTGAAACCCACTTTTTCAGCTGACAGCACAAGGAGTAAGTGTTTACGTTTCGTTTCCTTGTCGTTACGTGAAACGCAGCAAAACCTGTCATTGTTTATTCGTATTTGTTGATCCCGTTTCTGTAGCAAGATAAGCCGCGCTGGCTAAAAATCGTACTTCCAATTAGCCCTAAATGCAGCTTTGCTAGGACATATGTGTCATGTAGCTACATGACACACATGTTTAAAATCAGCTGTTAAAAAACTCGACATGACACTTAAGCTCTTTTTTAAGGGTATGACGCGATAGCGTAGTGGGTTAGACTTTCCATCATTTCAGCAGTTTGACACCTTTGAACGTATTTATCATTTTTTCAATTGTTTCAATTAATTCATCAATTACAGGTCGAAATTTTCTTAACATCAAGCATTAGCTTTTCATTCTGAACATTTTGATTTCTTTGAACCCCCTGAATTTTGCATTTCATTAATTAATTACAATTATTTGATTAACTCGTCACTGCCTATCATCACCAATCAGTCATCAATCACTAGAACTAGAAATTACCATGGTACAATTTTTTTTACGCAGCCTCCGATTATAGGTCGTCGATTCGAATCCTTGCCGCGAGCTAGGCTCTTTATGCTGCACAAAACACTGAATCGTATGACACCATCCGTAACAGTCTGCGTCAAATGGTTGGCATGATACGATTTTTTTTTTTGTGCAGCCCCCGATTATTTCTGACACGCGGTGCCAACTACGCCGACGGCTTTTCGACCAAACGAGCTAGCTGTGTACTTCGTCGCGTTAAATTACGCTTTCTTATCACTTCCCTTACGGCGCGGTTCAGGTGTCCAACGATATATGAGACAGATACTGCGCCATTTCCTTTCCCCCCAAAACCAATTATTATTAGTATTGTTTGTGGCTGCGTAAGGTATTCCTGGGTGATGAAGAAAAGCGCCCAGGCAGTGCCAGGGGCGTAGCCAGGGGGAGGGGGGGGGGGCTTATGGGGCTTCAGCCCCCCCCCCCCCCCCCCCCGAATTTTTTTCGAACTGTCACGCACCGCTGATCAAAACAACCACCGACGCCTGAAGTCATTCTGGATTTTGCCACCTACAGTTTCTTTTTCAGACTAGAAAAGACATTTTGGCGCGAACATTGCTAACACTGGTTGGATTTCATGGCAACTCCAATGCACCTGGTGTCATGTAACGCAAGGTGCCCCATTTTAGCACAAACTTTCAAGGGCTTATCGATGGCGCGTTGTGGCGACTAAAATTTCGGTGCAATTACTCGCAATACACAACCAGTGACAGCTGCTGCTGCGCAGTACACTGGAATGAAGGACAGCGTCAATGAGATTTTTCCCTGGCCGTTGCATATGTACAAAAATTTGAAGGTTCATGAACGACAGACATTCATTAAAATATTTGTCCTCTATTTGCTAATTTCATGGCCTGTACGTTTTTCATATCAGCGGCATGCACTGCTTTGCTCGTTCCGGACCGATATAGTTGTAGACTTCGTGTGATATTTTCTTAATTAATACGCAATAACATGGAAGCATTGGCATCAGTTATGTCTGCTACGAGTGAACGATAAGGGGTCAGTTGGTATGACATGATTACAAGACATAAAACTGAGCAGGGGACAAGACGCAGGAGAGAAGCAAACAGCTCGTCCTGTTTCCTTCTCTCCTGTGTCTTGTCCCCTGCTCAGTTTTATGTCTTGTAATCATGTCTTCCACGATTTTTAAGACATACGAACGCATTCTTTTATTTAAAAAAATGCATATTTCACTTGTCTAGACAGTGCGTAGCGTTATCTAATGCACAATGGCATTGTCAATGGCAATGACAATGCAGTTATTATTGTTGCGTTTGATCCTTCCACGAATTCTATGAGGAAGCCGCGCTGCAACATGAGCCCCCCCTCCCTCTGGACAAATTTTCTGGGCATGCCACTGCCAGGCACCTCATGTTCTTAGCACTTCTAAGCGCTCTACATAAACGCTGCTACGGGGACGAGCGGTAAACGCAGTGGGCTGCATGTTTCTGACTGCGGCTGTACATTTGATGGTCTGTGAAAATCGCTGCGTATAACAAGAGTGCTGCTCATGAAACGACCTCACTTGTCCTTGAAGGCCCGAGCATGGAGAGCCGACGAGACGAGTCGGAGCGAAGCGGAGCAAGTAAGCATTTTTTTTTCTTTCTTGCATGACCTGGAACGCTGGGCTAACTTATGCAGTGTGATATAGACGTCGCCGCTCAAAAGCCTACTAAGCCTCGTTTTCGTGAAATCGAAAAAAAAAATGTTAAGGAAAGGAGCGCGGGCAACGCCAATTATTTTAATCCTCAATCTCATTAACTTGTCCTTGTTTAATCGGTTTACCCCGCATAGCTAACGCTAGATATGAGGCATTGCATGCGTTAAAGATTTTCTCTGTTTCAGGTTTTAATTTACCACTGTCAATAACCTTAATTCGTGTCTCAGCCAAGTTCATTCCGGCGTTCCACAGGGAAGCGTGCATGGCCCCTTGCTTTTCTTGATATTTATTAATGATTTACCTAACTTTCTTCCCGAATCAGACTTACCGCTGACGACTGCGTGAATTAGCACAAAATTTATACTAACGAAGATCGCCTAGCCCTTCAATCCGACCTCGACACAGTAACAGCATGGTGCTCTACTTGGTTCATGCAACTTAATCTAAAACAAAATTTGTCTTTTACTTACCGAATGTCTAGATTTCAAACAGCGTATTTTTTAAATAACACTCCAGTTGAGTTGGTAAGCACGTATAAATACATCGTTCTTCACATTCTTCCAGGCGTAACATGGAACCACCACATTAACCTTATTCTTGCATCCGCTAATCGGTCTTTAGGTCTTTAAAAGCATAACTTAAAGCATGCTCCCTTCCACCTCCGATTACGTGCTTACACCACTCTTATTCGACCTAAAATTGAATATGCTTCGGTTATGTGGTACCCTCGTCAAGCATACTTAATAAATAACACCGAATCGCGCAGTTCGTTTTATCTTCTCTGATTATTCGTATCATACCAGCATCACAGCCTTTGAAGAAACGCGCTGATCTTCAGAACATATGCCTCCGTCGTAAAGTTGCACGTTTATCACTTTTTCATAAACTGTATCATCACTCAACTCTTCATAATGACATTTTCCTTTGCCTTCCATTTTTGACCGCCGCGACCAACCGTTTAAAGTTAAGCGCTTGTCGTGTCGTACATCTAACTATGCACATTCATTCATACCACATACTATAAATGACTGGAACGCTCTGCCTTCGCATGTTGCTACCATCACTGATGCGGGTAAATTTTGTAATCTATTGGCTGCCACTACCTCTGCTTAAATTTTTTGGGTACATTGTTAACTTACTAGTGCATTAGGTTTCTGTCTTGTATTTTTGTTATTGATGGTCCTTGACTTATTTTCATGCTGTACGTTCCTTGTGAGACATTGTGTAACGTGTGTTAACGTTGCTGTCTGCTGCTCTGTTCATGTCGAGATGTCATGTCGAGATGTTCATGTCAGGCGGTCGAGATTAATCCGGAGCCCTTCATTTCGGCGTACCGGACCTTAGTCGAAAAATACGGCAGAGCCGGCCCCAAAGTATACGCAAGAATTTTTTGTGTCGTCTTGTACGACAAATTTTTCTGTAGTATTGCAAAGCTGTCTGTTGTGGCGACAGAGATGGCTGTGTCGTTACGACAAGGAACTGCATCATAGTGCAGAAAATCCTGTCTTTATTAGAGGAATTTCTGTTAGGTCCCAAAATATGCTACAGAAAAATCTGTTGTGACAACAGAATTTGATAGCGATCCCAGTCCGTGTTTCCATTTGGATCGTTAAGCCTCGTCACACCACGTGACTGCCAGACCAGGCGAGTTTGGCGTGTGAGGGCGGGACTACAGCGCAGCTGTGGAAGACGGCGTTTCGCGCTCATAGCTTCAACTGCGCTGCCAGCAAGTTGTGGAGCGAGTGCTGGGAATGCAAATCCTTCGTTACCTGACTCGCATCTTTTCATTCGTGTTTCGTTTCACATTATTGCACCCTCGAGTAAATGGATACGGAGGCATGCGCAAAAAAGCTTTGCTCAAGTTAAGAAATCAGTTTACGATCACCGCCTTAAAATAATGTGCACTGGAAGACGACTGCAGTGTTACGCCGAATTGCCTTTGGTCGAAATACATCACGCTGCTCGAGCGCTTTTAATTTCAAAACGAGTTTGCTGAGTTTCCCTTTATGTGCATTGGTTTCATTAGTGTGCGGTACGTGCGGTCCCTTGTGCTAAAATAACTACACACATGTTATTTGTTCTATAGCCTTGTAGACGTTTGCAGTAACTGAGAAAAAAAAATCATCAAGACAGTTTGCGTAGCTACAGAGATATGGTTTTCTCCAGCTTAGAGGCATGAAAAATTCCATAACCAGGACCAGGTAACGAAATTTTTTTGTCGAGTTCTAACGAATTTTAAAAAGTATATTCCCAGAAAAATACATCTCATCAAATAGCAGGTCAGTTGCCGGTTGTGTGACCAATGCTACTTTTCAAAGTCACGTCTATAAAAATTCTTGCAGTGGACGACAGCAAAAGTAAGTTATTCTTTCTACTCTGACTTCGAAATTTGTGTTCTTAAAATCCGAAGACATTTTTTATGTAGCAGTCTTCTTTGCACATGTGCGCGTTACATTACATATTTTGCATTAGTTGCATTGGGCGACAGCAAATCACTCAACGCGCGCAACGTAGTTCCTTAGTTTTAATTATTTCTCATGTGAACAAGGTATTTAAGTTACCGGAGAATGTTTTTTTTTATATGTATAACAATGCAAAATGAAAAGAAAAAGTCGCCCTACTCAAGCGACTCGCAAAGCGAACAAGGAAGGGGAAAGCCTTAGGGTGAAGGCAAACGTTTCGACAAGGCGAAGCCCAGTCCTTTTGTCGAAACGTTGGCAAGCGTCCAGTGTCTTTCCTCTCGCTTCTTCAATTATACCCGCCGCGGTGGCTCAGTGGTTAGGGCGCTCGGCTACTGATCTGGAGTACCCGGGTTCTAACCCGACCGCTGCGGCCGCGTTTCGATGGAGGCGAAACGCTAAGGTGCCCGTGAGCTGTGTGATGTCAGTGCACGTTAAAGATCCCCGGGTGGTCGAAATTATTCCGGAGCCCTCCACTACGGCACCTCTTTCCTCTTTCACTCCCTCTTTTATACCTTCCCTTACGGCGCGCTTCAGGTGTCCGCCGAGATGAGACAGATACAGATCCATTTCCTATCCCCAAAAACTAATTTGTTTCACTTTTTGAGTGTAAAGAAATCATCTGCCCACCCTCACTCTACCATCTACTCAATTAGGAAGATATATTCTGAAATTTATAGCAATCTTTCCATAATATTGCAAGGAAAGAGACGTGAATTTGATGCAAAAGAGTAATTCGTTTTAATGAGCAACTGTCTGTCGCTTGTATTCTTTGCCGGGACGCTTTGCAGCGTGAGAATGAGTTTCTCGTAATTTCAAGTACAGGAAGGTTGTGTTGCGCGAACCTCGACATACAGGGCTGCTCTAGGCGTTAAGCTTCTCGCATTCCCTTCCCCATTTACCTTTCCCATTTTTATTTATACAGGAAAGCGGCAGAAGTCGAAAACGAGCACTCGTAAGTTCTGCGGTACATTAATGTTGCGCCATATCTTTTAGAAAATCAGCCTCGTCATGACTTCATGCCTCAATGGCAACGGTATCGTTGTTGCCACTTGCGTTCATTTTGTTGTGCGCTACAAATCGGCAATGCGGTACATTAATGTTGCGCCGTATCTTTTAGAAAATCAGCCTCGTCATGACTTCATGCCTCAATGGCAACGGTATCGTTGTTGCCACTTGCGTTCATTTTGTTGTGCGCTACAAATTGGCAATGCGGTACATTAATGCGGTACATTAATGTTGCGTCATATCTTTTAGAAAATCAGCCTTGCCATGACTTCATGCCTCAATGGCAAGGGTATCGTTGTTGCTACTTGCGTTCATTTTGTTGTGCGCTACAAATCGGCAATGCGGTACATTAATACGGTACATTAATGTTGCGTCATATCTTTTAGAAAATCAGCCTCGTCATGACTTCATGCCTCAATGGCAACGGTATCGTTTTTGCCACTTGCGTTGTTTTTGTTGTGCGCTACAAATCGGCAATGCTGAACATTGAATGTGCTAGTATCCGAAAGCATAAGGTGCAAGGCTTTTAGTCTACAAATAGTAGCCTTGTCGAAGTGAACCCAAAACCAAAGATGACAGTGCTCCGTAATGTTGATATTCATTGCGCACTAAATTGAGGCACTGTGCATTCTCCGCAGCTCGCATGTATGATGTAACCCACTTGTGACGTGTCTATGTGTGAACGTAAGTTTTGGTATTATATTATATAATCAGCCACATAAACTACTGCAAGTCAACAGCGTCCCGGCCTATTACGTGTGTTGTAATTAAGAAAAAAAAATTCTGGTGGCGCTCATTTGAACTATTTTCGTGACGGAATCGATCACATTTCATCTTTGTTGCGCCTGGGGACACCCTCCTCGGTCGTAAATTTGTCCTGTAAATTTGTACTGCAGCGAGAGAAAATTTTCTAGTATGCAACACAAGCTCTCAGTAGCATGCTTCAGTGAAATGCTTCGCTCACGTGCTTGCTGCTGAAGAGTTTGTTGGCTAAGGGGTCGACCCCTTGCAAAAACTGCCTTTATGCTTTGTATACACTTCTCATACACTCTATTGCTGTCGTCTAGATATTTCCTTTTCTGTATTTATTTATTTATTCATCCGAATACCCAGAAGGCCTTCTGGGAGTGCGTATTACATAGCGGGGCACACAAAACACAATAATGACAATTTCTGAAAAATACAGCAAACAGTGAAAAAAAAAAAACACCACAAAGTACGCATACTTCCAATATTAGAAATTAGATTAAAGTTCGCACAAAAACAAGATAGCAAAGGATCAGAATAAACCGTAAAAACTGAAACACCTGAGATAGTCTGTACACAGGCTGCGGACAAAAATGTACTAATAGTGTATCGCCATAAATCTGTTGAGTGTCAGCACACTCGTCAGTCCTTAAAACACTTCTCTTGTCAGCACCTAAGACTGCCCAAGGAAATGTTCGCAAGGGCAGAGCCCCAACGCACGATTTACTGCACATCCGCCGTGTAATGTATAGCACTTCTTCGCTTCGGGTCACAGCACGAAGTCAGGGGCTTTTCCTACTCGCAGGTAAGCGCCAGGACTTGCCGACGGACGACGCTGCGGCTTCCAAGCCGGGTCCGGATGCTGCCGAAAACACTGGCACAGGTAAATACCGCTCGGTTTACTGGTGTTTGCCGTTTGCGCAATGTTCTATGAGAGACAGCGAAGCACGCGTAGGTAGCGTTTTTATTATTCAGCCGCTGTCGCCATATTCTCCAATTTCAATAGTTCCATTCATTTTTGCCTCGTCTTGTTTTTAGTATCCAGCGTCTTTTCACTCGTCAAATCGCTGAAATAAAAGTATTTCTTCACGTCTTTGAACCAGTCGTCATCATCACCAGCCTGACTACGTCCACTGCAAGGCAAAGGCCTCTCCAATGTCTCTCCAATTAACCCTATCCTTTGCCAGCTGCATCCACCCTTTGCCTACAAACTTCTTAATCTCATCCGCCCGCCTAACCTTCTGCCGCCCCCTGCTGCGCTTACTTTCTCTTGGAATCCACTCCGTTACCCTTTAGGACCAGCGGTTATTTTGCCTTCGCATTGCGTGCCCTGCCCAATCCAATTTCTTCCTCTTGATTTCGACTAGGATGTCATTGACTAGTGTTTGATCCCTGACCCGCTCTGACCTCTTTAAGTTACATCTAACATTTTCCATTTTTGTGGCACAAGCCAAATTGATCTTGGACTGAAGGGACACCGAGGAAGAATTTGAGTTGTTTTATACCCAACGCATTACCGCACTCTAAATGACATAAGGACACACTCGCACAAAATGGGGGACTGGCTATCTGTGCGGGTTAACTCAGATTTTAAACGACTATCCCTGATGGTAGGCCGTTAACTTATAGACGGTGAGCGAGAAGTCATTTACTTTACTGACGTCACGACGTTAAGTCGAGTAGAGGAAAAAAAATTGTATTTTAATATCACATTTTCTCATCAGTGAATGCGCGCTTTGCTGCCAAACATATGCCACCAAAGCCAGAAAGATTCAGCGAATAATTTATCACTAAAAGCAGGAATTAGGTGTTCTCCTTATCTCCCTTTAAAAGGCACTTAAATCTGTCATGACAGGTACAAATACTAGAAACTCTTCTAAAGATTTCGCTTTCTTCTATCGAGTCGTACAGACAGCGAAAGTTGTACAATGTCTTCCTCCTCTATAGACCATGAATATTCCTCTAAATATTGTTTTATCCATTTAATTGTTCTTTTGATCATTTTATGAACCTGTTAGTGGTAATCTCGTTTTGCACCGTAACTTTTTTCTACGTCGTTCACTCTCCCACGCTCATTTATGGCTACGCTACACACATGCCCAACAATTCTGGACAAAAACATTTTTGAACGGGAAATAGTTTGTGAACGCAATTTTTTTTCATACATTGTAAAATTTCACTGTAGTGATTAATATATTCGCAGGTCTGCCGTTGACAGGCTTGCATTTTTTCCTATTAACGTTTTTTGCTATCGTCAAAAGCATTCCCCATTGGTCCTGTATGGCAGTCTTAGCTGCTCGATGCGACCGAGAGAAAAAATTGGCAGAGGTTTAGTACAGTTAAACATGGTGTTCAGCGAAAGCTTCACAGCAATGGTTACGTGACGTCATCCACGCGACTAATCACATGACCCCTCCCCCTTTCTCTAACACAAGACTGAAAGGTCACTTAAAGGCCATGACTATGTGGCGCGACACCAAGATGGTCCGCAAGGTTAGGTTGAAGGCCTTAGCTGTGCTGCGACTTATAGCTATGTATGACCTCCAACTCGGTGAAGGGCAAATTTAGTGCCCCGCGAAGCGCGGCTCTACCTAGCGTACTGAAGCTTTCGCTTCAAAACTTCAAAAAAAAGGGATATAGCTACACATAGGAAGAATTAACCATTACGTTGAACGTTTCCGCAACAGCACCGCACAATTTTCTAATATTCAAAACTTTTTCCCAAGAATGTTGCAGTTGACACAGCGTTGACATATTTCGACCGAGGGAAAGTCGCCTGCACAGCTTTCGCTGTTGAGAGTATATGCGAACAGTACGTGTAATTCTTCCTAAAAACCTACGGCGCCTAGTGCCGACGGCATAGCCAAGCAGCACAGGTGGTCGGCTCAATATTGGAAATATTGGCATATTGGCCGCAGCGGTGGCTCAGTGGTTATGACGCTCGGCTGCTGATTCAAAAGATGCGGGTTCGATCCCGGCCACGGCGGTCGAATTTCCATGGAGGCGAAATTCCAGAGACCCGTGTACTGTGCGATGTCAGTGCACGTTAAAGAACCCCAGGTGCATGGTCGAATTTCCGGAGCCCTTCACTACGGCGTCCCTCATAGCCTGAGTCGCTTTGGGACGTTAAACCCCGTAAACCAAACCAAATATTGGAAATGTATTAGCGAATACTGGTCTTACAAAGGACCACAGTGAAACCATTAATGTCCAATATTGGGACGATTATACTACTTGTGCTGCTTGGGTAGCCTCAAAAGAAACCTTATTCGAGCCACTTCTGAGCCTCGAATTCTTCCTCTACGAAAGCCAAAGGAAATACGTAGAACTCATTTTAACGCCACGTTCATACCGAATCTGTCAATGAAGTAAACAGGCTTTGACCCGCCGCGGTGGCTCAGTGGTTAGGGCGCTCGACTACTGATCCGGAGTTCCCGGGTTCGAACCCGACCGCGGCGGCTGCGTTTTTATGGAGGAAAAACGCTAAGGCGCCCGTGTGCTGTGCGATGTCAGCGCACGTTAAAGATCCCCAGGTGGTCGAAATTATTCAGGAGCCCTGCACTACGGCACCTCTTCTTCATTTCTTCTTTCACTCCCTCCTTTATCCCTTTCCTTACGGCGCGGTTCAGGTGTCCAACGATATATGAGATAGATACTGCGCCATTTCATTTATAATTATAATTGGTTATAATTGGTTTTTTGGGGAAAGGAAATGGCGCAGTATCTGTCTCATATATCATTGGACACCTGAACCGTGCCATAAAGGAAGGGGAAAGGAGGGAGTGAAAGAAGAAAGGAAGAAAGAGGTGCCGTAGTGGAGGGCTCCGGGATAATTTCGACCACCTGGGGATCTTTAGCGTGCACTGACATCGCACAGCACACGGGTGCCTTAGCGTTTTTCCTCCACAAAAACGCAGCCGCCGCGGTCGGGTTCGAACCCGGGAACTCCGGATCAGTAGTCGAGCGCCCTAACCACTGAGCCACCGCGGCGGGTACCATTTCATTTCCCCAAAAACCAATTAAAAATAAAAAAGTAAACAGGCTTTGCAGGGACATTTAGTTATTTTTTTTTCTTTTAACAAAATATAAGCCTACAGGTAGTGGCAGTGCGAGATATCTAATGGTGTCTTCGGGATGTCCAGTGCCGATTAGTGGGATAGTGTTGTCGGCAAGCGCTGAGCGTTCCCCGTCGCCTTTTGCAGCCTCCCTTGTCGTTCGGGAAGAAGCGAAGAAGTCCGAGTTGAGCACCGACCAGAGGAGTCAGTCGCAGCCGCCGCGTGCGGAGGAGTCCCGCTCACGACAGGCGCCGAAAGCGCACGAATCACAGCAGCAGCCGCAGAAGCACGGACAACAGGGAAGCACAAAGCTGCCACACCAGCAGGAGAGCCCACAGCGACCGACTCAGCCAAAGCAGAGGGGGGCTTCGAGTCCCGTCGGTGAGTTGAGGATGTGAGCGTACCGACAGGGAGTGAGAGAATGACCTGGATCGACAGATTGATTACTTACACGACTAGTTTACTGATTGATTGATTGATTGATTGATTGATTGATTGAGCGATTTGCGATTGATTGAATTAGTGATTGGTGAATTGATTGATTGATTGAGTGATAGACTGATTTCTCACAATCCACCCATCCAGCAATTAATCAGAGAGACAGACAGACAGACAACAGACAGAGAGACAGACAGACGGATAACAGACGACAGGCAGGCAACAGATAGACGACAGACAGACAGGAGCGGACGGATCTCATCGAGTGGAGCTGCAGCCTGAGAGGAAAGCGGGAAGGGGTGGCCGCGGTGATGACGCTGCTCTTGTCACTTGCGTCTTTTGCGCTTGAAGTGTTGCAGATGCGGAGATTGAGCTCTGCGGACTGTACACAGGCAATTACGATACTTGACATAGAAAGGGGCTCGAGAAAAATAGATGTGCGAATATTTATATTTTTGAATACGAATATGAAGGGAAAATGCCAGGTGAGTATCGAATCGAATATATGTTCAGCATGAAAAAAAAGTTTCAGAGGATGATAATCAGGCCAGCGTTGTCCTCATTCTCTTCAACACAGACTATTGTCATTGGAACCCAGTATAAACAATATACTTGACTTAGGAGTATGTAAAGAAAATGTAGTGCTCGAAAACTTATACTGCTCTAAAAGGCGGCAAAACCGTATGCAACCTGTAATGTTGTCGTGCAAAGTGTGTCATCAAATGAAATTCGTGAATTGACACGTGAGTGACAACAAAAGATGTTATGATTGTTTGTAAAACCTAATTTATCAGCTCATAAAGGGACGAGACGAAATTGCGAAGTTACCCGAAGGTATCATATGACCGTCCCCTACGATGCAAAGAAAACTGCCGAAAAGGCGATAATGCTTTGGGTGGAGCCGATATATGATAGCTGCAGCGGCCCAGATATCTGTGCGTAGCACCTGTTCGCCAGCCAAACTGCGCGTCTTTGAGAGCAACGTTTGCGTCACCGCCATGGATGAACACGCCATGGCTTTACTTTACGGTAACCGTGAGCCCGCAGATGTCGCCGTCATGTCACGCTATTAAAAGTGGTGGCATATATGGACCCATGAATGTCTCCTCCTATCTGGATGTTCCGCCACCCACAGGGGAGTTCTCCCTGTATCCGAGCCCCGCGGCAATCCTGGTGGTCTTTCTCTTCACCGTGGGCGGCGTGGCTCTCAGCATCGTCGCCTTCAAGTCGTTCCCCCGGCCCCAGTATCGCTGCCTCAAGTCGGCGTGCCATGGGGTGAGCAGTCCGGTCCCCCGTTTTATTCCAGTCCGATTATTAATGCGAGAGCATTACATGGTTGTGTGCTCGTCAGCAAAAAGTGTCCGCAAATTTTGTCCGCATGATTATGTTGTTCTGTGGAGATAAGCGTGCAAAAGTTTGATTGTGTTAGGTAGTTCGTGAGTAAATATTGAGTCATCCCGCCGCAAAAGATTTTCTTTCAAGCTTGTGTCGCATCAAAGATATCGGTGATTAAAAACGACCCTCCGAATTTTAATTCTCTCTCAACTCATACACTGGAGCGAGCCAGAAAGAAAAAAAAAACACTTAGTTGATGCTGGGTGCTTCAAGATGGCGCCTGGTTCGAGGTGGCGCATGTCTGATGCTCAGACCATACTCAGAGACGCGCTATCTCGAACCAGGCGCCGCCGCTAGACGTCGCTCTGCGCGCTGCGGAGTGCGGATTGCCAAGAAGTTCGAGCGGTCTAGACAGGTCTGTGGGTGACTGTACTATAGGTGAGCATTGCTGCAGAGAATACTGTTCCCATGTGTGTTTCCGTCCTGGTTTCAAGGTGCTGGAGTACATGGATGCCATCGTGGACAAGCGCGTGAACCCGTGCCACAACTTCTACCGCCACGTCTGCGGCCGTTGGCTTTCGAATGCAACGGCGCCGGCCCCCTCGTCCTTTATGGCGGACGTGTTGCGCAACTATACCGCCAGGCGGCACCAGATGATGATGGCGCGGCTGTCAGGTTCGCAGCCTGCCGACATGGTGTCCCGCTATTACGGCACCTGCGTCGCCTACCTGGGCGTCCCGAGGACCGTCCGTGACATCGTCAACAAGGTGCTGGAGGTAAGGTGGCTACTGAGGATGCAGTGTGCGGAATGATCTCGAAAACTTTGAGACTTTTCTTACGCAGCTAACTGTTATGGGAATGTTCATCGTGTTTCTGTCGAACATAGTCACACTTTCGCGTCCGCGAACGTTGCCTCACCTCCTTTTCCCCTTTTCAGAAAGTCTGCCATTTGAACAAGGAAATAGAGCTGCGCATCATTCAGTTACCGTAACATTTTTTTTCCGCAGGAAGCGCATAACTGAGCTCTCGTAAAAATGCAGAGCTCCTCTGACGCTAACGATAGCTAAACACATGGCCGCTCTATATGCGCTATATATGCGACAGCCCGCGCATTTCAGTCGTTTTGGAGGCGTGGGGGTGGCTACGATCTACTACCTAAAACAACACATGGGCTATGAAGGACGTCGTATTGGAAGGTTCCAGATTACTTTCGACCACCTGGAGTTCTTTAAATGGCAGCTGCGAGGATTTTTAATCATTTTGAGGTGATAATCGTATTAAATTTCTTTTAGAGGCCGTGTACTGTTGGATGTCAGTGCATGCCAAATGACCCCAGGTCGGCGAAATAGTCCACAGGCCTCCACTACGGGGTCCCTCATAGCCGGGTAGCTTTGGGAGGTTAAACCACATAAACCAAACCAAACCTTAAAGCGCAAAAACCAAGGTACCGAAACTGGGTTTGGAACAAACGTTTATGTCACATCAGAGCAACTTATGATGGCACGGGTATACTGCCACAAAACCTATCATGTGCGTGGTGGTTGGCTAACCTTGTATGACGGACAGCTTGGACAGCTATTTGCTTAAAACAGCTAAAAGCAAACACGAAACTTTGTCCTGCAGCAAACGCAGGGCAGAATATCGACGGCCATGCGTCCGGTGTCCTCACACGCGCCAAACTGCCCGTAGAAATCTTCCTGTTTGAGGCCACGAAATGGGAAGTTTTAAAATTAACTTGAGCGGCCGTTAGACGTTTGATGGCTAATGAAGGCCACTTTATTGGTGAAATGGCCTCACTGCATTAGCACGCGGTAATTTCTCGAGGCTGGATCTCAGTTTCTCCTCGGTGCTCCTTTAACGAGTGGACCTGACGTAAACAGAGCGTTGCGTGCTTGTAGAGGTTTCTGATGAGTTTTCGAAACATTCCAATCTTGCCGACTAATGAAATTAAAACACTGCTTCCCCGCAGGTATCCGGCACAACCATAAAATCCTGGCTCAACATGACATCGGAGCAGGCTTTTTTCAAGCTGCTTCAGCTCTCCTTTCTCTTTCGGCTCCACGCACTGTTCAGACTAACCGCCGGAATTATAGAGAGCAAGGTTTACTTGGGAATAGACAGAGCAAACTCCTTCAAACAGCGACTTCCGAGCGCTGGCAGACACACCCACGGTAAGAGTTACCTCACCACTGCGCTTAAAGCCATTGGAGACGAGGACATTAACGACACCATCATCGCACCGTGCTTGGCCCTCGATGATACTATAGGGTTTAACGAAACGCTTCGGCAGGTGTTGCGCTCTCCTTTGACACCAACGTCGGAAGCAGACTGCGCCGAATTTCCGCCTACCAAGTGGATTGAAGGGACAAACTCACAGAATATGAAGCTGCCCGCTGAGGAGGTAAATGTCTTGGCTAGAAACTTTAAAGCCACATGCAATAACCTCAAGTTGGTCCTTATGCACAAGATGCCATCAGTGAAGACCTTCTACATTGTGGCACTGCTGGCCGTCGATTTTCTTAAGCTCGACTTTACTCGGACCGCCACATCGAAGCAGCTCGAGGCAGAATCGGTCCAGAGGATCTGCCATCACGACACCGTGAACACATTCAAACGCCTCTGGCTTCCGGCCCTGTCAGAGGTGCTGTCCATCTCGCCGACCACTGTTGAGGCGATCAGCGGCTACTTCTCGACCACGCAGCATGTGATCGACGAAGAAGGGGCCGCATACCCGAAGTGGATGAACGTCAAAGACCGGATCACCGCACTGGACAAAGCAAGACACATGAGCATAGTCACGTTGAACATCGGTAACGTGTCCAAGGAAGAGGTGGATCACAGCCGGTTCAATCCGAGCTTTGGCATGAACAACAATGATTGGGTCTACAATAAGGCGAACGTGTTGAGGAGAACTCATATCCCCGATGACGTCGACGAGGACTCCACCATACCTGAGGACGAGGAATACACGCAGAACGTAGAGGTGCAGCTGCTGGCGAACTCGACGACAAACACCGTAGTCGTTCCGCACATGTTCGCTGTTCATCCGGTCTTCTTCGACGACATCTCGGCCGGAAGCTACGCCAACGTAGCCATGCTAGGGTTCCACATCGCCCGGAAGGTGATGGCGCTGTTGATCGGGTTACGAGAATCCTCCCCGTGGTCGAACGACTCGGCCAGCTACTACGCAACTGCACGGAGCTGCTACGCCAACAGCTCTCGGGCCTTCCACGGGGTGCTAAGCGACGCGAAGTTCGACGAGGCAGTTGCAGCAGCATTGGCGTTGAGAGTTGTCTTCCGCGTAGGACCGCTGGTCGCCGAGGGTGCAACCAAGAGTGATGCGCCATTTTTTTCAAAGGAGCTCTTCTTCAGACGTGCGTGTCTTTCGCTCTGCGCTGGCGGAAGGCCGCACGCGGACTTCAACTCTGTCGACCAGGACACTGCTTCGGCTGCTTGTACACTTGCCGTGTCCACCATGGCGGAGTTTCACAAGACGTTCGGCTGCAGTAGTTCGGACCAAATGGCGGTACCAGGGCGGTGCAAATTTTAGGGCTTCCTTGCTTTAAGCGGGACGGAGCAGTAGAGAGAGAGAAAGAGGGCTGGCTTGTATTTTTATGCCGAAGGTTCCTGCTGGCTATACTGGTAACCCTCCATTAAAAGCGTCATTATTCTACGCCATTAACTTTCTGCGCATTTCGCCAGCAGCACTGATCTTCGGTCATCAATCTACTTATCCTTACGTCTCAGTTCCGAGGTCAGATCACAAGGATATAATTTTTCTATTTTTTTAACTAAAGCCAGCATTTTGCATCCTGTCCAACAACATTTGTGAATTGTTTAGAGACTATATTTAACAGCGAATAATTTATGTACCTTACGTGTTTTCTTTGTTTATTAAATCTGTTTTAAACATGTAACCCACCCCTTATGTAACACCCCCAATCCCAGTGGCCTTTAAGGTAATAAAGTGAAGTGAAGTGAAGTATTTTGTTCCTGTGGCTTGTAGGGACTAATGTTGTGCCGCCAGCAACCATCGGTGGGGTGTATTTTGGCATAAACGTTACGGACCTTTCACATTGGATCGATGTAACTTGTTCGTTCGAAGCAACTTGCTGTGCTTGCCGACGCCTGAGCATTTACAGGACCTTCGTGAGCCTTATACACAATCA
Source organism: Amblyomma americanum (assembly GCF_052857255.1). Taxonomy (NCBI): domain Eukaryota; kingdom Metazoa; phylum Arthropoda; class Arachnida; order Ixodida; family Ixodidae; genus Amblyomma; species Amblyomma americanum. The sequence goes on from NC_135505.1 coordinate 142,569,398, forward strand.
TTAAGTGATGCCTTAGCTTTTTTTCATAAGTTTTAAGCATCCTTGTATTTAGAGGTGTCACTTGACCTATATTCATATGCATTTTTCCTTGTACATATTGCAGCCAAATGCTGACTGTAGCGGGAGGCGAGATCATATTAATGTAGTGGTGAAGCCAAGCAGTCTGGAACGAAGGCGGGCTGACATGCACCAAACATGGAAACGATTTATTAGGCGATCTCCTGCACGCAAAATGCGCAGGAGATCTCCTGCGACGGCGCTATTGGGAGCAAGTGTCTTCTGCCGTCTACCAAGGTAAGAACGGCCATCGCTGCCGCCCGCACTCCGTTAAATTGCACTCCGTTAAATTGCAATCGAACATTGGTGATAATGCGCTTCAATACGGTAAGATCTGGAACTTGATCCGCCGCGGTGGCTCTGTGGTTAAGGCGCTCTGCTGCTGAGCCGGAGTACTGGGGTTCGAACCCGGCCGCGGCGGCCGCGCTTCGATGGAGGCTAAACAGAAAAGGCGTCAGTGTGCTTTGCGTTGTCAGTGCACGTTAAAGACCCCGAGGTGGTCGAAATTACTCCGGATCCCGAGACCTCCACTACGGCACCTCTTTCTCACTTTCTTCCTTCGCTCCCTCTATCCCTTTCCTTACGGCGCGGTTTAGGTGTGCACAGATATATGTGAGACAGTTATTACGCCATTTCCTTTCCCCCAAAACCAATTTTCATCGAGAACTTGGTAGAAAAGGTTGTGTGTGAATATTTTTTTTGCGGAATGCTCCGTTCCCATCTTGTCTAGCAAACATAAGGGCGTGTTAAGGGAGGGGGGTAGTCATAAAGAAAATTTGCCGCAGTTAATGTAGGAAACGTCCAGAACTGAACACTGCCCATAAAATAAAACTAAAGGTGTACTTCCAACAAGGTGAAAAGTGCACCAAAACAAAGAAAAGAAAACAGTGACAAAGATAAACGACCAAATGTAAGTACTGGGTGCAGACGGCATCGCATGACTGACAATACAAATTTGTCTTGTGGACGCAGCTAAACCACGCGCCTCGGTGGCTCGGTGGTTGGACGCTCGACTGCTGATCGGGAGTTCCTGTGCTCGACCCCGACCGCGGCGGGGGCGTTTCGATGGAGGCGAAACTCCAAGGCGCCCGTGCGCTGTGCGATGTCAGTGCACGTTAAGACCCCTAGGTGGTCGAAGTTATTCTGGGGCCCTCCGCTACGTCACCTCTTTCTTCCTTTCTTCTTTCACTCCCTCTATCCCCTCCCTTACGGCGCGGTTCAGGTGTCCGCCGAGATGGGAGACAGATACAGCGCTATTTGCTTACCCCAAAAGCCAATTTCCTTTCCAGGTAAACCATTCCAGGATGAAGGGTTTCACGATTTATAGCGGTTGCTTACAGCGTTACTGCGGAAAGCTTCAGAGGCAGCCTGGAATAAGCGCACTCGTTTTTTTTCTTGATTAACTCTCCTTTCTTTCCGGATAATGGCAACCTCCTATGAATCGAAAGCCTTTTTCTAACCCGGCAGGGGGGGGGGGGGGAGGGATGGACGACGGGCTCATTCAAGTTTAAAGGAATCACCATCATCATCATCAGCCTGACTACACCCACTGCAGGGAAAATGCCCCTACCATGTCTCGCCAATTAACCCTGTCCTGTGCCAGCTGCGCCCACCGTATGCCTGCAAACTTCTTTATCTCATTCGCCCACATAACCTTCTGCCGCCCGTTGCTACGCTTGCCTTCCCTTGGAATCCACTCCGTTACCCTCAAGGACCAGCGGTTACCTTGCCTTCGCATCACACGCCCTGAACAAGCCCATTTCTTCTTCTTGATTTCGACTAGGATGTTATTAACCCGCGTTTGTTACCTCACCCACTCTTCCAGCTTTCGGTATCTTAACATTACGCCTATCATTTTTCTTTCCATAGCTCGCTGCGTTGTCCTTAACTTGAGCTGAACCATTTTTGTAAGCCTCCACGTTTCTGTCCCGTAGGTAAGTACTGGTAAGATACAGCTGTTGTATATTTTTTCTCTTGAGGGATACTGAGATACCTAACTTTGGAGGCATGTTTTCTGTAATGATGCGGATGACTCTACTATGCATGAATCACCATATAATATTCGCCTACGATCGCTAAATAATTTATATTTTTTGTGTTATGATGTTTCGGTTTCTGTTTCAACACCCGAACGATGACTGCGACGACAGTGTGTGGTTATATGTCACGTGAGGCATAGAAAAATGTCAATATGATCGCTGCTTCATCGTTTTAATTCATTACACTGCTGAACCCAGCCTTCCTGAAGAGCCGGGACGATAACAAATGTATATGCCGTGATCATATTACATTTTTTCCATGCCTCACGTGGCCTATAACCACACACTAACGTGACAGCCATCGTTCGGCTACTGAAACCAAAATGGAAAGAGGATGGCAAAAAAAAATCGATTGTAAATTATTTAGCTATCGTAGGCGAATACAACATACTAATTCACGCATGGCAGTGTCTTCCGCATCACTGCCGATTGTCTGTTGCATGCTGAGGATAAGAACATATACGCAGGTGAAAGTTCCCAAAGTTTGCGAAAAATAAAACTGGGCGACATAATGCTCGATGACACGAGAAAATACCGCAAACCTGGAAACTGCTTTTTTTTTCGGCTAGTGTCTTGTGCAAGAGTTCAGTGGACGAGCTCAGTTTAAAGCTAAGAGCATGCGTCCGGAACGCCACCTGACGGCTTATCCAGCACGATAGTCTGAAGGGCACAAAGGTGAGTTGACACGTCTGTCAGGATTCATTTGCTGCCAATATCAAAAGTTAATTCTGACTCGAGATGCCATTTCTTTTGTCATTATTTATCGCTGCCTATGGCCTCTTGGACGGCCGCAAAGGGCTCAGTTTAAAGGGACACTGAGGAGAAATTGAAGTTGCCTTGTATCGATAGAATACAGCTCCTGATCACAAAAACGCCACTCCTACTAAAAACAAAGCTCTTGTAAGGTAGAAAGTAGCAAGAACCAAAATACAGGTATCGCCGCCACAGGCCAATCTCGCAAGTACAAGCGTGGAGACGCCATAGGACAAGATACGCCACCTTGGAGGAATTTTCCTTCCTACATGGTTTCGCGAATCTCTGAGGCTGACAAAGAAAGGTTGAGCGGTTCAATATTGAAGTAAGTTTTGTTTTAAAACCGATAGTGCACTTTTATCACACAAGAAAGGCAGAAAAAAGACAACCTGAATGTTAGAAGCAAAGAAAACCATGCTTGGCGGCGCCACAGGCGGCCAGGAGAGTTTTCGATTTATGGCGCTTCGCGTCTATGAGCTTTGCGTGCCCCGTGGTTTTGTTTTTGACGCGCCTCGATTTACAAGCGCCGAACAGCAGAGGAACTCCAAGTGCCGCTTCAAGTGCTAGTCAACCTTTGACGGAGCCTGTTAAGGCTTGTCAGATGATCGCCACAGTCGATGAAAAACTATAATGGCACGATGGTCGGTGATCGTACAAGACAGCACTTGTGTATTCGCACGCTCGCCCGGCGAAACATTCCCGGCTGTGCCAGTCAACTTCAAACTATACCTAACTGAAATCGTTTATTAAAGACAGGAGACGACGTACAAGGCAGTTCAGAAAAATTGCTGATGGCCTGGCTCTGTTAGGCCAGGATATACCCAGCGAAAGCATGGAGATTTCTACAGCAGAAGGGCGCATTCACTAGATGCGCCTTTATTGCTGATTGCAACATGAGCCGTCGTGGCGGAGTGGTAGCGTCTCCGTCTCAACTGCCAAAGGCGCTAGTTCGATTCCTAACCTCGGCACAGGATTTCTTTTTTTATTCAGTGAGTGGGTGGGGGGTTTCAGTAGCTCCCATAGATACCGCCACCACTGAATACGTTGGTTAGCGGTTAAGACGCGTTTATGCTCCGGCGTATCGCGCGCGCGCTGCTCGGCGACGTCACGTCGGCCAATGCGAGACCCTTTATACTCAAACTGCGCTTGACCGCCGACGCGTTCGGCGGCTTCGGCGCACTCTGACCGCACTGGCGGCGAGACTTGGAGCATGTGTCTATTTCGCGCCGAGTGCGCCAGCCGCCGCCGGCCCGGCCAGACTGATTCGGCTCCGCGGGGAGGTGCGCGTTGTGACGTAATTCAATAGCTTCGGCAGTTGGGCGGAGCTGTTCTTTTCGAGCTCGGCTAATTTAATCCATTCACAGTACATATCTGAAGGTACATGCAAGTGGGCGCAAGAGCCCGTTCCAGTGGACCCGTTGTATCTAGCGGAAGCCGTTGAAGCGTCGTGCGCCGGCTTTAGTTTCAAGCCGCCAACTTTAAACGCGACCGCCCTTGAGCACCCATCGGTTTTTTGTGGCAAAAAAATAAATAAATAACTTGGCCCTTGCAACCGTGGGAGACCTCGACGCCGCCTGCTGCGCCGTGCAACCGCGCCGTTCAAGGAATCACAATCCGTTGGCCCCAAAACCCCGGCAAGGCGCCGACCTTGTCCTGGCCCCTCGCGACTCCCCACACTGGGGTTATGACATTTAGTTTGCAACGGCTGCTCACTGAGGAAGGGGGAAACGACCCGCCGGCGCCTAACCTAACCGTGCTCCCTCAAAAGCATCGCACGTTCTGTGGGGCTGAGGTCGCTGAAATGCAGGCCGGAGTGTTTGCAAGAACTACGTCGTCGGGTTCGGGAACGGGATCTATCGTAACGCTGGCAAGACGCCAGTGAAAACGTAAACAAAGCGACGGTAGCGACCCCCAATGGATGCCTTCAACGTGCGGCGGCGGTAGCTTTCATTTCGGCAGCTGCTAGACCGCACCGCTATCTTCCAGAAATCACGGAGTCTTCATTTACGTCACGTTTCACGTCACTATATCCTGTGACCTCATAAGAGTTCTGGAGTTTGAATCGGAGCGGCGGGAAAAACTTTTTCAACTTCGAATCCAAATTTCTTTGAAATAAATGCATCTTTCGCTCCCGGACAAGCGGCAACAATGCCATGAAATGCCGAACTATCAGATTTTGCTAGCAAAAAAAAATTTGATATGGTTCTCCTCAGTGTCCCATTAAGCACGACGAAATTTCGAAAATTCTGAGAAAGAAAACTGGCCTACATAATGCTTCCTGAGATGAAAACCTCTAAACTGCTCTTCATCGGCGAATGTATTTTGTAAGAGTTTGGCACGAGCTCTATTTAACGGTAAGACACTCGCCTGGAATGCCACCTGACAGCTTAGTCAGCGCAATACATTGATCAGCGCAAAGGTGAAGACGAAGTTGCCAAAATTCTGAGAAATAAAACTGGGCTGTATGATGCTCCCGGCATGAAAAAACGACGGAAACAAATAAACTGCTTGAGACAGGCCAGTGTTTTTAGCCACATTCCGCCGTGGATTCGCCGTAGTGACGAGTGTGCATAGGGATCAACCATCAACCGTTTGAGGAATCCATATTCGAGCGCAAGAAACTGGACGAGAGGCTTAACGGGCATGTTTTTAGAGCATAATTTCTTTCTACTTAACTGCGGCCTCCTCTGTTGTGATTGTAAGCTGATTATAATAGAGGTGAAAAGACGAATACTCAAATAAATAAGGTTCGATTTTAATCTGCGCGCAAATGTGTAAAATTTGACGAAACTTCTGGCGATCGGCGGCTTGTTTTGCAGGAGCACCTGCAAAAAAAGTCGCCGATCGCCAGAAGTTTTGGCGGCAGGTGGCGTCGCAGACGTTTGCCGTTTCCTCACTGCGGGGCACTCCCATTAAACTCCAGCAAAAAAAGTCACCGATCGCCAGAAGATTATTAATTCGCCGTCATTATATTCAGCTTGTGGTCACAACGAAGGAGGCGGTAGGTAAGTAGAAGTTAGGCGCTAAAGAAATGATTCCTTAAGCCTCATGCCGAAATTCCTGCACTTGAAGAGGGATTCCTTAAATCACTCCTGGTTGAGCCACGTCTGCACTCGTTATTAGACCAACCCAGCGAGTACTGGGCGGCAGGTGGCATCACAGACGCTTGCCGTTTCCTAAAGGTAGGGCGCTCCCATTAGACCCCAGCAAAAAAAGGTCACCGATCGCCAGCAGTTTCGTCGTTTCGTCAAATTTCACGCATTTGCGAACGGAATAAAAGCAAACTGTTTTGGTAGAGTGTTCGCCTATTCCCCTTCATTCTATCCAGCTCAAAGTGACAACGAAGGAGGCCGCAGGTAAGTAGAAATTAAGCGCTAAAGAAATGACCCGTTAAGCCTCATGCTGAAATCACTGCCCACGAAAAGGGATTCCTAAAATCGCTCCTGGTTGAGCCTCATGTGCACTCGTCATAAACTCAGCCAACAGAGTACTGGGCGGCAGGTGGCATCACCGACGCTTGCCGTTTCCTAACTGTAGTGCGCTCCCATTAGACTCCAGCAAAAAAAGGTCACCGATCGCCAGCAGTTTCGTCGTTTCGTCAAATTTCACGCATTTGCGAACGGAATAAAAGCAAACTGTTTTGGTAGAGTGTTCGCCTTTTCCCCTTTATTCTATCCAGCTCAAAGTGACAACGAAGGAGGCCGCAGGTAAGTAGAAATTAAGCGCTAAAGAAATGACCCGTTAAGCCTCATGCTGAAATTATTTCCGACGAAGAGGGATTCCTAAAATCGCTCCTGGTTAAGACGCATGTGCACTCGTCATAAACTCAGCCAACAGAGTACTGGGCGGCAGGTGGCATCACAGACGCTTGCCGTTTCCTAAAGGTAGGGCGCTCCCATTAGACTCCAGCAAAAAAAGGTCACCGATCGCCAGCAGTTTCGTCGTTTCGTCAAATTTCACGCATTTGCGAACGGAATAAAAGCAAACTGTTTTGGTAGAGTGTTCGCCTTTTCCCCTTTATTCTATCCAGCTCAAAGTGACAACGAAGGCGGCCTCAGGTAAGCAGTAATTAAGCGCTAAAAAATGGCCCGTAAGCCTCATGCCGATTTTGTGCGCTCCAAGAAGGATTCCAAATCCTTTCCTAGTTCAGCTACCTGTGCACTCGTGATTAACTCAGGCCAGAGAGCACCCGGCGGCAGGTGGCGTCACAGTCAGTTGGCGTTTCCTAACTCTTGTGCGCTCCCATTAGCCTCCAGCAAAAGAAGTCAGCGATCGCCAGCAGTTTAATCGTTTCATCAAATTTAACACATATGCGAACGGAATAAACGGAAACTTTTTTGGCAGAACTTTCGCTTGCTCGCCTTCATTCTGTTCAGCTCATCGCCACAAAGAAGGCGGCCTCAGGTAAGCAGTAATTAAGCGCTAAAGAAATGGCCCGTTAAGCCTCATCCCGATTTTGTGCGCTCCAAGAGGGATTCCAAATCCTTTCCTAGTTCAGCTACCTGTGCACTCGTGATTAACTCAGGCCAGAGAGCACCCGGCGGCAGGTGGCGTCACAGTCAGTTGGCGTTTCCTAACTCTTGTGCGCTCCCATTAGCCTCCAGCAAAAGAAGTCAGCGATCGCCAGCAGTTTCGTCGTTTCATCAAATTTAACACATTTGCGAACGGAATAAACGTAAACTTTTTTGGCAGAACTTTCGCTTGCTCGCCTTCTTTCTGTTCAGCTCATCGCCACAAAGAAGGCGGCCTCAGGTAAGCAGTAATTAAGCGCTAAAGAAATGGCCCGTTAAGCCTCATCCCGATTTTGTGCGCTCCAAGAGGGATTCCAAATCCTTTCCTAGTTCAGCTACCTGTGCACTCGTGATTAACTCAGGCCAGAGAGCACCCGGCGGCAGGTGGCGTCACAGTCAGTTGGCGTTTCCTAACTCTTGTGCGCTCCCATTAGCCTCCAGCAAAAGAAGTCAGCGATCGCCAGCAGTTTCGTCGTTTCATCAAATTTAACACATTTGCGAACGGAATAAACGTAAACTTTTTTGGCAGAACTTTCGTCTGTTCGCCTTCTTTCTGTTCAGCTCATCGCCACAAAGAAGGCGGCTTCAGGTAAGCAGTAATTAAGCGCTAAAGAAATGGCCCGTTAAGCCTCATGCCGATTTTGTGCACTCGAAGAAGGATTCCTAAATCCTTTCCTAGTTCAGCTACCTGTGCACTCGTGATTAACTCAGGCCAGAGAGCACCCGGCGGCAGGTGGCGTCACAGTCAGTTGGCGTTTCCTAACTCTTGTGCGCTCCCATTAGCCTCCAGCAAAAGAAGTCAGCGATCGCCAGCAGTTTCGACGTTTCATCAAATTTAACACATTTGCGAACGGAATAAACGGAAACTTTTTTGGCAGAACTTTCGCTTGCTCGCCTTCTTTCTGTTCAGCTCATCGCCACAAAGAAGGCGGCCTCAGGTAAGCAGTAATTAAGCGCTAAAGAAATGGCCCGTTAAGCCTCATGCCGATTTTGTGCACTCGAAGAAGGATTCCTAAATCCTTTCCTAGTTCAGCTACCTGTGCACTCGTGATTAACTCAGGCCAGAGAGCACCCGGCGGCAGGTGGCGTCACAGTCAGTTGGCGTTTCCTAACTCTTGTGCGCTCCCATTAGCCTCCAGCAAAAGAAGTCAGCGATCGCCAGCAGTTTCGTCGTTTCATCAAATTTAACACATTTGCGAACGGAATAAACGTAAACTTTTTTGGCAGAACTTTCGCTTGCTCGCCTTCTTTCTGTTCAGCTCATCGCCACAAAGAAGGCGGCCTCAGGTAAGCAGTAATTAAGCGCTAAAGAAATGGCCCGTTAAGCCTCATCCCGATTTTGTGCGCTCCAAGAGGGATTCCAAATCCTTTCCTAGTTCAGCTACCTGTGCACTCGTGATTAACTCAGGCCAGAGCGCACCCGGCGGCAGGTGGCGTCACAGTCAGTTGGCGTTTCCTAACTCTTGTGCGCTCCCATTAGCCTCCAGCAAAAGAAGTCAGCGATCGCCAGCAGTTTCGTCGTTTCATCAAATTTAACACATTTGCGAACGGAATAAACGGAAACTTTTTTGGCAGAACTTTCGTCTGTTCGCCTTCTTTCTGTTCAGCTCATCGCCACAAAGAAGGCGGCCTCAGGTAAGCAGTAATTAAGCGCTAAAGAAATGGCCCGTTAAGCCTCATGCCGATTTTGTGCACTCGAAGAAGGATTCCTAAATCCTTTCCTAGTTCAGCTACCTGTGCACTCGTGATTAACTCAGGCCAGAGAGCACCCGGCGGCAGGTGGCGTCACAGTCAGTTGGCGTTTCCTAACTCTTGTGCGCTCCCATTAGCCTCCAGCAAAAGAAGTCAGCGATCGCCAGCAGTTTCGTCGTTTCATCAAATTTAACACATTTGCGAACGGAATAAACGTAAACTTTTTTGGCAGAACTTTCGCTTGCTCGCCTTCTTTCTGTTCAGCTCATCGCCACAAAGAAGGCGGCCTCAGGTAAGCAGTAATTAAGCGCTAAAGAAATGGCCCGTTAAGCCTCATCCCGATTTTGTGCGCTCCAAGAGGGATTCCAAATCCTTTCCTAGTTCAGCTACCTGTGCACTCGTGATTAACTCAGGCCAGAGAGCACCCGGCGGCAGGTGGCGTCACAGTCAGTTGGCGTTTCCTAACTCTTGTGCGCTCCCATTAGCCTCCAGCAAAAGAAGTCAGCGATCGCCAGCAGTTTCGTCGTTTCATCAAATTTAACACATTTGCGAACGGAATAAACGTAAACTTTTTTGGCAGAACTTTCGCTTGCTCGCCTTCTTTCTGTTCAGCTCATCGCCACAAAGAAGGCGGCCTCAGGTAAGCAGTAATTAAGCGCTAAAGAAATGGCCCATTAAGCCTCATGTCGATTTTGTGCACTCGAAGAAGGATTCCTAAATCCTTTCCTAGTTCAGCTACCTGTGCACTCGTGATTAACTCAGGCCAGAGAGCACCCGGCGGCAGGTGGCGTCACAGTCAGTTGGCGTTTCCTAACTCTTGTGCGCTCCCATTAGCCTCCAGCAAAAGAAGTCAGCGATCGCCAGCAGTTTCGTCGTTTCATCAAATTTAACACATTTGCGAACGGAATAAACGGAAACTTTTTTGGCAGAACTTTCGTCTGTTCGCCTTCTTTCTGTTCAGCTCATCGCCACAAAGAAGGCGGCCTCAGGTAAGCAGTAATTAAGCGCTAAAGAAATGGCCCGTTAAGCCTCATGCCGATTTTGTGCACTCGAAGAAGGATTCCTAAATCCTTTCCTAGTTCAGCTACCTGTGCACTCGTGATTAACTCAGGCCAGAGAGCACCCGGCGGCAGGTGGCGTCACAGTCAGTTGGCGTTTCCTAACTCTTGTGCGCTCCCATTAGCCTCCAGCAAAAGAAGTCAGCGATCGCCAGCAGTTTCGTCGTTTCATCAAATTTAACACATTTGCGAACGGAATAAACGTAAACTTTTTTGGCAGAACTTTCGCTTGCTCGCCTTCTTTCTGTTCAGCTCATCGCCACAAAGAAGGCGGCCTCAGGTAAGCAGTAATTAAGCGCTAAAGAAATGGCCCGTTAAGCCTCATGCCGATTTTGTGCACTCGAAGAAGGATTCCTAAATCCTTTCCTAGTTCAGCTACCTGTGCACTCGTGATTAACTCAGGCCAGAGAGCACCCGGCGGCAGGTGGCGTCACAGTCAGTTGGCGTTTCCTAACTCTTGTGCGCTCCCATTAGCCTCCAGCAAAAGAAGTCAGCGATCGCCAGCAGTTTCGTCGTTTCATCAAATTTAACACATTTGCGAACGGAATAAACGGAAACTTTTTTGGCAGAACTTTCGTCTGTTCGCCTTCTTTCTGTTCAGCTCATCGCCACAAAGAAGGCGGCCTCAGGTAAGCAGTAATTAAGCGCTAAAGAAATGGCCCGTTAAGCCTCATGCCGATTTTGTGCGCTCCAAGAAGGATTCCAAATCCTTTCCTGGTTCAGCTACCTGTGCACTCGTGATTAACTCAGGCCAGCGAATACCCGGCGGCAGGTGGCGTCACAGTCAGTTGGCGTTTCCTAACTCTTGTGCGCTCCCATTAGCCTCCAGCAAAAGAAGTCAGCGATCGCCAGCAGTTTCGTCGTTTCATCAAATTTAACACATTTGCGAGCGGAATAAACGTAAACTTTTTTGGCAGAACTTTCGCTTGCTCGCCTTCTTTCTGTTCAGCTCATCGCCACAAAGAAGGCGGCCTCAGGTAAGCAGTAATTAAGCGCTAAAGAAATGGCCCGTTAAGCCTCATGCCGATTTTGTGCACTCGAAGAAGGATTCCTAAATCCTTTCCTAGTTCAGCTACCTGTGCACTCGTGATTAACTCAGGCCAGAGAGCACCCGGCGGCAGGTGGCGTCACAGTCAGTTGGCGTTTCCTAACTCTTGTGCGCTCCCATTAGCCTCCAGCAAAAGAAGTCAGCGATCGCCAGCAGTTTCGTCGTTTCATCAAATTTAACACATTTGCGAACGGAATAAACGTAAACTTTTTTGGCAGAACTTTCGCTTGCTCGCCTTCTTTCTGTTCAGCTCATCGCCACAAAGAAGGCGGCCTCAGGTAAGCAGTAATTAAGCGCTAAAGAAATGGCCCGTTAAGCCTCATGCCGATTTTGTGCGCTCCAAGAAGGATTCCAAATCCTTTCCTGGTTCAGCTACCTGTGCACTCGTGATTAACTCAGGCCAGCGAATACCCGGCGGCAGGTGGCGTCACAGTCAGTTGGCGTTTCCTAACTCTTGTGCGCTCCCATTAGCCTCCAGCAAAAGAAGTCAGCGATCGCCAGCAGTTTCGTCGTTTCATCAAATTTAACACATTTGCGAACGGAATAAACGTAAACTTTTTTGGCAGAACTTTCGCTTGCTCGCCTTCTTTCTGTTCAGCTCATCGCCACAAAGAAGGCGGCCTCAGGTAAGCAGTAATTAAGCGCTAAAGAAATGGCCCGTTAAGCCTCATGCCGATTTTGTGCGCTCCAAGAAGGATTCCAAATCCTTTCCTGGTTCAGCTACCTGTGCACTCGTGATTAACTCAGGCCAGCGAATACCCGGCGGCAGATGGCGTCACAGTCAGTTGGCGTTTCCTAACTCTTGTGCGCTCCCATTAACCTCCAGCAAAAGAAGTCAGCGATCGCCAGCAGTTTCGACGTTTCATCAAATTTAACACATTTGCGAACGGAATAAACGGAAACTTTTTTGGCAGAACTTTCGCTTGCTCGCCTTCTTTCTGTTCAGCTCATCGCCACAAAGAAGGCGGCCTCAGGTAAGCAGTAATTAAGCGCTAAAGAAATGGCCCGTTAAGCCTCATGCCGATTTTGTGCGCTCCAAGAAGGATTCCAAATCCTTTCCTGGTTCAGCTACCTGTGCACTCGTGATTAACTCAGGCCAGAGAGCACCCGGCGGCAGGTGGCGTCACAGTCAGTTGGCGTTTCCTAACTCTTGTGCGCTCCCATTAGCCTCCAGCAAAAGAAGTCAGCGATCGCCAGCAGTTTCGTCGTTTCATCAAATTTAACACATTTGCGAACGGAATAAACGTAAACTTTTTTGGCAGAACTTTCGCTTGCTCGCCTTCTTTCTGTTCAGCTCATCGCCACAAAGAAGGCGGCCTCAGGTAAGCAGTAATTAAGCGCTAAAGAAATGGCCCGTTAAGCCTCATGCCGGTTTTGTGCGCTCCAAGAAGGATTCCAAATCCTTTCCTGGTTCAGCTACCTGTGCACTCGTGATTAACTCAGGCCAGAGAGCACCCGGCGGCAGGTGGCGTCACAGTCAGTTGGCGTTTCCTAACTCTTGTGCGCTCCCATTAGCCTCCAGCAAAAGAAGTCAGCGATCGCCAGCAGTTTCGTCGTTTCATCAAATTTAACACATTTGCGAACGGAATAAACGTAAACTTTTTTGGCAGAACTTTCGCTTGCTCGCCTTCTTTCTGTTCAGCTCATCGCCACAAAGAAGGCGGCCTCAGGTAAGCAGTAATTAAGCGCTAAAGAAATGGCCCGTTAAGCCTCATCCCGATTTTGTGCGCTCCAAGAAGGATTCCAAATCCTTTCCTGGTTCAGCTACCTGTGCACTCGTGATTAACTCAGGCCAGAGAGCACCCGGCGGCAGGTGGCGTCACAGTCAGTTGGCGTTTCCTAACTCTTGTGCGCTCCCATTAGCCTCCAGCAAAAGAAGTCAGCGATCGCCAGCAGTTTCGTCGTTTCATCAAATTTAACACATTTGCGAACGGAATAAACGGAAACTTTTTTGGCAGAACTTTCGTCTCTCCCCTTCTTTCTGTTCAGCTCATCGCCACAAAGAAGGCGGCCTCAGGTAAGCAGTAATTAAGCGCTAAAGAAATGGCCCGTTAAGCCTCATCCCGATTTTGTGCGCTCCAAGAAGGATTCCAAATCCTTTCCTGGTTCAGCTACCTGTGCACTCGTGATTAACTCAGGCCAGAGAGCACCCGGCGGCAGGTGGCGTCACAGTCAGTTGGCGTTTCCTAACTCTTGTGCGCTCCCATTAGCCTCCAGCAAAAGAAGTCAGCGATCGCCAGCAGTTTCGTCGTTTCATCAAATTTAACACATTTGCGAACGGAATAAACGTAAACTTTTTTGGCAGAACTTTCGCTTGCTCGCCTTCTTTCTGTTCAGCTCATCGCCACAAAGAAGGCGGCCTCAGGTAAGCAGTAATTAAGCGCTAAAGAAATGGCCCGTTAAGCCTCATCCCGATTTTGTGCGCTCCAAGAAGGATTCCAAATCCTTTCCTGGTTCAGCTACCTGTGCACTCGTGATTAACTCAGGCCAGAGAGCACCCGGCGGCAGGTGGCGTCACAGTCAGTTGGCGTTTCCTAACTCTTGTGCGCTCCCATTAGCCTCCAGCAAAAGCAGTCAGCGATCGCCAGCAGTTTCGTCGTTTCATCAAATTTAACACATTTGCGAACGGAATAAACGTAAAATTTTTTGGCAGAACTTTCGCTTGCTCGCCTTCTTTCTGTTCAGCTCATCGCCACAAAGAAGGCGGCCTCAGGTAAGCAGTAATTAAGCGCTAAAGAAATGGCCCGTTAAGCCTCATGCCGATTTTGTGCGCTCCAAGAAGGATTCCAAATCCTTTCCTAGTTCAGCTACCTGTGCACTCGTGATTAACTCAGGCCAGCGAATACCCGGCGGCAGGTGGCGTCACCGTCAGTTGGCGTTTCCTAACTCTTGTGCGCTCCCATTAGCCTCCAGCAAAAGAAGTCAGCGATCGCGAGCAGTTTCGACGTTTCATCAAATTTAACACATTTGCGAACGGAATAAACGGAAACTTTTTTGGCAGAACTTTCGTCTGTTCGCCTTCTTTCTGTTCAGCTGATCGCCACAAAGAAGGCGGCCTCAGGTAAGCAGTAATTAAGCGCCAAAGAAATGGCCCGTTAAGCCTCATGCCGATTTTGTGCACTCGAAGAAGGATTCCTAAATCCTTTCCTAGTTCAGCTACCTGTGCACTCGTGATTAACTCAGGCCAGAGAGCACCCGGCGGCAGGTGGCCTCACAGACAGTTGGCGTTTCCTAACTCTAGTGCCCTCCCATTAGCCTCCAGTAAAAGAAGACACCGATCGCCAGCAGTTTCGTCGTTTCATCAAATTGAACACATTTGCGAACGGAATAAACGTAAACTTTTTTAGCAGAACTTTCGCTTGTTCGCCTTCTTTCTGTTCAGCTGATCGCCACAAAGAAGGCGGCCTCAGGTAAGCAGTAATTAAGCGCTAAAGAAATGGCCCGTTAAGCCTCATGCCGTTTTTGTGCGCTCCAAGAAGGATTCCAAATCCTTTCCTAGTTCAGCTACCTGTGCACTCGTGATTAACTCAGGCCAGAGAGCACCCGGCGGCAGGTGGCGTCACAGTCAGTTGGCGTTTCCTAACTCTTGTGCGCTCCCATTAGCCTCCAGCAAAAGAAGTCAGCGATCGCCAGCAGTTTCGTCGTTTCATCAAATTTAACACATTTGCGAACGGAATAAACGGAAACTTTTTTGGCAGAACTTTCGTCTGTTCGCCTTCTTTCTGTTCAGCTCATCGCCACAAAGAAGGCGGCCTCAGGTAAGCAGTAATTAAGCGCTAAAGAAATGGCCCGTTAAGCCTCATGCCGATTTTGTGCGCTCCAAGAAGGATTCCAAATCCTTTCCTAGTTCAGCTACCTGTGCACTCGTGACTAACTCGAGCCAGAGAGCACCCGGCGGCAGGTGGCTTCACAGTCAGTTGGCGTTTCCTAACTCTTGTGCGCTCCCATTAGCCTCCAGCAAAAGAAGTCAGCGATCGCGAGCAGTTTCCACGTTTCATCAAATTTAACACATTTGCGAACGGAATAAACGGAAACTTTTTTGGCAGAACTTTCGCTTGCTCGCCTTCTTTCTGTTCAGCTCATCGCCACAAAGAAGGCGGCCTCAGGTAAGCAGTAATTAAGCGCTAAAGAAATGGCCCGTTAAGCCTCATGCCGTTTTTGTGCGCTCCAAGAGGGATTCCAAATCCTTTCCTAGTTCAGCTACCTGTGCACTCGTGATTAACTCAGGCCAGAGAGCACCCGGCGGCAGGTGGCTTCACAGTCAGTTGGCGTTTCCTAACTCTTGTGCGCTCCCATTAGCCTCCAGGAAAAGAAGTCAGCGATCGCGAGCAGTTTCGTCGTTTCATCAAATTTAACACATTTGCGAACGGAATAAACGGAAACTTTTTTGGCAGAACTTTCGCTTGCTCGCCTTCTTTCTGTTCAGCTCATCGCCACAAAGAAGGCGGCCTCAGGTAAGCAGTAATTAAGCGCTAAAGAAATGGCCCGTTAAGCCTCATCCCGATTTTGTGCGCTCCAAGAGGGATTCCAAATCCTTTCCTAGTTCAGCTACCTGTGCACTCGTGACTAACTCAGGCCAGAGAGCACCCGGCGGCAGGTGGCCTCACAGACAGTTGGCGTTTCCTAACTCTAGTGCCCCCCCCATTAGCCTCCAGCAAAAGAAGTCAGCGATCGCCAGCAGTTTCGTCGTTTCATCAAATTTAACACATTTGCGAACGGAATAAACGGAAACTTTTTTAGCAGAACTTTCGTCTGTTCGCCTTCTTTCTGTTCAGTTCATCGCCACAAAGAAGGCGGCCTCAGGTAAGCAGTAATTAAGCGCTAAAGAAATGGCCCGTTAAGCCTCATCCCGATTTTGTGCGCTCCAAGAGGGATTCCAAATCCTTTCCTAGTTCAGCTACCTGTGCACTCGTGATTAACTCAGGCCAGAGAGCACCCGGCGGCAGGTGGCTTCACAGTCAGTTGGCGTTTCCTAACTCTTGTGCGCTCCCATTAGCCTCCAGCAAAAGAAGTCAGCGATCGCCAGCAGTTTCGTCGTTTCATCAAATTTAACACATTTGCGAACGGAATAAACGGAAACTTTTTTGGCAGAACTTTCGTCTGTTCGCCTTCTTTCTGTTCAGCTCATCGCCACAAAGAAGGCGGCCTCAGGTAAGCAGTAATTAAGCGCTAAAGAAATGGCCCGTTAAGCCTCATCCCGATTTTGTGCGCTCCAAGAGGGATTCCAAATCCTTTCCTAGTTCAGCTACCTGTGCACTCGTGATTAACTCAGGCCAGAGAGCACCCGGCGGAAGGTGGCTTCACAGTCAGTTGGCGTTTCCTAACTCTAGTGCCCTCCCATTAGCCTCCAGCAAAAGAAGTCAGCGATCGCCAGCAGTTTCGTCGTTTCATCAAATTTAACACATTTGCGAACGGAATAAACGGAAACTTTTTTGGCAGAACTTTCGTCTGTTCGCCTTCTTTCTGTTCAGCTCATCGCCACAAAGAAGGCGGCCTCAGGTAAGCAGTAATTAAGCGCTAAAGAAATGGCCCGTTAAGCCTCATGCCGATTTTGTGCGCTCCAAGAAGGATTCCAAATCCTTTCCTAGTTCAGCTACCTGTGCACTCGTGACTAACTCAGGCCAGAGAGCACCCGGCGGCAGGTGGCTTCACAGTCAGTTGGCGTTTCCTAACTCTTGTGCGCTCCCATTAGCCTCCAGCAAAAGAAGTCAGCGATCGCCAGCAGTTTCGTCGTTTCATCAAATTTAACACATTTGCGAACGGAATAAACGGAAACTTTTTTGGCAGAACTTTCGCTTGCTCGCCTTCTTTCTGTTCAGCTCATCGCCACAAAGAAGGCGGCCTCAGGTAAGCAGTAATTAAGCGCTAAAGAAATGGCCCGTTAAGCCTCATGCCGTTTTTGTGCGCTCCAAGAGGGATTCCAAATCCTTTCCTAGTTCAGCTACCTGTGCACTCGTGATTAACTCAGGCCAGAGAGCACCCGGCGGCAGGTGGCTTCACAGTCAGTTGGCGTTTCCTAACTCTTGTGCGCTCCCATTAGCCTCCAGCAAAAGAAGTCAGCGATCGCGAGCAGTTTCGTCGTTTCATCAAATTTAACACATTTGCGAACGGAATAAACGGAAACTTTTTTGGCAGAACTTTCGCTTGCTCGCCTTCTTTCTGTTCAGCTCATCGCCACAAAGAAGGCGGCCTCAGGTAAGCAGTAATTAAGCGCTAAAGAAATGACCCGTTAAGCCTCATGCCGATTTTGTGCGCTCCAAGAAGGATTCCAAATCCTTTCCTAGTTCAGCTACCTGTGCACTCGTGACTAACTCAGGCCAGAGAGCACCCGGCGGCAGGTGGCCTCACAGACAGTTGGCGTTTCCTAACTCTAGTGCCCTCCCATTAGCCTCCAGCAAAAGAAGACACCGATCGCCAGCAGTTTCGTCGTTTCATCAAATTTAACACATTTGCGAACGGAATAAACGGAAACTTTTTTAGCAGAATTTTCGTCTGTTCGCCTTCGTTCTGTTCAGTTCATCGCCACAAAGAAGGCGGCCTCAGGTAAGCAGTAATTAAGCGCTAAAGAAATGGCCCGTTAAGCCTCATCCCGATTTTGTGCGCTCCAAGAGGGATTCCAAATCCTTTCCTAGTTCAGCTACCTGTGCACTCGTGATTAACTCAGGCCAGAGAGCACCCGGCGGCAGGTGGCGTCACAGTCAGTTGGCTTTTCCTAACTCTTGTGCGCTCCCATTAGCCTCCAGCAAAACAAGTCACCGATCGCCAGCAGTTTCGTCGTTTCATCAAATTTAACACATTTGCGAACGGAATAAACGGAAACTTTTTTGGCAGAACTTTCGTCTGTTCGCCTTCTTTCTGTTCAGCTCATCGCCACAAAGAAGGCGGCCTCAGGTAAGCAGTAATTAAGCGCTAAAGAAATGACCCGTTAAGCCTCATGCCGATTTTGTGCGCTCCAAGAAGGATTCCAAATCCTTTCCTAGTTCAGCTACCTGTGCACTCGTGACTAACTCAGGCCAGAGAGCACCCGGCGGCAGGTGGCCTCACAGACAGTTGGCGTTTCCTAACTCTAGTGCCCTCCCATTAGCCTCCAGCAAAAGAAGACACCGATCGCCAGCAGTTTAATCGTTTCATCAAATTTAACACATTTGCGAACGGAATAAACGGAAACTTTTTTAGCAGAACTTTCGTCTGTTCGCCTTCTTTCTGTTCAGTTCATCGCCACAAAGAAGGCGGCCTCAGGTAAGCAGTAATTAAGCGCTAAAGAAATGGCCCGTTAAGCCTCATCCCGATTTTGTGCGCTCCAAGAGGGATTCCAAATCCTTTCCTAGTTCAGCTACCTGTGCACTCGTGATTAACTCAGGCCAGAGAGCACCCGGCGGCAGGTGGCCTCACAGACAGTTGGCGTTTCCTAACTCTTGTGCGCTCCCATTAGCCTCCAGCAAAAGAAGTCAGCGATCGCGAGCAGTTTCGACGTTTCATCAAATTTAACACATTTGCGAACGGAATAAACGGAAACTTTTTTGGCAGAACTTTCGTCTGTTCGCCTTCTTTCTGTTCAGCTCATCGCCACAAAGAAGGCGGCCTCAGGTAAGCAGTAATTAAGCGCTAAAGAAATGGCCCGTTAAGCCTCATGCCGTTTTTGTGCGCTCCAAGAAGGATTCCAAATCTTTTCCTAGTTCAGCTACCTGTGCACTCGTGATTAACTCAGGCCAGAGAGCACCCGGCGGCAGGTGGCGTCACAGTCAGTTGGCGTTTCCTAACTCTTGTGCGCTCCCATTAGCCTCCAGCAAAAGAAGTCAGCGATCGCCAGCAGTTTCGTCGTTTCATCAAATTTAACACATTTGCGAACGGAATAAACGGAAACTTTTTTGGCAGAACTTTCGTCTGTTCGCCTTCTTTCTGTTCAGCTGATCGCCACAAAGAAGGCGGCCTCAGGTAAGCAGTAATTAAGCGCCAAAGAAATGGCCCGTTAAGCCTCATGCCGATTTTGTGCACTCGAAGAAGGATTCCTAAATCCTTTCCTAGTTCAGCTACCTGTGCACTCGTGATTAACTCAGGCCAGAGAGCACCCGGCGGCAGGTGGCCTCACAGACAGTTGGCGTTTCCTAACTCTAGTGCCCTCCCATTAGCCTCCAGTAAAAGAAGACACCGATCGCCAGCAGTTTCGTCGTTTCATCAAATTGAACACATTTGCGAACGGAATAAACGTAAACTTTTTTAGCAGAACTTTCGCTTGTTCGCCTTCTTTCTGTTCAGCTCATCGCCACAAAGAAGGCGGCCTCAGGTAAGCAGTAATTAAGCGCCAAGGAAATGGCCCGTTAAGCCTCATGCCGATTTTGTGCACTCGAAGAAGGATTCCTAAATCCTTTCCTAGTTCAGCTACCTGTGCACTCGTGATTAACTCAGGCCAGAGAGCACCCGGCGGCAGGTGGCGTCACAGACAGTTGGCGTTTCCTAACTCTAGTGCCCTCCCATTAGCCTCCAGTAAAAGAAGACACCGATCGCCAGCAGTTTCGTCGTTTCATCAAATTTAACACATTTGCGAACGGAATAAACGTAAACTTTTTTAGCAGAACTTTCGCTTGTTCGCCTTCTTTCTGTTCAGCTCATCGCCACAAAGAAGGCGGCCTCAGGTAAGCAGTAATTAAGCGCTAAAGAAATGGCCCGTTAAGCCTCATGCCGTTTTTGTGCGCTCCAAGAAGGATTCCAAATCCTTTCCTAGTTCAGCTACCTGTGCACTCGTGATTAACTCAGGCCAGAGAGCACCCGGCGGCAGGTGGCGTCACAGTCAGTTGGCGTTTCCTAACTCTTGTGCGCTCCCATTAGCCTCCAGCAAAAGAAGTCAGCGATCGCGAGCAGTTTCGACGTTTCATCAAATTTAACACATTTGCGAACGGAATAAACGGAAACTTTTTTGGCAGAACTTTCGCTTGCTCGCCTTCTTTCTGTTCAGCTCATCGCCACAAAGAAGGCGGCCTCAGGTAAGCAGTAATTAAGCGCTAAAGAAATGGCCCGTTAAGCCTCATGCCGTTTTTGTGCGCTCCAAGAAGGATTCCAAATCCTTTCCTAGTTCAGCTACCTGTGCACTCGTGATTAACTCAGGCCAGAGAGCACCCGGCGGCAGGTGGCGTCACAGTCAGTTGGCGTTTCCTAACTCTTGTGCGCTCCCATTAGCCTCCAGCAAAAGAAGTCAGCGATCGCGAGCAGTTTCGACGTTTCATCAAATTTAACACATTTGCGAACGGAATAAACGGAAACTTTTTTGGCAGAACTTTCGCTTGCTCGCCTTCTTTCTGTTCAGCTCATCGCCACAAAGAAGGCGGCCTCAGGTAAGCAGTAATTAAGCGCTAAAGAAATGGCCCGTTAAGCCTCATGCCGTTTTTGTGCGCTCCAAGAAGGATTCCAAATCCTTTCCTAGTTCAGCTACCTGTGCACTCGTGATTAACTCAGGCCAGAGAGCACCCGGCGGCAGGTGGCGTCACAGTCAGTTGGCGTTTCCTAACTCTTGTGCGCTCCCATTAGCCTCCAGCAAAAGAAGTCAGCGATCGCGAGCAGTTTCGACGTTTCATCAAATTTAACACATTTGCGAACGGAATAAACGGAAACTTTTTTGGCAGAACTTTCGTCTGTTCGCCTTCTTTCTGTTCAGCTCATCGCCACAAAGAAGGCGGCCTCAGGTAAGCAGTAATTAAGCGCTAAAGAAATGGCCCGTTAAGCCTCATCCCGATTTTGTGCGCTCCAAGAGGGATTCCAAATCCTTTCCTAGTTCAGCTACCTGTGCACTCGTGATTAACTCAGGCCAGAGAGCACCCGGCGGCAGGTGGCGTCACAGTCAGTTGGCGTTTCCTAACTCTTGTGCGCTCCCATTAGCCTCCAGCAAAACAAGTCACAGATCGCCAGCAGTTTCGTCGTTTCATCAAATTTAACACATTTGCGAACGGAATAAACGGAAACTTTTTTGGCAGAACTTTCGCTTGCTCGCCTTCTTTCTGTTCAGCTCATCGCCACAAAGAAGGCGGCCTCAGGTAAGCAGTAATTAAGCGCTAAAGAAATGGCCCGTTAAGCCTCATGCCGTTTTTGTGCGCTCCAAGAAGGATTCCAAATCCTTTCCTAGTTCAGCTACCTGTGCACTCGTGATTAACTCAGGCCAGAGAGCACCCGGCGGCAGGTGGCGTCACAGTCAGTTGGCGTTTCCTAACTCTTGTGCGCTCCCATTAGCCTCCAGCAAAAGAAGTCAGCGATCGCGAGCAGTTTCGACGTTTCATCAAATTTAACACATTTGCGAACGGAATAAACGGAAACTTTTTTGGCAGAACTTTCGCTTGCTCGCCTTCTTTCTGTTCAGCTCATCGCCACAAAGAAGGCGGCCTCAGGTAAGCAGTAATTAAGCGCTAAAGAAATGGCCCGTTAAGCCTCATCCCGATTTTGTGCGCTCCAAGAGGGATTCCAAATCCTTTCCTAGTTCAGCTACCTGTGCACTCGTGATTACCTCAGGCCAGAGAGCACCCGGCGGCAGGTGGCGTCACAGTCAGTTGGCGTTTCCTAATTCTTGTGCGCTCCCATTCGCCTCCAGCAAAACAAGTCACCGATCGCCAGCAGTTTCGTCGTTTCATCAAATTTAACACATTTGCGAACGGAATAAACGGAAACTTTTTTGGCAGAACTTTCGCTTGCTCGCCTTCTTTCTGTTCAGCTCATCGCCACAAAGAAGGCGGCCTCAGGTAAGCAGTAATTAAGCGCTAAAGAAATGGCCCGTTAAGCCTCATGCCGTTTTTGTGCGCTCCAAGAAGGATTCCAAATCCTTTCCTAGTTCAGCTACCTGTGCACTCGTGATTAACTCAGGCCAGAGAGCACCCGGCGGCAGGTGGCGTCACAGTCAGTTGGCGTTTCCTAACTCTTGTGCGCTCCCATTAGCCTCCAGCAAAAGAAGTCAGCGATCGCGAGCAGTTTCGTCGTTTCATCAAATTTAACACATTTGCGAACGGAATAAACGTAAACTTTTTTAGCAGAACTTTCGCTTGTTCGCCTTCTTTCTGTTCAGCTCATCGCCACAAAGAAGGCGGCCTCAGGTAAGCTGTAATTAAGAGCTAAAGAAATGGCCCGTTAAGCCTCATGCCGTTTTTGTGCGCTCCAAGAGGGATTCCAAATCCTTTCCTAGTTCAGCTACCTGTGCACTCGTGATTAACTCAGGCCAGAGAGCACCCGGCGGCAGGTGGCGTCACAGTCAGTTGGCGTTTCCTAACTCTTGTGCGCTCCCATTAGCCTCCAGCAAAAGAAGTCAGCGATCGCGAGCAGTTTCGACGTTTCATCAAATTTAACACATTTGCGAACGGAATAAACGGAAACTTTTTTGGCAGAACTTTCGCTTGCTCGCCTTCTTTCTGTTCAGCTCATCGCCACAAAGAAGGCGGCCTCAGGTAAGCAGTAATTAAGCGCTAAAGAAATGGCCCGTTAAGCCTCATGCCGTTTTTGTGCGCTCCAAGAAGGATTCCAAATCCTTTCCTAGTTCAGCTACCTGTGCACTCGTGATTAACTCAGGCCAGAGAGCACCCGGCGGCAGGTGGCGTCACAGTCAGTTGGCGTTTCCTAACTCTTGTGCGCTCCCATTAGCCTCCAGCAAAAGAAGTCAGCGATCGCGAGCAGTTTCGACGTTTCATCAAATTTAACACATTTGCGAACGGAATAAACGGAAACTTTTTTGGCAGAACTTTCGTCTGTTCGCCTTCTTTCTGTTCAGCTCATCGCCACAAAGAAGGCGGCCTCAGGTAAGCAGTAATTAAGCGCTAAAGAAATGGCCCGTTAAGCCTCATGCCGTTTTTGTGCGCTCCAAGAAGGATTCCAAATCCTTTCCTAGTTCAGCTACCTGTGCACTCGTGATTAACTCAGGCCAGAGAGCACCCGGCGGCAGGTGGCGTCACCGACGCTTGCCGTTTCCTAACTGTAGTGCGCTCCCATTAGCCTCCAGCAAAAAAAGGTCACCGATCGCCAGCAGTTTCGTCGTTTCGTCAAATTTCACGCATTTGCGAACGGAATAAAAGCAAACTGTTTTGATCGAGTGTTCGCCTATTCCCCTTTATTCTATCCAGCTCAAAGTGACAACGAAGGAGGCCGCAGGTAAGCATAAATTAAGCGCTAAAGAAATGACCCGTTAAGCCTCATGCTGAAATCACTGCCCACGAAGAGGGATTCCTAAAATCCTCCTTGTTAAACCGCATGTGCACTCTTCATAAACTCAGCCCGGGGAGTATTGGGCGGCAGGTGGCATCACCGACGCTTGCCGTTTCCTAACAGTAGTGCGCTCCCATTAGACTCCAGCAAAAAAAGGTCACCGATCGCCAGCAGTTTTGACGTTTCGTCAAATTTCACGCGTTTGCAAACGGAATAAAAGCAAAGTTTTTTGGCAGAGTGTTCGCATATTCCTTTTCATTCTATTCAGCTCAAAGTGTCAACGAAGGAGGCCGCAGGTAAGTAGAAATTAAGCGCTAAAGAAATGACCCGTTAAGCCTCATGCTGAAATCACTGCCCACGAAGAGGGATTCCTAAAATCGCTCCTGGTTAAGACGCATGTGCACTCGTCATAAACTCAGCCAACAGAGTACTGGGCGGCAGGTGGCATCACCGACGCTTGCCGTTTCCTAACTGTAGTGCGCTCCCATTAGACTCCAGCAAAAAAAGGTCACCGATCGTCAGCATGAGGCTTAACGGGTCATTTCTTTAGCGCTTAACTTCTGCTTACCTGCGGCCTCCTTCGTTGTCACTTTGAGCTGGATAGAATAAAGGGGAAAAGGCGAACACTCTACCAAAACAGTTTGCTTTTATTCCGGTCGCAAATGCGTGAAATTTGACGAAACGACGAAACTGTTGGCGATCGGTGACCTTTTTTTGCTGGAGTCTAATGGGAGTGCACTACAGTTAGGAAATGGCAAGCGTCTGTGATGCCACCTGCCGCCCAATACTCCCTGGGCTGTGTTTATAAAGAGTGCACATGCGGCTCAACCAGGAGCGATTTTAGGAATCCCTCTTCGTGGGATAATTTCAGCATGAGGCTTAACGGGTCATTTCTTTAGCGCTTAATTTCTGCTTACCTGCGGCCTCCTTCGTTGTCACTTTCAGCTGGATAGAATAAAGGGGATTAGGCGAACACTCTACCAAAACAGTTTGCTTTTATTCCGTTCGCAAATGCGTGAGATTTGACGAAACGACGAAACTGTTGGCGATCGGTGACCTTTTTTTGCTGGAGTCTAATGGGAGTGCACTAGAGTTTGGAAATGGCAAGCGTCTGTGATGCCACCTGCCGCCCAATACTCCCTGGGCTGTGTTTATGAAGAGTGCACATGCGGCTCAACCAGGAGCGATTTTAGGAATCCCTCTTCGTGGGATAATTTCAGCATGAGGCTTAACGGGTCATTTCTTTAGCGCTTAATTTCTGCTTACCTGCGGCCTCCTTCGTTGTCACTTTCAGCTGGATAGAATAAAGGGGATTAGGCGAACACTCTACCAAAACAGTTTGCTTTTATTCCGTTCGCAAATGCGTGAGATTTGACGAAACGACGAAACTGTTGGCGATCGGTGACCTTTTTTTGCTGGAGTCTAATGGGAGTGCACTACAGTTAGGAAATGGCAAGCGTCTGTGATGCCACCTGCCGCCCAATACTCCCTGGGCTGTGTTTATGAAGAGTGCACATGCGGCTCAACCAGGAGCGATTTTAGGAATCCCTCTTCGTGGGATAATTTCAGCATGAGGCTTAACGGGTCATTTCTTTAGCGCTTAATTTCTGCTTACCTGCGGCCTCCTTCGTTGTCACTTTGAGCTGGATAGAATAAAGAGGATTAGGCGAACACTCTACCAAAACAGTTTGCTTTTATTCCGTTCGCAAATGCGTGAAATTTGACGAAACGACGAAACTGCTGGCGATCGTGGACTTTTTTTGCTGGAGTCTAATGGGAGCGCACTACAGTTAGGAAATGGCAAGCGTCTGTGATGCCACCTGCCGCCCAATACTCCCTGGGCTGTGTTTATGAAGAGTGCACATGCGGCTCAACCAAGAGCGATTTTAGGGATCCCTCTTCGTGGGCAATGATTTCAGCATGAGGCTTAACGGGTCATTTCTTTAGCGCTTAATTTCTGCTTACCTGCGACCTCCTTCGTTGTCACTTTGAGCTGGATAGAATAAAGGGGAAAAGGCGAACACTCTACCAAAACAGTTTGCTTTTATTCCGTTCGCAAATGCGTGAAATTTGACGAAACGACGAAACTGATGGCGATCGGTGACCTTTTTTTGCTGGAGTCTAATGGGAGTGCACTACAGTTAGGAAATGGCAAGCGTCTGTGATGCCACCTGCCGCCCAATACTCCCCGGGCTGAGTTTATGAAGAGTGCACATGCGGCTCAACTAGGAGGATTTGAGGAATCCCTCTTCGTGGGCAATGATTTCAGCATGAGGCTTAACCGGTCATTTATTTAGCGCTTAATTTCTACTTACCTGCGGCCTCCTTCGTTGTCACTTTGAGCTGGATAGAATAAAGGGGAAAAGGCGAACACTCTACCAAAACAGTTTGCTTTTATTCCGTTCGCAAATGCGTGAAATTTGACGAAACGACGAAACTGATGGCGATCGGTGACCTTTTTTTGCTGGAGTCTAATGGGAGTGCACTACAGTTAGGAAATGGCAAGCGTCTGTGATGCCACCTGCCGCCCAATACTCCCCGGGCTGAGTTTATGAAGAGTGCACATGCGGCTCAACTAGGAGGATTTGAGGAATCCCTCTTCGTGGGCAATGATTTCAGCATGAGGCTTAACCGGTCATTTATTTAGCGCTTAATTTCTACTTACCTGCGGCCTCCTTCGTTGTCACTTTGAGCTGGATAGAATAAAGGGGAAAAGGCGAACACTCTACCAAAACAGTTTGCTTTTATTCCGTTCGCAAATGCGTGAAATTTGACGAAACGACGAAACTGATGGCGATCGGTGACCTTTTTTTGCGGGAGTCTAATGGGAGTGCACTACAGTTAGGAAATGGCAAGCGTCTGTGATGCCACCTGCCGCCCAATACTCCCCGGGCTGAGTTTATGAAGAGTGCACATGCGGCTCAACTAGGAGGATTTGAGGAATCCCTCTTCGTGGGCAATGATTTCAGCATGAGGCTTAACCGGTCATTTATTTAGCGCTTAATTTCTACTTACCTGCGGCCTCCTTCGTTGTCACTTTGAGCTGGATAGAATAAAGGGGAAAAGGCGAACACTCTACCAAAACAGTTTGCTTTTATTCCGTTCGCAAATGCGTGAAATTTGACGAAACGACGAAACTGATGGCGATCGGTGACCTTTTTTTGCTGGAGTCTAATGGGAGTGCACTACAGTTAGGAAATGGCAAGCGTCTGTGATGCCACCTGCCGCCCAATACTCCCCGGGCTGAGTTTATGAAGAGTGCACATGCGGCTCAACTAGGAGGATTTGAGGAATCCCTCTTCGTGGGCAATGATTTCAGCATGAGGCTTAACCGGTCATTTATTTAGCGCTTAATTTCTACTTACCTGCGGCCTCCTTCGTTGTCACTTTGAGCTGGATAGAATAAAGGGGAAAAGGCGAACACTCTACCAAAACAGTTTGCTTTTATTCCGTTCGCAAATGCGTGAAATTTGACGAAACGACGAAACTGATGGCGATCGGTGACCTTTTTTTGCTGGAGTCTAATGGGAGTGCACTACAGTTAGGAAATGGCAAGCATCTGTGATGCCAACTGCCGCCCAATACTCCCCGGGCTGAGTTTATGAAGAGTGCACATGCGGCTCAACTAGGAGGATTTGAGGAATCCCTCTTCGTGGGCAATGATTTCAGCATGAGGCTTAACCGGTCATTTATTTAGCGCTTAATTTCTACTTACCTGCGGCCTCCTTCGTTGTCACTTTGAGCTGGATAGAATAAAGGGGAAAAGGCGAACACTCTACCAAAACAGTTTGCTTTTATTCCGTTCGCAAATGCGTGAAATTTGACGAAACGACGAAACTGATGGCGATCGGTGACCTTTTTTTGCTGGAGTCTAATGGGAGTGCACTACAGTTAGGAAATGGCAAGCGTCTGTGATGCCACCTGCCGCCCAATACTCCCCGGGCTGAGTTTATGAAGAGTGCACATGCGGCTCAACTAGGAGGATTTGAGGAATCCCTCTTCGTGGGCAATGATTTCAGCATGAGGCTTAACGGGTCATTTCTTTAGCGCTTAATTTCTGCTTACCTGCGGCCTCCTTCGTTGTCACTTTGAGCTGGATAGAATAAAGGGGAAAAGGCGAACACTCTACCAAAACAGTTTGCTTTTATTCCGTTCGCAAATGCGTGAAATTTGACGAAACGACGAAACTGATGGCGATCGGTGACCTTTTTTTGCTGAAGTCTAATGGGAGTGCACTACAGTTAGGAAATGGCAAGCGTCTGTGATGCCACCTGCCGCCCAATACTCCCTGGGCTGTGTTTATGAAGAGTGCACATGCGGGTCAACTAGGAGCGATTTGAGGAATCCCTCTTCGTGGGATAATTTCAGCATGAGGCTTAACCGGTCATTTATTTAGCGCTTAATTTCTGCTTACCTGCGGCCTCCTTCGTTGTCACTTTGAGCTGGATAGAATAAAGGGGAAAAGGCGAACACTCTACCAAAACAGTTTGCTTTTATTCCGTTCGCAAATGCGTGAAATTTGACGAAACGACGAAACTGATGGCGATCGGTGACCTTTTTTTGCTGAAGTCTAATGGGAGTGCACTACAGTTAGGAAATGGCAAGCGTCTGTGATGCCACCTGCCGCCCAATACTCCCTGGGCTGTGTTTATGAAGAGTGCACATGCGGGTCAACTAGGAGCGATTTGAGGAATCCCTCTTCGTGGGATAATTTCAGCATGAGGCTTAACCGGTCATTTATTTAGCGCTTAATTTCTGCTTACCTGCGGCCTCCTTCGTTGTCACTTTGAGCTGGATAGAATAAAGGGGATTAGGCGAACACTCTACCAAAACAGTTTGCTTTTATTCCGTTCGCAAATGCGTGAAATTTGACGAAACGACGAAACTGCTGGCGATCGGTGACCTTTTTTTGCTGAAGTCTAATGGGAGTGCACTACAGTTAGGAAATGGCAAGCGTCTGTGATGCCACCTGCCGCCCAATACTCCCTGGGCTGTGTTTATGAAGAGTGCACATGCGGGTCAACTAGGAGCGATTTGAGGAATCCCTCTTCGTGGGATAATTTCAGCATGAGGCTTAACCGGTCATTTATTTAGCGCTTAATTTCTGCTTACCTGCGGCCTCCTTCGTTGTCACTTTGAGCTGGATAGAATAAAGGGGAAAAGGCGAACACTCTACCAAAACAGTTTGCTTTTATTCCGTTCGCAAATGCGTGAAATTTGACGAAACGACGAAACTGATGGCGATCGGTGACCTTTTTTTGCTGAAGTCTAATGGGAGTGCACTACAGTTAGGAAATGGCAAGCGTCTGTGATGCCACCTGCCGCCCAATACTCCCTGGGCTGTGTTTATGAAGAGTGCACATGCGGGTCAACTAGGAGCGATTTGAGGAATCCCTCTTCGTGGGATAATTTCAGCATGAGGCTTAACCGGTCATTTATTTAGCGCTTAATTTCTACTTACCTGCGGCCTCCTTCGTTGTCACTTTGAGCTGGATAGAATAAAGGGGAAAAGGCGAACACTCTACCAAAACAGTTTGCTTTATTCCGTTCGCAAATGCGTGAAATTTGACGAAACGACGAAACTGCTGGCGATCGGTGACTTTTTTTGCTGGAGTCTAATGGGAGTGCACTACAGTTAGGAAATGGCAAGCGTCTGTGATGCCACCTGCCGCCCAATACTCCCTGGGCTGTGTTTATAAAGAGTGCACATGCGGCTCAACCAGGAGCGATTATAGGAATCCCTCTTCGGGTGCAAGAATCACGGCATTAGGCTTAACGGGATTTTTCTTTAGCGCCTAATTTCTACTTACATCCTGCATTCTTCGTTGTCACTATGAGCTGGATAAAATGAAAGAGAATTCACGAATGCTCTGCCAAAAAAGTTTGCTGTTATTCCGCTCGCATGTGTGAGAAAGTAGACGATACGACGAAACTGCTGGCCAAAGGTGACGTTTCTTGCTGGAGTCTAATGGGAGCGCCCTACCTTTAGGGAACGGCAAGCGTCTGTGATGCCACCTTCCGCGTAGTACTCGTTGGGCTGAGTTAATGACGAGTGCTCATGTGGCTGAGCGAGGAGCGATTTTAGGAATCCCTCTTCGAGTGCAAGAATCACGGCATTAGGCCTAACGGGCTTTTTCTTTAGCGCTTAATTTCTGCTTACCTGCGGCCTCCTTCGTTGTCACTTTGAGCTGGATAGAATGAAGGGAAATTGGCGGACGCTCTGCCAAAAAAGTTTGCTTTTATTCCGTTCGCGAATGCGTGAAATTTGTGGAAACGACGAAACTGCTGGCGATCAGACTTTTTTGCTGGAGCTCCAGCTCCAGTGCTCTGGCCAGCGCTGGGAGCCGGTCTTTGATGTTCATCCACGTAGGGAGTTTGGCACCTTCGAACTCAATCTGCTTCTTCAAGGTCCCGAAGATGCCGTCGAATGACTCGGCTGTGGTCGGCAAGATGGAAAGCACCTCTGAAAGAGCTGGAAGCCAGAGGCTCTTAAATGGGAACACGGTGTCCTAATGACACGTCTTCTGGAGCAGCACTGCATCGGGCTGCTTGGATTCGGACGTGAGCATGAAGTCGAGTTTAAGAAAATCGATTACCAGCAGTGCCAGAGGATACAGGGTTCTCACCAGTGGCGTCTTGTGTAGCAGGACGGACTTGAGGTAGTTGCATGTATCTTTGAAGTTTCTCGCGAGGACATTCGTGTCAGTGGGCAGTTTTACTTTGTCCTGTGAATTCGTCCCTTTAATCCACTTGTCGGGCGGGAACTCGGGGCAGTCAGCTGCTGATGTCGGTGCCAGAGGGAGCCCCAACGCTTGTGTGTGGTTGGGTCCAGTGCTGTCATCGAGAGCCTGGCACGGTGCGATGACGGAGTCATCGTTTCCGATGGCTTTAAGGACGGCGGCGAGATAACTGTTGCCTTTGTTGTCTTTGCCCGGTTTTGGCAATCGTTGTTTGAATGAACCCCATCTGTCTATTGCTAGGTGAGTCTTACTCTCTGTGGTTCCGGTAGTTATTCTGATGAGAGCATGTGACTGGTAGATAAAGGACAACTGAAGCAGTTTGGAAAATGTGTCGTCGGAGGACACGTTGAGCCATGACTGTAGGCTTGTGCCCGGCACCTGTGGAGAAACGTTTTGATTTCAATAGTCTGAGGGTAGATGGTTTGCAAGATGGATTTTACAGCGAAAGCTGTTATAACTTTCGGCTGTCGAATTCTACTGTGGAATGTACAGCGTCAGCCGTAAGCCTCGAGAACTTTGTGAATTTACCATAATTAATGGGATTTAAGTTAACTAAATTTCCACCCGCAGGTGGAAAAGTGGCGAGGGAATTCTCCATGTTTACGGCAGAGAAGGAAGAGGGTAATTGGGCGAAGGAGGAAAGAGAGAGGGCAGGAGGCGACGGTTGGCCAGATGAGATTTCGCTGACTCGCATAAGCAAGCCGAGATTTTCTCATGGCTGACGATGCAGATAACACGGCCGAATGCAGGGCTATAAATGGCTAAACGAAAGCTATAAAACAGCTTTCGCTGAGTAATGAGCTAAGCAGGCAAGCTTAGCTAAACAAACTTTTACTCAGCTTGAAAACATAGCAACACTGCTGACCCCTAAAGTATCGAGCAGAGGAGGATAAAGGCAAAAAAAAATTCGATCCTAAGCTTTCGCTTCAGCGAAAGCTGTTATAGCTTTGGATTAGCCCTGCATTTGACTTTGGAATCTCCATCGTCAGCCGTAAGAGAAAGGCTCCATGCTAATGAGAATCAGCGAGATCTGATCTAGACACTCGCCGTCTTACGCCCTATTTCTCGTCCCTCTCCCTCCTTTTCCCTCAGCATGGAGAAGGGAATTCCTGCCACCTGCCTCGGTTGGTGGGTGGCGAATTAGAAAGATGAGTTAAATTCAATCGAACTAAATCAACCTATATTCAGTTCAGTTGATTACGTTAACTTGCCTAAGTAATTGAAGCCTTACGGCCGTTGCTGTAGTTCCAGGAAATAGCGCTAACAGACGAAACGCGCTTCGTCTGTGTCCGCGTCGTCCTGTACCACTTCGCGCAATTTCCTCAGTATGAGACACTGTTCTGATCGGAGGCCCCGACAGCGGGAACAGACGAGCCCGGCAGGCGCCATCGAACTATGTTTGACCAAAGGTGCTGTCGTCCTGAGAAGAGGATTTGGAACGGCTCCTGGCGACGGTGAGCTGTGACGAAAGGCCTCTCATCCCTTCGTCCGGAGTATGGAATGCGGCATTTTTCCCGAACTGCGCCCTCACGTGGACCGGCAGAAAGACCCGAACAAAGGCGCCGGACCCGCCTCGCTCGCTTGCACGTGCGGCCAGACAAAGCGGGGGCGGACACGGCTGATTCATCTTACCCTCTGGAATGCCCGGGGCCGTCAGGACGCATCTTTCCACGGAGGAGATCACCGCCTACAAAGCCAACGACCTTATGCACATGGTCAACCCGTCGGAAACCAAATTCCAGGACGCCTCTTTCCCACGGAGGGGATCACCGCCTGCTAAGCCAACGACCTTATGCACCTGGTCAACCGGTCGGAAACAGCATTCCAGGACCTCAAGGCGCCAGGATTCCTTATCGCCTGTGCACGTGTTGGTGGGGGCGGAGCGGTCACGGGGTTAGGGAAGAGACTATGAAGAGTGTGTCTGCCCATTGGACGCTTGATCAGCCACCGGTTTCTCTAGCTATTTGCCTAGGGAATATCCACTGTATTTAAGCCACGATTTGGCTGGTTTCACGGCACTTCATCTCTGACTTTTGGTCTCCCTGCTTCTCTTGTAAATATGTAAATAAACCTTCAAGTTTACCAACCCTCCTGAAGGCTTCCCTCCGTCGTCTGCAGAGTTCATCGTCATGCGGTGAAGACCTCGGTCCCGATACTCAAGCATATCAGACACCAACTAGCCCCGCTCTTGCCTTGCTGTAGTTCTGCGGTCCATGTGGAGGGTAACAGGAATGGTTAAACCTAAAGTGAAAACAACGCAGCGAGCAATGGAACGGAAATTGATAGGTGTAATGGTAAGGGACCGGAAGCGGGCAGAGTGGGTGAGAGAATAAACGGGGGTTAATGACATCCCAGTCGAAATCGAGAGGATGAAATTGCTTTGGGCAGGGCATGTAATGCGAAGTCAAGATAACCGCTGGTTCTTAAGGGTAACGGAGTGGATTCCAAGATAAAGCATAGCAGGGGGCGGCAGAAGGTTAATTGGAGAGACATGGGAGAGGCCTTTGCCCTGCAGTGGGTGTGGTCAAGCTTCATAGGAAAACAAAAATACATGACTGATGATGATGAAAAGGTGCCTCCGCTCTGCCTTGGTACAAGGAACAGGGTAGGGGAGCGTTGGGATACGGCGCTTTGCAGCGGCGTGTTGTTTCTCTGTTTTAATTGTGCTTCGCATGTATAATTGTGGCGAAAGTGTGGTCTAAAGTTTTAGTACAAGAGCGCTCATACGCCCAGAAACATTCCCTTGATTTTTAATCATTAAAGTTTACCTCTACCTATCACCAACACCGACCAGACATCTTGTAACTTATTGGATCGTTCTTACGCCGTTGAATAGCAACAGCAACGCCATGTTAAGTTCAAATTTCTAGAAAATCATAACACATAGCTGCCTCCAAATTTGGCCCACCTGCCCCCCAAATTTGACCTTGGCCGATTTGCGCCTAAATGCATGCCCATCCATTATTGACCACGTCCAACACAATGGTGACCTCGAAATTTTAGCCATCATCATTTCCCGCATTGGCCCAGCCCACCCCCAAAATTTGACCTTGGGCGATTTGCACAAAACTTGATGTCAATCATTTTTGACCTTGCCCGACACTATGGCGGCCTCCAAATTTGTCCCGGACCACCCCTGATATTTGACTGACTGATTTGCACCAAACTCGATGGCTAGCCATACTGACCGTACCCAACACGTTCGTGACCTCAAAATTTGGCACCTCCTAAATTTGATCATTGCAGATTTGCACCTAAATCGATGTTCAGCCACAATTTTTTATACCCGAAACGATGGGGACCTTCAAATTTAGCGCAGGTCATTTCCAAAAAGTTGGCTCTGGCTACCCCCGAGCTTTGCTTAGACGATTTGGACCAAAATCGATGTCTTACTATAATTGAGCCCATCCGACACGTTGGCGACCACCGAGTTTGGTCCGGGCCATTGAAAAGCTTTCACCTTGGTGATTTGGGAAGTAACGCTTTCGCACTTATAATAGGTTTAACCAAGATAAGAGTGACATTTTTTTCATTCTATTTTAAGGTGAAACCCTTGCCTTCCACATTCCGAAAAAAGCGGCGGCGTCTGTGGTACGTTTATGGTGCAAAAAAGAGGATTACATCTTTGGCAGTGCCTGCATAACAAGGAAAATTGGACTGTGGTTGATTATGGCATACTGCTGTGGAATAAGGGTAGATTCTGGTGGGCTGCGGTGGATTAAGAGTGGATTACATTGACTTAGGTTAGATTGTGGTAGGTTTTCGTAGATAGGGTGTGGGTTACACCGATATTAGTTTCAATAGGGTAAATTAATTTGGATTACAGTGGAGTTAGAGTGGTTTACATTGGAAGATAAGTTTGCAGCGGGGTGGATTAAGTTGTTTTACTGTATAGGGTGGCTGATTGAGAGAAGATAACAATAAATTAGGTCGTAATACACCCTTAATACATCGCAATCAACCAGAATCTAGCCTTATTTCACAGCCACACGCCATGATACAGCCTAATCCAACTTTCCTAATTGGGCAGACACTGCCGGTAACGTTATACTTTCTTGTAACATGTCCATACGTACCATAGACGCCATCACCTTTTCTCCTAAAGTGGCAAGTAAGGCATTAGCTTTGAAACGGAACGAAAAAATGTCAAGGTTTTACGAGGCCTATTGTACTTCGAAAGCATTCACAAACCGCCAAACTCAAATTTTGGCAATGGCCCGGGCCAAATTTGGAGGTTTCCATTTCGTCGTGCACGCTCAGTTATGGTTGGACAAGGAATTTGGTCGAAATCGGCAAGGACTATTTTCGGATGTGGCCCGGGCGAAATTTGGACGTCGCCACCGTGTCGCGCACATTGAATAATGGTTGGAAATGGATTTTTCGTCCAAGTAAGAAAAGGGCGTATTGCGGGGGTGGACCGGGCCAAATTTTAGGAAATGACCCGGGCCAAAAGTTGAAGCCGCCATCGTGTTGGGAATGGTGAAATATGATTGGACATCAATTTGGTGCAAGTCTGCCACGATCAATTTTAGGAGGTGGGATGCACCAAGCCAAATTTTGAAATGACCGAGCTTGGAAAAAATTTGCAAGCCACCAGTGTTGGGCGCTCAATTATGGCTATAGACATCGATTTTTCATTTAAATCTGCCAAGGTCAAATTTCCGGGGTGGGTGGGCGAAGTTTTGGGGGCGACCGGGCCAAATTAGGAGGTAAACATTTACCTTAGCATGACGTTGCTTTTGCTAGGCGACGGCACAAAAGCTTTTTTATGTTTTATGGTTTTATGGGGCTTTAAAGTCCCAAAGCGACTCAGGCTATGAGGGACGCCGTATAGTGAAGGGCTCCGGAAATTTAGACCACCTGGGGATCTTTAACGTGCACTGACATCGCACAGTACACGGGCCTCTAGAATTTCGCCTCCATCGAAACTGGACCCTCGCGGCCGGCACAAGAACGGTCCAAGTGACAAAACTCCTGGTCGGTGTTGGTGAGCCTATGACTGCTTTCGCACAAAACCGTTAAACACCACTTTCGCCACAATTACACACATGCGAGGCGCAATTAGAACAGAGAAACAAGACTTCGCCACTGCAAAGCGTCGTATCTAGACGCGGCAAGAGCACGGCGTGTGACGCGACGACCGTGCAACGACGTAGGGTGCCTCGATCAGACGGAGGTAGCAGCGCTGCGCTGCAGTCGCGCAGCCTCTCCGCGCAGAAAGCCGTGGGCCGTGTGTTTTTCAAAAGGGCTGCACACGAAGCCTGGCTGCTCGCGTAGCAGCCACTCACGCCAAACAGTCATTCCATCGTTGCCGATGCCAGTTCCATCATCGTGCTTCTTCCTCGTAGATGCTCGAAGGGTGAAGCTCCGCCGTCGGTGTCCATCGTGACAACACTCCGCGCGAGCCGCTTGGCTGTCCTGATCAAGTCCAACACATCTGGCGAGCAGCTCGGTCATGCGCAGTTACGCTGTCTGCGCGCGCACCTAGACTGAAAGAGCGCGCGCCGTTTGAATGGCTAAAAAGGGCCGTACAGCCTGACTCTCACCTCCTCACAAAACGGGACACCTATCTTGGCATTAAAAAAACGCAAGAAAAGTGGGGAGGAAAAGGGCACAAAAATAACAGTAAAGACAAGCCCCGCCCAGTTAAAGGTCAGGTTGGCTGTGGTGCCTTCGCTGTTCCAGTACGAGCGTGCCACCCGCCTGGTGGTCCATGTGCGCTTAGGTGGTTGGTGAACGTCCGTGGTACGCTCCGAGGTCCGCCACGTTGACCGGCCCGGTTTCACGACCACCCTGCACATTACGAAGCAGATACGACGGCCATGACACACGATTTTTCACCACGTAAAGTCCGCTCAATCGCGGAGTGAGGGAGGCTGGAAACCCTTTTGCCGCATCAATAAGTGGGTGCGTCGACGGAGAACCTCGTAGCCGACAGAGAACTCCAACGGTCGCCGCCTGCCCTTGTTGCACTGGTTGCAGGGTTCTAGGCAAACAAGGTGCAGGTTCTCTCTGGCCTCCTTCAGGGTTCCGGCCACACAGATAGGAAGACCCTGGGCGTACATGAATAATTGCGAACTGGTAACTCAGAAGCATGGAAGAATGCATGATCGATATGAAACCGGAGCTCGCGATCGAGAAGGATAACTGCAGACGTAAAACCAGTAGACCGGTTTACCGTTGTCCTTGTGGAAAATTCCATTTCCTCGATTCGCGCGTCCCAGTCCTTATGGCTCTCCTTTAACGCCACCAGCATCGTCTTAAGATTGTTGTTCACACGCTGTGATATTGGGTTCAGGATGGCAGGGGGAAGTCTTTTTGTGCTGTACGCCTAAAGCCTCACAGGCGTCGACGAATAACCTGCCCGTGAAACAATTAGCGTCGTCCGCATTAAGCTGCGCGGGAAAGCCAAGACGATCGGGAATGTATCTAGCAGCTTATCCCAGATTGCCTTCGAGTCCAGTTTACGCATTGGATACGATTGTAACCATTTCGAGAATGGCGCGTCATCACTAATAAGTGCCTGTTTCCTTTAGGCGATTAAGTTAAGGTCCCATTAGGTCGCATGCTGCGATTTCCCATGGGTATCTGCTCTCCACGGGTTACATGAAGCCCGGCGGTTTCCCTCCCCTCGGCTTCGCAGTCTGACATTTAGCACAAGTTTTAACGTACTTCAAGAAGTCCCTTCTCATCCGCGGCCACGTAAAGATACTACACACCTTCTTGTAAGTTTTCTTCACGTCGCTATGGCCCGCGAGGCATGTGTCGTGGAAGTACTGTAGAAAGGACATACGGAATCTCATATAAATGACTGCACGGAATGGGGACTCACCACTGTCCGTCTCGGCAGCAGGTATGTATCGCAAGAGCAGGCCGTCCTCAGCTTCTATGTAACGGTCGTGGTTTCCGTTAGGCGCTCCGCTTACGGCAGGTTTGGCACTGTTCAGGCTTTGGTGTATAGGTTACACTAGTCGTCACTGTGCTGAGCGTCGAGCAGCTCTTGACGAAACGCCAGTGTGCTCCAGGCATCCGCGGGTGCCGTCACAGTCAGGACCTAGGATTTCAGCTCGCCATCACCAGGAAGGTGCTGGGGAGAGGGCGTCGGATACTTTGTTGAAAGCGCCTTCGTGTATTCCACCCTGTAATTGTATTCTTGAAGAGGGAGAGCCCAGTGGTCTAAACGTCCTGAGGAGTTTTGCAACCTTGAGAGCAATGATAACGCATGATGGTAGGTGAATTCAGCCCCATCTAACTACATGGTAAATTTCTTTAGTGCATATACATTCGCTAGGCACTCTTTATCTGTCACACTATATAGTTGCTCCCAGGTCCCGTAAGAGCCTTACTAGCAAACGCTAATAGGCAAAGCTCTCCTTGATGCCCTTGGAGCAAAACCGCCCCGATGCCGTACTCACTTGCATCAGAGTTTGCACCTTGAGTGGGTGGTTGAGGTTGGGGAGCCGCAGGCGTGCAGTATCCTCGATGGATGCGGACAATGCTCGAAATGATCCCTGCTCCGCCTCTGTCAGTGACCAACGGGCAGCTTTCCGGAGGAGCTGACGAAAGGGGACGCGCTAGATCGGCGTAGTTTGAGATGAAGTGGCAGTAGAATCCCTCCATGCCCAACAACCGCTGGACACTCTTGGTGTTCACTGGTGGGGGGAGCTACAGCATGGCTCGGAGTCTCTCTTCGTCTGGGCGAGTTGTGCCCTGCTACACAAGGAAACAAATGAGGTTGATCTTGCTTGTCACCAACTGGACCTTGCCGAAGTTAATGGCTTTGCCTGCGTTCGGAATTCGTTGTAGTACATTGGTTAGATGAACGAGAGGCTCTTCCAGGCTTTACGAGAACACTAATAGGTCATCCATGTAGGCCATAGCATAGTTAAATTTGGCGTTTCCGAACACAATATTCATTACTCGCTGAAAGGTCGTAAGTAAACTGCACGAACCGATGGGAAATGTGCAAATTCGAACAGTCCGCGATGGAAAGTGATTGTAGTTTTCTCAATGCCACAGAGGTCAATCGGGATTAGCAGAAAACCCCTGCTACAGCCGAGGGTAGTGAAAACTTTGCCAACCCAAGTGAATACATGACAGAATCGGCTGACGAAATGGCGTACGTGTCTCGCGTTGTCACAGTGTTAAGCCGTCGATAATCGACACACATTTATGCTTTGCTGTCTTTGTTTAACACCCAGGGGATTTTTGAGGGTCTTACCGCACCGGTGGCCCCCATTTCGTCGAAAGCACCATCCAGAAGAGCTCGATTGTGTGCGCTCAAGGGCATCGGGTTGTTTCTGATCGGACGGGCACAGCCGGTGTCGACCCTGCACGTTGGCTTTCCCAGGAGCCTCCGTGAACATTGTGGCAAAGGGTTTGAGTGCTGTCTCAATTCTGCATCTTTCCGTTGGTGAGCCCCTGAAGGACTTCAAAACAGTGAGAATGACCACGTTCTGTGGCATTGACACCGAAGGACTGTTTGTGGCAAGCAACTGTGACTGCTGCTCATGGAGCTTCATCGTGAATATAAAGGCTTATGCACTGGTACCGTATACCGGTAGGTGCCCTTATTGAGACACATCAAGATTCCTGCCTTGGCTCGTGGGTGAGCATCGTGGGTGAGCAGCACAACAAAGCGGAACAAAGGCAACACAAGCGCTGACTAGCAACACGACAAATTTGAACAGTCCCCGATGGGCTCCTGGGACAAAGTTTCGTTGCAAAAAATGCAAATCTGAACAGTTGTACAAGAAGACAGCAGTGCAGTTCAATCATAAAAACAAGGTGATGTGCGAAATCATGGAAGCGTATCACATCCATAATCTTGGGAAAAAATACACCAGCAAACAGCTATCCTGTGACATTAAATGACAAGGAAATTAAATATCTTGACTTGCACGTGGCATAGGTTGTTTACCCTTTTGTCGGTTTCTCTGTTTTTATATTTGATTGTTGGCGTTCAATATAGATTACCACTTTTCAATCTTCAATAACCTCAGTTGCTAGTCAGCGCTTGCTTTGCCTTTGTCCCGCCTTTGTTGCGCTGTTCACCCAGGATGCATGCTTACCAACTCGCCCAAATCTCAGCTTTACTCATTGCCTTGGCTACGAAATTGTGGCCCAATATGACTGGACAGGACCGACCGGGAAGATGTAGGAACCGCTATCTAATCTTTCGCCCTCTGATAGTAACCGTTAAACGGGCTGCTGACGTTGCGGGCGCTACTTGAGCCGACGCCATAGGGAGGTTAGTGTTTACACTGCACAAATTTAGACATTTTGTGTCGCAAGCGTCTTTGACGCAGTCGCCAAAAGCTGAAACCGCAGAGCCTGTATCCAGAAGAGCGGGCACTTCCATTCAGGCCATTTTGCCAGCGACCGGCGGCGCGTTATCGGGACGAGTTTTAAAAAAGCGAGAAGTTGACTGCACAACCCTCACCGATCGTTCTCCTTGGGGACGTGATTCAAGCACAGTGGGCGGTGGCGATAAAACAGCCGTCGACAAAGGGGCGATTTCACTCGAACGGGAAATCCCCGTGTCAACATCGCCAACTACGAAGGACAAGATCAAGAAGGACACGGGACCAGCGCTGACTCTCAACTAAGTTTTGAATAGCAACACCTGGAGCTTAAAAGGAAAAACATAAAGAGCATCACATGTCACACTAAAAGCGATAAATCAGCAGACAGAGAGCCACGCGACGCTCAGGACGCATTCACACGATGCTGAGAACGCATTCTCGGAGCAGGTTTCCGTGCTAATGGCAGCTGGGTTCCCCCTCGCCCATCTCGCCCGCCTGTCAGTGTTTAAACTTGCTCGAGGGAAAGGAACACACACTCACATGATGCTGACATACCTTACCGCCACAGTATTTCGCAACGTCTCAAGAAAGTCGCGGCGAAGTATTATGTTGCTGTTGTCTTCACAGCTATGTGCAAGATAGGAGGCCTTTGCGCCGCCGTTAAAAGGAGGCTTGATAAAACTATGGGTAATCATCCACAATGCACAGTATCACATAAAAAAGGTCCCCCAATTGCAAAAGTAATGGCCTTTATTGCGTTTATTGCCCTGTGGCTGAAAACACTACGGGCAGACAGGCAGATGTCTGAATTTGCGCCTGAGTGGTTTCACTCTACAGGGGGGAAGGCGAATCGTAATCTGGCACTGCACGTTCAATCTCGTGTATGCAAATCGGAGGACGACCTGCCTGATTTCCGCGACACATCAGTGGTTTATGGAATGAAAAATCTGTCGGGAGGTAGTTGAGGCTTACTACATCCGTAAGGCTCACGACACGTGTGCGGCTAAGACGTCAGTGAACCTTCCCGGCAAGGAATTTTCTTTTTAGATGCTAGTGACTTTCGTTTGCTTTTCGCCCTTTCAGTGCTTTGCGGGTCTTCCTTTGCGGCTTTCTTTCAATACAATTTTAGATGTTAGACCAACCTCGTCTTGTGCTCATCCCTCAATTGGTTTGGTTTATGGGGGTTTAATGTCCCAAAGCGACTCAGGCTATGAGAGACGCCGTAGTGAAGGGCTCCGGAAAGTTCGACCACCTGGGGTTCTTTAACGTGCACTGACATCGCACAGTACACGGGCCTCTAGAATTTCGCCTCCATCGAAATTAGACCGCCGCGGCCGGGATCGAACCCGCGGCTTTCGGGCTAGCTGCCGAGCGCCGTAACCACTCAGCCACCACGGTGACTGCTTACCCCGTCTGTGTTGTCTTCTGGTTGGTTTTAAGGTGAATCAGTACCAACTCGGCCAGTCGTCAGGCTTGTTCAGTATTACATTTTCTTTTTTTCAGCCGAGACTTTTCTTGGCTCATAAGCAATGCAGCTAGGAACCTGCAGCCAGGACAGCGCTCGACAGCTTGCATGAGCAAGCTTGAAAAAAGCATATAACAATAAATAAACTGCTCATTTTTCATTTCAATTTAGCTATGTGGTTTTGTGCATGAATTACTCCGGAAGGCACAAAGCTAGAGTTAACTGAATGGTGACCATTAACAAGCTGTGCATTTCTGAGCGTGCTTACTCCAGAATCGACTGTTCATTGAGAGGTGACACAGTAAAGACTGCGACATAGTGTACGAGGCACTACACAAAACAGACTACGGAAGACAGACTACGGAAGACAGACTACGGAAGACAGACTACGGAAGACAGACTACGGAAGACAGACTACGGAAGACAGACTACGGAAGACAGACTACGGAAGACAGACTACGGAAGACAGACTACAGAAGGCTACAGAAGACGGACTACAGAAGAGACTACCGAAGACAGACCACAGACGACAGACCACAGAAGACAGACCACAAAAGACAGACAACAGAAGACAGACAACAGAAGACAGACAACAGAAGACAGACCACAGATGACAGACCACAGAATGTCTCAAAGCGACTCAGGCTATGAGAGACGCTGTAGTGAAGGGCTCCGGAAAGTTCGACCACCTGGGGTTCTTTAACGTGCACTGACATCGCACAGTACAGGGCCTCTAGAATTTCGCCTCCATCGAAATTCGACCGCAGCACACGGGATCGAACTCGCGTCTTTCGGGCTAGCTGCCGAGCGCCGTATCAACTCAGCCACCACGACGGCTGCTCATCCCTTCTGTGTTGTCTTCTGGCTGAGTTAACTGACAGGTGACCATTAAAAGCAGTGCATTTCTCAGCGTGGATTACTCCAGAATAGACGGTTCATTGAGAGGTGACACAGTAAAGACTGCGACACAGTGTACGAGGCACTACACAATACAGACTACAGAAGAAAGACTACGGAAGAAAGATTACGGAAGACAGACGACAGAAGACAGACGACAGAAGACAGACGACAGAAGACAGACGACAGAAGACAGACGACAGAAGACAGAAGGCAGACGACAGAAGACAGACGACAGAAGACAGACGACAGAGGACAGACGACAGACGACAGACGACAGAAGACATACGACAGAAGACCGACTACAGAAGACTGACGACAGAAGACTGACGACAGAAGATAGACGATAGAAGACAGACTACAGAAGACAGACTAAGTCTGTCTGACTACAGAAGGACTAAGACAGTCTCTCTTGTGTAGTGTGTAGCCAGATACCCAGCGGCTGCTTTCGACAACGTGGTGGAAAGTGTTATGTCGCGTTGCCTGC
The DNA here is from genome assembly GCF_052857255.1 of Amblyomma americanum. Classification (NCBI taxonomy): domain Eukaryota; kingdom Metazoa; phylum Arthropoda; class Arachnida; order Ixodida; family Ixodidae; genus Amblyomma; species Amblyomma americanum. The sequence continues at coordinate 142,611,618 of NC_135505.1, forward strand.
TTTCGGCTAGCTGAACGACACACCTCCCTTTAAGCTTTGTTTATGAAAGCGGCCGCTTTCATAAACAAAGTAGAGTTCGAAAGTAGGATTCCAGGCTATTGGACACGCACTGCCGTGTTCACGCTCATAAATTTCATGACTGTACTAATGGTGTTGGTTTTAAGTGGGTTTAACGTCCCAAAGCGACTCAGGCTATGAGAGACGCCGTAGTGAAGGGCTCCGGAAAGTTCGACCACCTGGGGTTCTTTAACGTGCACTGACATCGCACAGTACACGGGCCTCTAGAATTTCGCCTCCATCGAAACTAGACCGCCCCGGCCGGGATCGAACCCGCGTCTTTCGGGCTAGCTGCCGAGCGCCGTAACCACTCAGCCACCACGGCGGCTGCTTACCCATTCTGTGTTGTCTTCTGGCTGGTTTTAAGGTGAATCAGTACCAACTCGGCCAGTCGTCAGGCTTGTTCAGTATTACATTTTCTTTTTTTCAGCCGAGACTTTTCTTGGCTCATGTGCAATGCAGCTAGGAACCTGCAACCAGGACAGCGCTCGACAGCGTGCATGAGGAAGCTTGAAAAAAGCATATAACAATAAATAAACTGCTCATTTTTCATTTCCATTTAGCTATGTGGTTTTGTGCATGAAATACTCCGGAAGGCACAAAGCTAGAGTTAACTGACAGGTGACCATTAACAAGCTGTGCATTTCTTAGTGTGCTTTCTTCAGCATCGACTGTTCATTGAGAGGTGACACAGTAAAGACTGCGACATAGTGTACGAGGCACTACACAAGACAGACTACGGAAGACAGACTACGGAAGACAGACTACGGAAGACAGACTACGGAAGACAGACTACGGAAGACAGACTACGGAAGACAGACTACGGAAGACAGACTACGGAATACAAACTACAGAAGAGACTACCGAAGACAGACCACAGAAGACAGTCTACAGAAGACAGGCTACAGAAGACAGGCTACAGAAGACAGACCACCGAAGACGGACTACAGAAGAGACTACCGAAGACAGACCACCGACGACAGACCACAGAAGAGACTACAGAAGGAAGAAAACAGAAGACAGACAACAGAAGACAGACCACAGATGACAGACCACGAATGTCTCAAAGCGACTCAGGCTATGAGAGACGCTGTAGTGGAGGGCTCCGGAAATATCGACCACCTGGGGTTCTTTAACGTGCACTGACATCGCACAGTACACGGGCCTCTAGAATTTCGCCTCCATCGAAATTCGACCGCCGCACACGGGATCGAACTCGCGTCTTTCGGGCTAGCTGCCGAGCGCCGTATCAACTCAGCCACCGCGACGGCTGCTCATCCCTTCTGTGTTGTCTTCTGGCTGAGTTAACTGACAGGTGACCATTAACAAGCAGTGCATTTCTCAGCGTGGATTACTCCAGAATAGACGGTTCATTGAGAGGTGACACAGTAAAGACTGCGACACAGTGTACGAGGCACTACACAATACAGACTACAGAAGAAAGACTACGGAAGAAAGACTACGGAAGAAAGACTACAGAAGACAGACGACAGAAGACATACGACAGACGACAGACGACTGAAGACAGACGACAGACGACAGACGACTGAAGACAGACGACAGAAGGCAGACGACAGAAGGCAGACTACAGAAGACAAAGTCTGTCTGACTACAGAAGACAGACTAAGTCTGTCTTCTGTAGTGTGTAGCCAGATACCCAGCGGCTGCTTTCGACAACGTCGTGGAAAGTGTTATGTCGTGTTGCCTGCTTTCGGCTAGCTGAACGACACACCTCCCTTTCAAACTTTGTTTATGAAAGCGGCCGCTTTCATAAACAAAGTAGGGTTCGAAAGTAGGATTCCAGGCTATTGGACACGCACTGCCGTGTTCACGCTCATAAATTTCATGACTGTACTAATGGTGTTGGTTTTAAGGGGGTTTAACGTCCCAAAGCGACTCAGGCTATGAGAGACGCCGTAGTGAAGGGCTCCGGAAAGTTCGACCACCTGGGGTTCTTTAACGTGCACTGACATCGTACAGTACACGGGCCTCTAGAATTTCGCCTCCATCGAAATTAGACCGCCGCGGCCGGGATCGAACCCGCGTCTTTCGGGCTGGCTGCCGAGCGCCCTAACCACTCAGCCACCACGGCGGCTGCTTACCCCTTCTGTGTTGTCTTCTGGCTGGTTTTAAGGTGAATCAGTACCAACTCGGCCAGTCGTCAGGCTTGTTCAGTATTACATTTTCTTTTTTTCAGCCGAGACTTTTCTTGGCTCATAAGCAATGCAGCTAGGAACCTGCAGCCAGGACAGCTCGACAGCGTGCATGAGCAAGCTTGAAAAAAGCATATAACAATAAATAAACTGCTCATTTTTCATTTCAATTTAGCTATGTGGTTTTCTGCATGAATTACTCCGGAAGGCACAAAGCTAGAGTTAACTGACAGGTGACCATTAACAAGCTGTGCATTTTTGAGCGTGCTTACTCCAGCATCGACTGTGCATTGAGAGGTGACACAGTAAAGGCTGCGACATAGTGTACGAGGCACTACACAAGACAGACTACGGAGGACAGACTACGGAAAACAGACTACGGAAGACAGACTACGGAAGACAGACAACAGAAGACAGACAACAGAAGACAGACAACAGAAGACAGACCACAGATGACAGACCACAGAATGTCTCAAAGCGACTCAGGCTATGAGAGACGCTGTAGTGAAGCGCTCCGGAAATTTCGACCACCTGGGGTTCTTTAACGTGCACTGACATCACACAGTACACGGGCCTCTAGAATTTCGCCTCCATCGAAATTCGACCGCCGCACACGGGATCGAATCCGCGTCTTTCGGGCTAGCTGCCGAGCGCCGTATCAACTCAGCCACCGCGACGGCTGCTCATTCCTTCTGTGTTGTCTTCTGGTGACCGACAGGTAACTGACAGGGGACCATTAACAAGCAGTGCATTTCTCAGCGTGGATTACTCCAGAATAGACGGTTCATTGAGAGGTGACACAGTAAAGACTGCGACACAGTGTACGAGGCACTACACAAGACAGACTACAGAAGACAGACTACGGAAGACAGAATATGGAAGACAGACTACAGAAGGCAGGCTACAGAGGACGAACTACAGAAGATGGACTACAGAAGAGACTACCGAAGACAGACCAGAGGACAGACCACAGAAGGAAGACCACAGAAGACAGACCACAGAAGACAGACAACAGAAGGCAGACAACAGAAGGCAGACAACAGAAGGCAGACAACAGAAGACAGACCACAGAAGACAGACCACAGAAGACAGACCACAGAATGTCTCAAAGCGACTCAGGCTATGAGAGACGCTGTAGTGAAGGGCTCCGGAAATTTCGACCACCTGGGGTTCTTTAACGTGCACTGACATCGCACAGTACACGGGCCTCTAGAATTTCGGCTCCATCGAAATTCGACCGCCGCACACAGGATCGAACTCGCGTCTTTCGGGCTAGCTGCCGAGCGCCGTATCAACTCAGCCACCGCGACGGCTGCTCATCCCTTCTGTGTTGTCTTCTGGCTGAGTTAACTGACAGGTGACCATTAACAAGCAGTGCATTTCTCAGCGTGGATTACTCCAGAATAGACAGTTCATTGAGAGGTGACACAGTAAAGACTGCGACACAGTGTACGAGGCACTACACAATACAGACTACAGAAGAAAGACTACGGAAGAAAGATTACGGAAGACAGACGACAGAAGACAGACGACAGAAGACAGACGAGAGAAGACAGACAACAGAAGACAGACGACAGAAGACATACGGCAGAAGACAGACGACAGAAGACATACGACAGAAGACAGAAGACTGACGACAGAAGACAGAAGACTGACGACAGAAGACAGACGACAGAAGGCAGACGACAGAAGGCAGACGATAGAAGACAGACTACAGAAGACAGACTAAGTCTGTCTGACTACAGAAGACAGACTAAGACTAAGTCTGTCTTCTGTAGTGTGTAGCCAGATACCCAGCGGCTGCTTTCGACAACGTGGTGGAAAGTGTTATGTCGCGTTGCCTGCTTTCGGCTAGCTGAACGACACACCTGCCTTTCAAACTTTCATAAACAAAGTAGGGTTCGAAAGTAGGATTCCAGGCTATTGGACACGCACTGCCGTGTTCACGCTCATAAATTTCATGACTGTACTAATGGTGTTGGTTTTAAGGGGGTTTAACGTCCCAAAGCGACTCAGGCTATGAGAGACGCCGTAGTGAAGGGCTCCGGAAAGTTCGACCACCTGGGGTTCTTTAACGTGCATTGACATCGCACAGTACACGGGCCTCTAGAATTTCGCCTCCATCGAAATTAGACCGCCGCGGCCGGGATCGAACCCGCGTCTTTCGGGCTAGCTGCCGAGCGCCGTTACCACTCAGCCACCACGGCGGCTATTTACCCCTTCTGTGTTGTCTTCTGGCTGGTTTTAAGGTGAATCAGTACCAACTCGGCCAGTCGTCAGGCTTGTTCAGTATTACATTTTCTTTTTTTCAGCCGAGACTTTTCTTGGCTCATAAGCAATGCAGCTAGGAACCTGCAGCCAGGACAGCGCTCGACAGCGTGCATGAGCAAGCTTGAAAAAAGTATATAACAATACATAAACTGCTCATTTGTCATTTCAATTTAGCTATGTGGTTTTGTGCATGAATTACTCCGGAAGGCAAAAGCTAGAGTTAACTGACAGGTGACCATTAACAAGCTGTGCATTTCTGAGCGTGCTTACTCCAGCATCGACTGTTCATTGAGAGGTGACACAGTAAAGACTGCGACATAGTGTACGAGGCACTATACAAGACAGACTACGGAGGACAGACTACGGAAGACAGACTACGGAAGACAGACTACGGAAGACAGACTTCGGAAGACAGACTACGGAAGACAGACAGCGGAAGACAGACAGCGGAAGACAGACTACAGAAGAGACTACCGAATACAGACCACAGAAGACAGTCTACAGAAGACAGGCTACAGAATAGAGGCTACAGAAGACAGACCACAGAAGACGGAGTACAGAAGAGACTACCGAAGACAGACCACAGACGACAAACCACAGAAGAGATTACCGAAGGAAGACCACAGAAAACAGACCACAAAAGACATACAACAGAAGACAGACGACAGAAGACAGACAACAGAAGACAGACAACAGAAGACAGACCACAGAATGTCTCAAAGCGACTCAGGCTATGAGAGACGCTGTAGTGAAGGGCTCCGGAAATTTCGACCACCTGGGGTTCTTTAACGTGCACTGACATCGCACAGTACATGGGCCTCTAGAATTTCGCCTCCATCGAAATTCGACCGCCGCACACGGGATCGAACCCGCGTCTTTCGGGCTAGCTGCCGAGCGCCGTATCAACTCAGCCACCGCGACGGCTGCTCATCCCTTCTGTGTTGTCTCTGGCTGAGTTAACTGACAGGTGACCATTAACAAGCAGTGCATTTCTCAGCGTGGATTATTCCAGAATAGACGGTTCATTGAGAGGTGACACAGTAAAGACTGCGACACAGTGTACGAGGCACTACACAATACAGACTACAGAAGAAAGACTACGGAAGAAAGACTACGGAAGAACGACTACAGAAGACAGACGACAGAAGACACACGACAGACGACTGAAGACAGACGATTGAAGACAGACGACAGAAGGCAGACGATAGAAGACAGACTACAGAAGACAGACTAAGTCTGTCTGACTACAGAAGACAGACTAAGACTAAGTCTGTCTTCTGTAGTGTGTAGCCAGATACCCAGCGGCTGCTTTCGACAACGTTGTGGAAAGTGTTATGTCGCGTTGCCTGCTTTCGGCTAGCTGAACGCCACACCTCCCTTTCAAACATTGTTTATGAAAGCGGCCGCTTTCATAAACAAAGTAGGGTTCGAAAGTAGGATTCCAGGCTATTGGACACGCACTGCTATGTTCACGCTCATAAATTTCATGACTGTACTAATGGTGTTGGTTTTAAGGGGGTTTAACGACCCAAAGCGACTCAGGCTATGAGAGACGCCGTAGAGAAGGGCTCCGGAAAGTTCGACCACCTGGGGTTCTTTAACATGCACTGATATCGCACAGTACACGGGCCTCTAGAATTTCGCCTCCATCGAAATTAGACCGCCGCGGCCGGGATCGAACCCGCGTCTTTCGGGCTAGCTGCCGAGCGCCGTAACCACTCAGCCACCACGGTGGCTGCTTACCCCTTCTGTGTTGTCTTCTGGTTGGTTTTAAGGTGAATCAGTACCAACTCGGCCAGTCGTCAGGCTTGTTCAGTATTACATTTTCTTTTTTTCAGCCGAGACTTTCCTTGGCTCATAAGCAATGCAGCTAGGAACCTGCAGCCAGGACAGCGCTCGACAGCGTGCATGAGCAAGCTTGAAAAAAAGCATATAATAGTAAATAAGCTGATCATTTTCATTTCAATTCTGCTATGTGGTTTTGAGCATGAATTACTCCGGAATGCACAAAGCTTGAGTTAACTGACAGGTGACCATTAACAAGCAGTGCAATTCTGAGCGTGGCGTACTCCAGAATAGACGGTTCATTGAGAGGTGACAAAGTAAACACTGCGACACAGTGTACGAGGCACTACACAAGACAGACTACAGCAGACAGACTACAGCAGACAGACTACAGCAGACATACTACAGCAGACATACTACAGCAGACATACTACAGCAGACATACCACAGAAGACGTACCACAGAAGACGTACCACAGAAGACGTACCACAGAAGACGTACCACAGAAGACGTACCACAGAAGACGTACCACAGAAGACGTACCACAGAAGACATACTACAGAAGACAGACCACAGAAGACAGACCACAGAAGACAGAGTACAAGGACAGACGATAGACTACAGGAGACAGAGTCTGTCTTCTGTAGTCTGTAGTCAGATACCCAGCGGCTGTTTTCGGCAACGTGATGGAAAGGGTTATGTCACTTTGCCTGCTTCCGGCAAGCTGAACGACACACCTCCCTTTCCACTTTGTTTATGAAAGCGGCCGCTTTCATAAACACATCTGTGTTTACGCTCATAAATTTTATGACTGTACTAATGTTTTTCCTTTTAAGCACCAGGTGTTGCTTTTAAAAATTTTGTTGAGTGTCAGAGCTCGTTCCGTGTCCTTGTTCTTGACCGTCGTAGTTAACGCTTTACAAGTATGCATCCGTACCAACACGCCCAAATTAACGTACTGCTTACCCCGTGTCAGCTTTCCTGGAAGTTTGCCGCGGCCTTGCTCCCTGGCAGCAGGATGGTGTGAATACCAATATACTATGCCGCGTACCTTGGCTTTCGCTCCAGTAGACCCGAACTTGTCTCGTGTTTGGAGCTGTCCAGCAGTCTCCCTCGCTGGCGGCACACTTCCGGGTGGTGTACCCACGGGCAGTGCTGTCCTGGGCTTCAGCTGTGCCAGGATGCCAGTCGAGAGCTCTGGGGTCGGCTGCTGGTTGCCCCTTGTTACTGCTGCCGGCCCGCATCGTTTCCCGTTGAGGCGAGGCTGAGGGGTTGCACCCACGACTCCGCCAGAAGGACGGGCGGACGGGTTGCAGGCCCAACCGCGTGGCAGTCCGCAGCTGCAGCAGGAGGCTTCCCCAATGCCGATGTCTGGCTCGGGCAGTCGGTCGCATAGTGGTCATGGCCTCCGCAAAGGACGCAAACTGGAAGTCGATCGGCATGACCAAGATTAGTCCGGCCTTTACCTGAAGTCAAGGCGGAGACTGCAGTACTGGGACACCTTGCCGCGTGTGAATGCGGATCCGAGCAATGCACAGGACGGCTCGATAGAGGCTTCTGCTCGGGGTGGTGGCTTCTGCTGGAGCTCCGCCAGGAATGGCGCCTCGATGCGGGACGCGTCCATCAAGATGTCGCCTAAGTCCTCGAACAGGTGGCGCAGGAGATGGCTCCAGTGTATGACATGAGCCACCTTTTCAGTCTCAGGTACTCCGGGATCCGCTCGCTCGTGCAGCTCTTGAGAACTGCGCAGGAACTCAAGCATGCCTTCAGTTTCGCCTCCCGTTCTGGTGCAAAGCTCGTCCTTTATATTTATACCTGTACAATGTTGTCAGGCGGCAATAATTTTTTTCCGGAAGCGCTCTACGAACTCTTGCTTTGTTATGAACGACGCTGTGTACGTCTCCAAGTTGCGGCAGAATCTACTAATGCGACTTTCAGTACGCAATGCTTAGGCGTGTACTACCGGTCACATTAATAGGTTATTCCGTAACTTGGAGACGTACACAGAAAAGCAAGATTTCGCAGAGTACTTTAGAAAAGAATTCTTGCCGCCTTACTACTTTATACGCATTGTCATTTCCATGCGATTGCCCAATCGGCAAAAAAATCACGGACAGATTTCATGTCAGCATACCCATCAAGCGTTGGCACTGGCAAATTTAGCAGCAGCTGATGATACATGAACAAGGTGCCCACACCGCGGCCAGGAGACGATGTTTGAGCCAAGTGGCCATCATATGATATTCATCCAGTGACAGTCTTCTGTCAACCAACATCTCTTGAGCCTTTGACTGAACCAGCTCAGACAACAGGATAAGTACTCGCCTTATAAGATTGGAGGCCTTCTTCCATGTTTCCCGCAAATGCACCTCCGCACATTCTGCCTTCAGGAACGCCTCTTATTTCGCTGCAGACCGGGAAGTAGCGCGAGGTGACATTGAAGTTTCCGACATAGATAAGCACGAAAGAAGAGAAGGCTAATACAATTCGCGAGACTCGAGAGGCGAACCCCAGCTCGAGTAATTAACGTTGGGCGCCAAATGAAGGCCACGCCTTCCATGGAACGGGCTCCGCGAGCCATGGTCGCGTCCGACGAGTGACAAACCCACAGTCAATATAGAAGGTACCCGCTTACTCTGGACGGAAACAACGCTTCCAAACGGGCACTTGACAGAACATAGCGGAGGAGCCAGGCATGCGGTCCACGCTCTGGACAGCGCAAGGTTAAAGCTACTAAAAACAATCGCTGCATCTGAGCGCGGCAGAAGAAAAATACAAAGAGTACAAAGGGCAGTTGAGACGAAGCGGCAACGAAAAACACTTGAAACAGTATGTGAAGTCTTTGTCAAAAGTCTACAGCTCAAGGGATCTGCTTCTCAGCCCTGCAGCACGGCTGCTTTTGTATACTGGGGGCCCTAATCTTACCAAGGCGGGTGGAACTTAAGTCCTCAACCCTCTCAAACTTAGGACTGTCAAATGTGCTTAAGAGCCCCCACTAAACGGATTGGATCGAAGCAAACCCCTTGGCCTGTATATTTTTGACCAAGACTATACACGAAACCTGGCGGCTCGCATAGCAGCCAAACAGCTATTCCATATTTACCGACACCAGTTCAATCTTCGTGCGCTATCCTCGTAGATGCGCGCCGAGTGCAGCCCTGCCGTCCGTGTCCATCGTGTTGACCCGTGCCGGCCGTCGAATGCGTGACCGTGCTCCAGCAGCGCTCCTGCAGGACTCCCCGCGCGCGCCATTTCGCTGCCCTTATCAAGTCTTAACCGCAGCGATCACGTGACGCATCTGAGGAACAACAGTTCGGTCATGCGCAGTTGCGCTGCCCGCGCGCGCGCGCACCTAGGTGGCTGCAAGAGAGCGCGCTCAGTTTAAATGGCTAAAAAGGGCTGTATAGAGCCCCACAAGCTTTATGTGATAGTGAAAGAAAAAACAGTATCTGTGTCTGCGAAGTCATACGCAAAGAGGACCCCGGGCCTCTGAAGAGGCCGCTATCGCATCACGTGCACGCCTGAGGCGGAGGTTAAGTGTCCCCTAAAGTTTTCTCGCTTCCATCGAAATGGTGCTGCCGCAGCTGGAATCAAACCCGCGACCTTGGGATCTGCAACCGAACAGCATATCCACTGGCGCATCACGCCGGATTCCCCCGAGCTCAAAAGAGATAAAAAATAAAAGAACTTGAATTTTTCTAACGCGACAAATTAATGCCAAGTTATGCGACATGCGACAGATCATGTGAGCAATGCTGAGACATTGTCATGCATGCGAGAGCCATACTGTCACGTGACGGTGACGACGCCCTGGACATCGGATGAGCAGACAGAAGTGACCACGAATAACTGAACAGCTAGGTGGTTCAGATAACAACCAACATGCTCGGCCACCGTCGACGAACAGAAAAACGTACGCTGCTCCCTGCAGCGCTCAGTTTAAAGCTGACAAAAAACGTTCGAGATAAAGCACGAAAAGCAATCGCAACCATCACGCAGCAGCAGTTCCGCGTGGCTGCGGTCATTCGAGACAAATCTGGTCGAGTCTTGCATCGCAAACAGGGCGATAAAGCCGCTCGCCGGCAGCTTGAAGGAATTAACAACGCCATCACGGCAATATGTCATCTGTTCGACGCGTCAGGAAAGACGGCAGCAGTGTTCGGTTGGTAATAACACCGAAACTGCGTGTTCACTTGACCGGCCAGTCTGAACCGTTTCCATATCACGAGAGCAGAAAAAAAATTGCTGATGGTTTATAGCTCAGGTTAAACCTAGTGTGTACGCGATAGCTTCATACACATGGTTACACGTGGTAAAACTCTTTATTCAGCAGAAGGTGTTTCCTTGGTTATAGCTATAAAAACATTGCGGTGATCCATGAAGTAGCTACTGCGCATGCGCGACGCGCGAAGCGAGGCTGCGGAGTAGGCGGCAGCGGCGACGGCGCAATTTTGACGTCACGCGCGGCGCACCTGTTGCTTGGCGCATGCGCATTAGCGGCTCCGGCTCGGCCCGGTGACCTCGGCTTTACATGGCGTAGTGAAGCTATCGCTTCAAAAGTGAAGGAAAGTGCTTTGCGAATATCCTTTTGGGGCAACGAATTATCCTTCGCCGGCCTCTAGCAGTCGAACAGTTCTTTTCAAGCTTGACGAACAGTTCCCCTAAATGGTGCAGTGAAGGATGGAGGTCCAAGGAGCGGGCTATGGCCATGCATTTTTTTTTCAACCTTCTGGCAAAAAAAAAATGAATTGCGGCAGAGCTGTTTACCCGAGTTCCTTGAGCTCATGAGAGGGAGAAAACGTTACCGCGACGAAGCACCAAGCGTCGAGTATATTCTGTGCCGGATTCACCAAGCAATCCCCTTCGCATTGGTCCTGTCTCAACAATAACCGCTGATATCTTTTCCTTTTAGCGTAGAAAAGTGGCTGAACACGGAGGCTCCTGAGGGCTCGAGGGCGCCTACAGCCATCTATATGACACGAACTGGAATACTCTAAGTCTTTCTTGCAATGCGTATTATTCGTTTATGTATATTATCGGCGAGGAGATAGACTGTCAATTTTTTACTGTCGGCGATAAATGCAGAACATTCGCACTGAAAGTGTCTTATTGTGTTTTCACAGCCTCATGTGTCACAGGCATAGCTGTCAGCTATGAGAATGTGGTATGAGCCCAGCTTAGTGAAAGCAACGGGTTCCGGAAAAATGCAACCGAAAAAACTTCCCCAATTTCGAATTACGAAAAAATTGTCCCCAAATGAGTGCCCCCAAACGCCCCGTAACACCAGTGAATTCAGCACCCCACACCATCAAATCGAAAAAAGGAGGCATAAAACTGGTCCACGGGGTTTTATACAGGGTGTTTCACCTAAGATTTTACACAATTTCTAAAAATTGACTTCTTGAGTTAGAGTTAGAAGGCCGCTTTCTTTGGCATAGCTGTGTCAGCGGTATAGTACGCCACAGTAAAGCTAAGCCGTGATAACCAGCAGTCTGGTTAACTAAAATTGAAAGTGAACTTTTTAACTGTTACAGTTAAACTCCTTAATTATTGAGAGGCGTGTAGCCTACAGTAAGTAATATCCATATCAGTTTTTAGAATTTCGAAAATGTGGTTACTCTCGGCTATAGTAGGCTATTCTATCGCTATCATCCGCCAATCGTGCAATAACCTTTGCTTTTCCTGCTTTCTTAAATCTCACTGATTGTTTTTTTTTAATATCGAGGCACCTTGGATCTCAGTGTAGGCATCGTTTAGTGGTGGCTGCAACATTTGTGCAATGGAAAAAAAGTGGACTCAGTCCAACTTTCTAGGGAACACCGGCCCATCAGGATTTATGCCTCTAACAAGGCGAAATTCTGGTAACTTGCCATTTAAAAATAAAAAACTTGGGTACCTTCTTAACCACATTTTTAAAGAAAATGCGAAAGCAATTAGAAGTTGGCACACTCCTGAAAATTCCAACGGGCCCCAAAATTTTGGAAATAGGCCAACCCTAGAAAATACATTAAGGTTGATTAATGGAGATTGGTGAAGATTAGCAAGTGGATTAATGTGACTTAGTTGGGAATGATATGTGGATTAGTTTGTATTAGTTTGCTGGGTTAGTATAATACCAGATGATAATCCAGTGGAAGGTTAGGTTTAGGGGGTTTAACGTCCCAAAGCGACTCAGGCTATGAGACGCCGTAGTGAAGGGCTCCGGAAATTTCGACCACCTGGGGTTCTTTAACGTGCACTGACATCGCACAGTACACGGGCCTATAGAATTTCGCCTCCATCGAAATTCGACCGCCGCGGCCGGGATCGAACCCGCGTCTTTCGGGCCGGCAGCCGAGCGCCGTAACCACTCAGCCACCGCGGCGGCCCCAGTGGAAGGTATTCGAACATTCTAGCCTCAGATTTTCAAATTTGGCGGTGCTGTTGACGTCACGAGCTTCTAGACCATCAGGGAATTTCGTGAACGAAAGGCCGGAATTTTTTTGCAAGACGGCAACCTAAATGCTATCACACTGACGAACAAAACTGGCCTTTCTGGTTCCGTACGAAGCCGATATTCGTAATAAGGCTGCCATGACAAATGGCGGTTTATGTAGCAGGAATCATCCTTCGTAGTATTTGTGCACGATATTTGTATTTGCTTATTTTATAATCCTGCAGTCACTACGAGGGGACTTTAGCAGGCTGGTAAGAAGGCAGATGATAACACAAGACTGATAACTAAAGACTGAATTCAGGTTATAACCTATACATGGCTTGCACTGACGTCGTAGCTGGGAACCCTGGGATACTGTTCCGCCATGTTGGTGCAGTCGCAGCGGCCGTGGTGCACTTGATGCAATTCGCGCGTACGGTGTACTTCGACGGCGTTGCGATGGTTATCTGCGCTGTTGTTGGATGCTCCAACCGCACTTGTTGGGCGAAATCAACAAACACAAACATTTTTCGTCTTCCAAAGGGCATCGAGCATCAAGGTGACCGTACGAAAGCTTTATGCGCGAAGCGACGGGAGGTGTGGCTGGCTCGTATAAAACGTGCCGATCTCAACACCGAAAGGACGGGCATGCGTGTTTGCGGCGCCCACTTCGTAAAAGGTAAGTCCGTTGCATATGCACAATGTTTATTTAGGTGCATGACGTACAAGCATAGCATAAAATCTCATTTTAAACAAATTTTTCTTGCATTTTGTAGGCAGACCATCAAGACTGTGGGAGGAGACGGACCCGGACTGGGCCCCTACGCTTTTGCTCGGCTACAGCGCAAAACACGGTCGCCACGCTCGCGCGGCAAGACGACGGACCCAGAAACGCGCGGCTCAAGCGGAGTGTCAGGCTGAGGAGTCGGGAACAATGGAGGCTACGAATCCAAATTAACATTGGGCACATCTCTGCGAAGGCACACGTCACTGTCGTTCTTGTCGCGCTACCGGACCGTCGAAAACAGCAACAGCGATGAGCTTGATCAGTTAATGCGGGCCATAGTGCGCGACGCGACAGGCGAGACCTAAATTGTTGGTCGACAAATCTGTAGCGAGCGATAACAATCTCTCCACGCATGACCGTTTCTTTTTTGCGCAATAACTTGTTGGGTTTCCAAACTAAGATAAACCAGCAACGGTTCCTTTCACATGCCCATAAAAATAGAATATAACTCGTGATTTAATCTGAAGTCGTCCAGGTTCAGTACATATGAAGAAATGAATCACTAGCCTGACAGTTTGTAAACAGTTCTTTTTAAAACTTTACTGAGTGACTGCTTACACTCAGTAACTTGTGGATTTAATAACCGTTATTTCTTTACTCTAATCCTTACAAAGATCAATGCCCTGCGGCTTACCTCTCCAAGTAGAAGCACCTTGTCCCCTTGCAGCTGTTTTGCCGACAGTCCCTTCACCCAGCCGCTAGTGAAATAATTATGCGCCTCGGTGGACTTAAACGCCTTCACTTCTTCAAGGGTCAGAAAGCTTGCAGAAAAAACAAGGTAATTGACGATGTCACCGTAACAAATCTCTGGAAATATGTCGACATCGCTTGTGTCCGTTCCCGGCCGCAGCATGAACGGGTCGATATTATCGCAGAGACGCACTTTTTCCGCATACCGAACGCGCTCCGACCCCGTAAGATCTAAGCGGTAGGTAGCGTCTAAAGGCTGCTTACTGAGAAGCGGCGGCATGCCACACAAAAGGCAACAAAATTGCACCTGTTACCACTAGCGAGGAAACGCGTGCGACCCGCACTCCACCGACTCCGCACAGACTGCACCAACATGTCCGCCGCAGCGCGCGCCGCCGGACGTGACGTCACGTGCAAACCATGTATAATGAACTGCACATGTCCAACCCAACGTTTCGAAGCCCACTCGGCTCCTTCATCAGGGCAGACTGGGCAGTAGCTAGCGTCTGGAGGGGAGTATGGAGGGGAGGAGGGGGTCAAAGGAACGAAAGCTGTGATGCGAAAGGCATGAGGGAGGGGGAGGAAAGGGGGGGGGTTAAGGCTGTTAGTCACGTTGTCGCACTGCGGGGAGGCGGTCAATGGCGATTTTTTTTTCGTTGAGTTGAAGAGCGAAGTCTCTGGGCATATACTGGGAGCAGGTTTCCTTTTGTGCGGTTCATGTTGTTCGGTGTGGTTTGGATATGCCAGGATTCCAGAAGGAGTCTTTTGTGGTAATTTGTTTCCGTTCCGAGGATGCGGGTTTCTTCGAAGTTGATTCTATGGTCTGAGTCCTCGGAATGTTCGGCTACTGGATTGCGCTCTCTTGCGAATGCCTTGTCTCCTTCGACGTGGTGTCCCTTTTCACAAACATCCCCGTGAAGCTTGCGGTGACCGCTACCCGAGACGCCCTCCAACTCGGCGACACACTCAGCGCACGAACCTCGTTGAGTGTAAATGGTGTGTGCCGCCTCCTGGAGTTGTGCCTATCAAACACATACTTCTCGTCAAACGGGGAATTTTACCGACAAGTGAAAGGAGCACCAATGGGAGCATCCACCTCTGTCGTCATGGCCAATTTAACCATGGAACACGTCGAACAGCGAGCCCTCAACTCATTCCACCCGAAACCAAAGATTTTCCTCAGGTATGTCAACGACTGCTTCGCCGTCTTCAAAAGATCTGAGACTCAAAATTTCCTTCGTCATTTAAACTCCGTAGAACCTGACATTTAGTTCACGCTAGAGGTGGAATAAGAGAACTCCCTGCCATTTTCGGACGTCCTCGTGTCCCGAAACCACAATGCCATTCAATTCTCCGTATACCGCAAACCAACCCACTCAGGCCGGTCTCTCCACTTCTCTCGAACCACCCGACAGTCCATAAAGCATCAGTGGTGAAGACGCTGTCCAGAAGAGTTGAGACACACTGCAGGACAGAACTTGACAGAAAAAAAGAACGACGCACGATATTCAAAGAACTCATCATGAACGACTACCCAAAAGACTTTATTCAAAAAAACCATTCGACGTCAAAAACACAACATTCGTCAAGAAATCAACGCACAAAGACCAACGCCACCACCAAAATACGTCACTTTACCTTATGTCGGAGGTGTCCGCGAGACCATCGCCCGAATCCTGAAAAAATTGGGTCTCCAGGTTGCGCACAAGCCCACAAACAATGCTGCGCTTTGCCTACCTGTTCCCAAAGACCGGCCGCCGAGAGAAAGAGCCCAAGGTACATCGGCGAAACCAAAAATTTCAAAGAAAGAATTCGGCAACATAAGAACGACGTCCGCAAATTCGCAAGAGAGCGCAATCCAGTAGCCGAACATTCCGAGGACTCCGACTATAGAATCAACTTCGAAGAAACCCGCATCCTCGGAACCGAAACAAGTTACAAGAGGCTCCCTCTGGAATCCTGGCATATCCAAACCACCCCGGACAACAGAACAACATCAACCGCACAAAAGGAAACCTGCCCCCAGTATATGCCCAGGGATTCGCTCTTCACCTCAACGAAAAAAAGTCGCCATTCACCACCTCCCTGCAGTGCGCCAGCATGACTAACAGCCAAAACCCCCCTCCCCTCCATACTTAAAAGACGCTAGCCACTGCCCTCAGTCACCGCTGATGAAGGAGCCGCTAAAGTTAAAATTTTTTGGTTGGAGATGTGCAGTTTATTATACGTCTTCAAACCCAACCAGACAGGCAAATCTGTCAAAATGTTTAGTTTTCAGGTTATAACCTGCAATTAGTCTTGAATTCAGGTCACAACTTGAACCTGAATTATAATACGATAGAAATTAGAACAATTACTGGGTACAAGTTGGCCGAAAAAAAAGAACTCTACGAAGCACAGGAAAAAAGTTCACAGTGTTGTAACAATTAAGAAAAGCAAATTAAGTAAACAGCTGCATCGAGCCCCATCTCAGAGAGAATTATTTCAGTCAACACATCCTCGCCGCTACAAAGCAGGCTGTGTATTCGCCAGCAGTCAGAACAAACCCTGGACGCCAAATGTTAGCATATCAGCTTCCATGGCTTTTTTTTTAATTATTGACGCAAGCATTGATATGAACAGCATTAGGCATTCTAACCTTCTAAACTATCTTCTATGTGAAGCTTCCATTTTATCGTACTTCGCTGTTATGAGACTACAAGTATGCTCGTTTGAAACAACCGCTTTAGAAATGTGTTTTATTTTAATTATTTTTCATTTAACCTGTCTGCGTGCTGGACCCATGTATTTGTCTCATTTTTTCGTGTGTGCATAATAAAATGTAGAATTGAAATTGCGTGGAGTGGCACAAGCACCGCCACATGTCTCTTCCCGCAAAACAAGAGGAGAAAACTTCGCCAAGCAGTAACTGGTTTTGTTCTAACCACCTTAACCATAATTTAACGAAGTTTAAAATAAGGTATCACACAATTAACTATACAAATTACAATTACAATTACTATTACAATTAACTATATCAATATGGTAGAACAAGGTTGGCCTTGCAGAGGCAACGTTTTCGTTCAGCTGATTAAAGTGGGCCATTTTTGGAGAGAACACTGATTACACGAAGCAACTTTAATTAAGCAAAAGCAGGTTTTAATTTACTACACCTTCGAAGGGTGGCGTGACCTAAAGAGAAGGATATGATTTCTAAGCCGTAAATCTCAAGATAGCCCTTAATTAGTTCAAATGAGTGCTTTTCTTCCCACAAACGATTTGTTTGTAAAGAATACGAAGAATTGTGCTTTCAGACCTGTTCAGTTTGGGAACACCTAGTTAGTTGTTGACTAGGATAGCGCTCCACACTACGCCCCCCCCCCCCCCCCCTAGCTGAGCGCCGTAGAATAGCACGTCTTAAACTTTTTCGTAAATTTTTCCATTCCTTGCATTTTGATAACCCTACATAAAAAGAGCCCATCGCATCGCCCGCTTTCGCCATCAAAATACAGTGTGTCCTCCAAAAGCCCATACTGTGACCTTTCAGCGATTATTTTTCGTACATACAGCACGAGACTGGAATGACCAGCCCACCGAAGTTGCCACTATCGTCAACCCACAAGCATTCAAGCGGCTCATCGAAAACCTCTCATCATAATCTATTACCATTTGTTTGCCATAACCACCCACTCCCTCATGTAATGTCTCTACTGAGACCTTAGAAGAAATAAATGAATGAATGAATGAATAACGGCAGGCTGTATTGCTTACCTGCGTTGTGTGCCCAGAAGAACAAATACCGTCGAATTGGAGCGTGCAGCGAAGGTGTACGAAGACAACTTCCGGGTTCCCACACTCCGTCGCGCCGTCCCCTACATGAATAAAAAAAAATTTCGCCTGTACCCTCGGCGGGACTCGAACCCGCAATCCCCGGTTTAGGAGACCGATGCCTTATCCATTGGGCCACGAGGGCTCGGACGGGAATCGCTCCAGGTTTGCGGTAGACAACGAGAGCGGAAAGACAGCTGCTTTCCTCCTTGCCATTTGTCTCGGAGAGCGTTCCCTTTCTCTCTTCCGCAACACTTTCACAGCGGGAAGAGAGCGAGAGAGAGTGAGAGGGAAACAGAGCGGGTTGCACTTGTTGAGCGAGCGCCAAGTTTTTATCTGGGGCAGTGAAAAAATAAAGAGAAAGGGAGCCTGGAACGCGGCAGAAGACGAGTGGGTTTGCCAGTCGTCCCTGCCGGCAGACGAGGTGTAAACGTGTCCAGCCGGTCGGGCGCATGCGACACCGTATCGCAAGCGCAGTAAAAAAAATAATAAACATAAACACGACGAAGATCTTTCAGCGATAAAGAGCATATAGGCACAGACAAGAAGAAGAGAGCGGATTTACTTGAAAGGCGGGAACTATTTGATTACAAAGTGCACTCACATGTCATTACATTATAAATGTTTTCAAAGTGCACGTCAAGAAAAACGCTGCCTTAAGAAAGACAGAAACTTATATTAGGTCACGATGCTTTACACATTATGGGAAAAATATAAGGAGACAGTATACGTGCCACAGATATTCAGTGAACTTCGCGAAGAGTTTTGCAATTTCAAAACTAAACCTAAAATGATTAAAGCGATAATGAAAATGGTGCTCATCCTTGAAGATAAATCAATGATGACCTCTTGCATGCTGCATCCTACTTTCGCTGTTTTTGCTTCAGGTTTCAGAGTTGTTTAGATATGGCTCATTTCAAGCCGTTATGATGTCTTCTGTTTATTTTTGTTCCCTTTTTTCTCGCGCTGTATTCCTATTTGCTCAATATGTATACATAGTTTTCGCATAATGCGCACGTACTAGTGCGCCTAATGTCATTGTTTTGTGGATAACTTTTTGTACACATTCCGTGATTCAGCGTACTGCCTGAGAAACCAACGAGCACGTTGTGCTTATGTTGGACAGGAAAAACTCGTGTACTGAACGATGATGATTAAATTTTTATTTGATTTTATTTGGAGGAAATCTGGTTACTGGTTACTGCAATTAACATTTAGGATTATCCTCTTTTGTTCATTCTTTAATGTACCGAGCTGCATCTGCTATGTTCTATAGACGCAATAATTGGCCGGAAGTAGAGCCGCATAAACCCACAAGCAATGTGGGAACGTAGACTTCATTTATTTATTTGTACATATAAAGATGAAGCGATTCAATCATACAACATTAGGAGCAGGCTTATAAATTTTTTTTCTAATGATAATGAACGGATGTTGCCTGCTAAGGAATTCCGAACTTCGGAGCCGAAGAACCATGGCTTGCTGCATAATTTCAGTTTTTACTGATTTCTGCACACTGCTCGACCGCTGTACACAAGGATGACGTAGACAGTACAATCAGCGCCAAATGAAAGGCAACTTAAATGCAAACAACAAGATGAATATTTCAGTTGAGGAAGGTCTGCTGATTTTCGCTTCAAAGGCGCATTAGAAGGCGTGCTGGCTTTTTAAAAACGCTAGCATACTTCCTCTCCCGTCGCTATTATTTTTGTATTTTTGTGTTTGCCTTTCAGTTGTCACTTCATCTGACGCTGGTATTGCGTTACTTCGCAAATTGGATGAGAATAAACCCGGGAACACAAGCGATATGTACGATGCCCGAATGACAACTAATTGGTTCCTCGGAAGGAGCGGAATTTAATATGCGGGAGCTCCCATCGGGCAACACAGAGATGAATAAAAACATTAAGAAAGCTTGAACGTTAAAAATAAAGAACATCCGAAATCACGTGACCCGCCGCGGTGGCTCAGTGATTAGGGCGCTCGGCTACTGATCCGGAGTACCTGGGTTCGAACCCGACTGCGGCGGCTGCGTTTTTATGGAGGAAAAACGCTAAGGCGCCGTGTGCTGTGCGATGTCAGTGCACGTTAAAGACCCCCAGGTGGTCGAAATTATTCCGGAGCCCTCCACTACGGCACCTCTCACTTCCTTTCTTCTTTCACTCCCTCCCTTGTCCCATCCCTTACGGCGCGGTTCAGGTGTCCAACGATATATGAGGCAGATACTGCGCCATTAAACCAATTATTATTATTATTATTATTATTATTATTATTATTATTATTATTATTATTATTATTATTATTATTATTATTATTATTATTATTATTATTAAATCACTTGTATGAAACTCATCGACTGCTGCGAAATCGAAACGGAATTCGAAAAGCGGAAGCAGAATGAAAAGAACGTCGGAATAGGGCATGATTGGCTGCTACTAAGCTTGGGTTACTAAATGCGCAAGCATAGCTTAGTATTGCTATACTGCTGTTGTGGCCAGTACTGCTACAACACTGCCTTCATTAGGTCTGGAACTAATAAAAAAATAATGCCTTTCAGAGACACGTATGTTATCTCTACTATTTAAGCATTGACTGGGGCCAAGAAGGCCATGCTGCTTGCGTTCACACTTAAGTTACTAATGCCCCTTGTCAAACGGAGGTGCAATGTTTCAGCCCCAAAACCAAAGTGGTAACGTACAGAGTCGATCGCACTTGCCTAGAGCGCTCGCGCGGAGTGCTGCGGAGCAAATGAAGTGAAATTCTTTCCCAACTGCATTGCTAGCATTGAGGCGCTAATGCCTGTGCGGTTCACTTGTCTATTCGTCTTCTCTCCAGCGCAAGCATTAACATTTTGGCGGTAAAATTCAGCGCGAACGGACGAAGGACACAGAAAGGGGACAAAACAAGCGCTGCCTCGAAACTAAGTTTTATTTAGAAGGAACACAAAAATATATATACACAGAAAAAAGACATAGGTGCGATAGGTACGTAGTACACAGATAGCGAAGAGGGCACTATCACCTCCAAACTTCAAAAACCCAAATGTACTGCGTCACAGATCAAAAAAAGGTGGTACATCAAGAGGCATCTAAAAAACCTATCTCACTTTCAAATAACGCGACCGAGGGAGTGGTGACACAGACATCTTTTTCCTTTCGATAAGATATGTCTCCATAATATCCCGAGTGCGCTGGTCGCGATGCCGGTACAACACGGTGGTTTCCTTGAAATCAGCTTTGCACACCTCTTTATTTTTCTTCGTGCTCTCTGCATAGTGTTGAGCGATGCTTGAACGAACGGTGTCTGAAGAAAGGCTATCGTGTTCCATGAGCCAACCGTTCAAGCATCGCCCGGTTTGTCCAATATACACTTTTTTGCAAGAGAGCGGTATCTCATACACAACGCCGCAAACACAACCCAAAAACGGGGAGCGGTGACGCACTGTGCGCACGAACGGGCTGACGTTACGCCGCCTATCTAATCTACTTTTTGTCATGGCACAAAGGCGTTGCACTTTAAACAGCGCTCTGCACACGACATCCACTCCAAACCTCCTCCCAGCATTCCTAAGGTTGTGCGACATGCGATGCACATACGGAATTGCCACGGTTTTCTTCTTTTTTTCCTTTGTTCTCCCTCCTCACCGTTCTTAGCGTTCCCGGAACGACCAGCCTTTACCGTGGAAAGGAGCTTCTCACACGCTCTTGAGATGACAGAGTCTGCAAACCCTGCGGCTGTAAGCCTTTGTACTTGAAAGAACACACCATCTGGGATGCTATGCAAACAGGACTTGTCAAGTGCGGAACGTAAACACGAGAGAGCGATACTAATCTTGACCAACTTGGAGTGCCCTGACGAAAAGTTCAGTATCGGCTTCTTGGACCTAGGTTTGTTCACCCAACTTGTTTTGTCCCCTTCCTGTGTCCTTCGTCCGTTCGCGCTGAATTTTACCGCCAAAATGAACTACATCCAACTCGCCCAACTCACCATTCTTCTGCAAGCATCAGTGAAAGTTAATATGTGCTTTAGAATTTCGCCTTATTTCCCCCGCACAGCGCATCTCGAACTCTCTAGACAAGTGTGATCGACTCTGTACAATTCCTGACATGCTTCGCCTGTAATTTTTTTTTTAAGTTAACGTAAAGCCACCCCGAGTACCTGAAGGGATTCGACCCTTGCCACAAAATAAGCATACCCGCTTTAATGAATAGAAACCATACTGAGGGCTTAATTTTTACTCCCACGTCTGATCAATATGGCCTTAATAAGGAGACAAACAAGTAGGATATTGAGAAAGCCCTTGCAAAGTCATTTTTCGGCGCAATGTGTTAACTCGATCAGATTCGTTTCAGTTAATTGCAACGGTTTCGTCGATGTGCCTTGTGTTGCTTCATTCTTTACTCGTGACCTCTGTGCGACAGCAGAGCCAACATAACTCTGATTTATTCATCTGTGCCATCAGGAGGCACTGCATTGATTCAAAGGAAGGATTATATATCGGTACGTTTGTAACACCGCCTTTCTATTCTTTCGAGGGTGAGGTCAAGTTATATTAATAATAGTAATTGTTTTTTCGGGAAAGGAAATGGCGCAGTATCTCTCTCATATATCGTTGGACACCTGAAGCGCGCCGTGAGGGAAGGGATAAAGGAGGGAGTGAAAGAATAAAGGAAGAAAGAGGTGCCATAGTGGAGGGCTCCGGAATAATTTCGACCAGCTGGGGATCTTTAACCTGCACTGACATCGCACAGCACGTGGGCGCCTTAGCGCTTTGCCTCCATAAAAACGCAGCCGCCGCGGTCGGGTTCGAACCTGGGAACTCCGGATTAGTAAGGTATATTGTATCAGTTTCATTTCTAGGGACGTAGTACCCGCCTCATCAAAGCACACCATAGCATATCTTACTGCTTCATTTTCATACGATCGCAGATATAGAGAGCTCGTTAAATAGAAGAAATTGTGAAAGACAGGAACACAAAATGTGCACAGACTCATCACACTCATTAGAGTTTTGTACCAAGGTGGTATACAGCCTTCTGTACATTGAACATAAGCCGAAGTTAAAAACCTAGGAGTTCGAAGCTGTGTGACGTTTATAATCGTGGGAAGTCGAGTGTATGACGGCTGAATTTGGCATGACTTAATTTGGTCTGCGTATTTCAATCGTGCAATGCTTGAGATTCATTAAATGCCGATTGGAATTTCATGAGACTGTGCTCTACATTTTTTATTTGCTTCGTCAGTGAGCTTTAGCAAGATTTGTTTCTTTGCATTTATTGATTTTTCCGCGCTCACTGCAAAAAATTTCACACCATATCGAAAGCAGGCTCCTGCTTACTTGCGCATTTAATCTTCATGTGGGATCCTTGGACGGATAGGAGAATGATATTTCAGTCAGCAAGCTCCGCGGCCACCGGTGGGCCAAGAGGCTTGTGGCTAATTAAGTTTTTTGCTGTAAATACTGTAATCTACAATTAGAGCTACTACTATGCTGCTTGCACCACTGCTACTACTAGCGGTACTACTAATACTTGAACTACCACCAATAGTGTCGCTGCTACTGCTACTAGATCAGGTTCTACAACTATTACTTGACGCGCCAACACTAATTCTACTACTCCCATCACCCCTATTAGGCTACCAGCCATTACTACCGCGTAACCATCACTACCGCTACAGAAAGCTATGCGCTTTCTGTTTTGTGAAGAGGCCATCGGGGACCGCTCTTTTCCAGAACACAGCCGAAGCAATAAACGAATCGAGTCACAAAGAGTGTCTAGACCGTGCCGTGTTGGACAGAAGCCAGCCGAACAAGCAGACGTGTTCCGCACCGGTCAGGCAAGGCGGAGGAACGGAGTGAAACGAACATGCTATACGAGCTTGCGCAAAAGGCGGGAGAGGGGGCGCTCCAACCGCAAGAGAGATTGCACCGTAAACGCTTCGTCCGGTCATCACCTTCGGGCGAGTGCAGTGATAACAGTGCTTGTTTCACGGGGGTGCAACAATTCGGAGAAGAGAGTAACTGTGATCTAGCCTACACTTCTCTTTCCTTCCTTGCACCTTGGCTGTCGGTCAGTGCCAGGGCCGCCGATAACGCGTCGGGAACGCCGCAGGGACGCAAAGGGACAGCGCGCGGACAGCACGGGGCAAGAGTGAGCTCATACGCCACGAAGCGCTAACTTCAAACTCTTTATTTCTTTGGCGATAACTGCAACATTTGGTTAGGAGAAAAGGAAAGATGCAACAGCAATCTATAAGGTTGGATACCACGTGTCCAGGAAGGAAGAGAACTTTTGGAGTAGAGGCTGAAGAAAGAAAGAAAGAAAGAAAGAAAGAAAGAAAGGAAGAGAAAGAAGGAAAGAAAGAGAAAGAAGGAAAGAAAGAAAGAGGGAGGGAAACGAAGAAAGAAAGAGAAAGAAAGAAAGAAAGAAAGGAATAAGGAAAGGAAGAAAGAAAACAGGCGCTATACTGGCGAGCATTGAATTAGTTTCGGGCACCTAGTGTTCCTGCGTTGTCAACGGTGTTGTGAGCGAAAATTAGCGGAGAAGCAACAAAGGTGGGCCACATAGGTCACGTGATCACATGGCGTCATCGCAACCTGCCCACCGGATTGTGAACGAACTGAGTACCGTGACAGGTGGCAGTTAATGATTGGCCACAAGAGGTTGCTCGGGAAGAGGAGCCTTGGTAGCACAAGCCACCACCGGTGGCAGCACCTGCCATCGCAGAGGGCACTGGCGCATCGCTTAACCGCTGCACCAGGAGGGCTATGAGGACTTCCAGGGATCTATGAATGTAAATTCGACAATGACCAAATTCCGCATACACATTGGCACTAACCTATTAATGCTGTCGCGTCATACCCTTAAGGCACAGCTTAAGTGTCCCCTGAAGCTTTTTTTGTATTTAGCTTGAAAGGAGTTGACGGAAAGTGACGAAAAATGTCCGGCACTGATTGCACCCGCAGACAGGTTCGGATGCTAAACGGTTTACCGTTGTGGTCAACGACAGCGAAGATACGCGGCAAAAAAAAAAAAATTAGATGTCATTGATGTCCTGTCCAGCAACACTAGTTTAGCGTCTCGAAGAAAATTAAAACTAAAGTTTCTGTTGTTTTAGGTCCAATAAAAAATGTTTCCATCATCATCATGTATGGTTTTAATGCAGTCAATGCTCTTCTTTATTGGTAAATAGATTTCGTACATGCATGGGAAACATCAAGCAGATCGCAGCCCATTTAGCATCAGTGATTAGGATGATCAACTTCTTTCTTCAGGCTTCTGACCTGCGAAACCAGGGTCTTCCATCCGCGACCACTCGCCGCCCTGATCGAATGCTCTGCGACCAGCCGACCGCTGGGTAGAAGAAAAGAGGGAAGAGGAAGGGGAGTTGTCGTTCTACGAGTTACTAACCGGAGTGCCATCTTTTGCAAGGCTACACAAGAGCAACTACTAAACGGAACAGGCCTTAGTTCCTTCGAACGCGATGGCCAATGCCCCGGACGCGAACCGTAAGCGGGAGGTGTCCCCGATCCTCCGGTGGCTTCTGGGCAGCCCCGAGGAGACTGTGCCGGACCCCGTGTCGGGACTCTCAAGCCGCGACAAGACCTACATCATCGACACCTGGACCATGATTCGACGAGACGTGAGAGCCTTCTATCATTTCATTCTGTTTATAGAAGGAAGGAGGGCTATAGAACGTCGCACGTTTCCCGAGGAGGTCGCCGGTTCGGCTTCCACTACTGGAATGTGATCTTTTGTTACTTTCTGTAAAACTGTATCCTATCTTAAACTCAGTAGTTTCCTCCTAATACTGCTGTGAAAACATTTTTTTTGTCAAACAGCCCCGCTATGAAAACAATTACAGGGACACCTAACTCTGTTTTGTTGGCAATATGGTAGCATTAGCATATGTTACCTTTGCCGGAAGTGGCGTCACTGCTGGTTAGATGACGTCACTTCCCTTCAGCCAATGAGAATGCTCCGGTCCTGTAAGGTCACTCCCCTTCAGCCAATGAGCGAATTTTATGACCGACGAAGCATTTTTGGCCCATAAGGCTTCTAGCGCTGTCGCACAAATATAATAATTATCCCTACCACGAATCCACCGCAGAGTGATTGCGATTACTTAGTAGTTTCAGCATTCTCCTCGTATTTGAGAGGTGCCGATCCCCAGTGCCGCCGAGTGCTCAACAGTTCTAATAGCACAAGCTTTTCCCTGGCCTGGTGCTTGGCTTTTCTGGTATAGAAATGCTGGAGAAAATTTGTTCTAGACCCAACGTCGTACGGAAGAAGCATTATGACCATATCTCTCTTTGGCCAAACTACCTTTGCGTCATTGAAATCAAGTCATGAATATTAACCATAGTCCCCTACGCTTTACTCTGTTCCAGACTGTTGGCTTTTTTTAACATATATACAGTTCCATACGCGCCACTCGCCTGTCCCATTGTTGTCTGTTCATTGAATGGAAGGCCTTTGGAATGGAACAGCGTCGAAGAAGTCGATACTTTTTGCCCCCTCACCCCATGAAATCGAAAAGGTGGCTGCGGTGACGTAATCCGGTGGTGGTGACGATGACTAAAACACACAACTCAACGCTGTCTTCATGGTCGCTCGAGCTGCACATGCTATGCAGCTTGATTGCATTCACCAGAAGGACGATAGGACAAAGGCACATGTTGGACCGTCTATTCTCTCGCCTTCGTCCGTCCTACGCGTATAAGTGACACTACTGTCTGCCGCACTCATTACTCCGACTCGAAGGTTAGTTAATGCAAGAGGCTTAATTGTGTCCTTGATTGCATGTTCTTTGTCGACTGCGTCCAGATGCGGGGCAACGCCGTGTCGCTGTTCGTGGCTCTGTTCGCCCGATACCCGGAGTACCAGCGCATGTTCCGCGCATTCAAGGACGTGCCCCTGGAGGAGCTGCCCCGGAACGGGGTTGTCAAGGCCCACGCCTTGGCTGTCTTCTACTTCATCACGGTCATCATCGAGAGCATGGACGACAACGACCTCCTGGTACGGAGGCGAAGCCATCTCCTTCCCTAGAATATAATGAGACACTTAGTACCAGCGCTAAAGGATAAGAGGAAATGAGGACGAGATATGGAAACCCAGAATGCAGAAACAGCTTCAAGCTTAATTAAAGTTACTCTGGAAAATTTTACCACCACTTACACTCCCCGGAAAACAAGCAGAGTTCAGAGAGAGTTGTTTGTCGGTGCTGCTTTTGTTGTTAGTTCCTTTCCTTAGGCAACACGATCGGCAATGATGTGATCATTGTACCACGTGACTGCGCGCCCTCACCCGGCCATAAACATTCCCCCCGCAAATAAAGAATGATCACGTGACGTCACGGTTGGGGAGCCGCTGCTCAAGTGCTAAAAAGTCTTACAAACAGCTCTCGATGTAAATATAAAGCGGGATGTGCTAATGGCGCAGCAGTCGGCTTGTAGCACCCCCGTGACAGCCCTAACAAAAAATTACGAGGTCACTGCGGTACCCCTTGCAATGCGTAAGCACTTTCTGAAACCCCTTTGCACTCTTTCGCTTCTTTTCCACTTAAGTAGCTCTAATTAATTAATTGTCCCACCATATGACGTCACACCTATGACGTCCCACCACTTTTCTTCCGAGACGTCGATGTAACTCAAACACACTCTTGGCGTCCACGGTACAACGTGATTACAGACGCCATGTTGCCGCATTTTTTCACTTCATTGGCTATAATTAACTAAGTACCCCACATGCACCTCATGGTTCCCCCTGCGAGATTTTTTGATGGCTTATGTAATGCAACCATTCTTTTTCTTATCACTCAATTCGTTTGAACGCTATCGTGATGACAAGCTCGTGATGACACGAAACCTCAAACATAGCCATACGATGCTTACGGATTAGTAGAGAGTTCTAGCTCCACTGTACGGTAAATACGGTAACTAAAGCAACTGCTACCGTACGGCAAATGTGACTAGGTAAGCCTGACAACGGCACCAACGACAATGCGTTACCGTATTTGCCATACGGCTAACCTGGTACGCTAAAACTGTCTAATAAGTCGTATGACCCCCGAAACAAGATGCGTTGAGTAACACATTACATTCGAGCAGGTAAACAAGACATCTCCACCACCACATTAGCGGGCGTTAGCACGCGTGTGGGGTATGCATGCAAGGGGAGACAGTACGGGAAAGACCTGGAAGTGTGGGACAATGGGTGGAGTGGGACAGTCGAGTTCAATCGGTCGTGAGAAGTGTCAGCAAGTTGTCAAATAACCAAACGGATGGCAGTAAGATACGGCAGCCGTACTGGAAATATCCGACATAACCGGTGCGGGAAAAGCGCCCAAGAAAAATATTTGCGATCTCGGCCCTCTAAAGTAAATATCCATCATTAGCTTTGCTTGATGCTGAATTGGAAGCCAGCCGACGAAAATAAGCAGTACTCTATCAAATAGGCATGTGCTTTAGGCCATGGAAATTTGATGCGTAGCGCTACTCGCTTTTTGCTCCTGTATCGACTGATATTCTTGTTTAGAGTGTATTTACTTTAAGATGGCAACAACGTTTAATATTCCAGAACATGAAAATAAAAATGCATGTCTGAAAAAAAGCACAGCTGCTTGATTCGATATTCCTAACTGACTATCCGTATGTAGTCCGTATTCAAAAAGATCAATTTTCGCCCGGCCATATTGGTTTGTATTTTCCTATGGTTGATCCCCTGTGTGAATTGAGATTTCCAACCCTCAAAGCCTGCATCTGTTCTGACTACCCTGCTGGCGTATACCTGCAATACAGCGCGCCTTCAAGAACTCCGCAGCCCCGTTGATTACATTTGCACCCTGCAGACGGAGCTGGTGCGCAAGAACGCCCGCAACCACCTGCGGAGGCCCGTGGGACCCGAGCACTACGCCAACATGACCGAGCTGCTCATCGAGGTCATGCAGGACAAGCTGCGCTCTCGTATGGCCCCGGCCGCGGTCAGGGCCTGGAAGACGCTGTTCGCCTTCCTCCAGAAGGTCACGGTCCAGGTACAGACCCGGTCCGAAACGGACTTCCTGGGCGTCGCCATGTTGTTCTCTGGACTGCTGTGTGCACCTGGCGCTGGAAGCGGCAGCGCGAGTTCTCTGAACTATTTAACCATTTATTTAGCATAGCGCGATCCGCGATCGGCTACCGTGACCCGCTTCCGCGGGGCGCCACTCCGTATGCGCAGAACCCAGCGAGGCCTGCGCCAGATGGCGCCACGTTCCCGTTAGCTGCTAGCGCGCCTGCCGAGTCGGGGCCAATCAGCGCGTACGCGCTTTTCTTTTTTTAGTAGATCGCGCTATGCTGACAGCAGCCCAAAGAGCAAAGATGTTCTAACGCGATAGCGTTAAAGGTCCCGTTCGGCGGAAAACCTGGCGTCGGCGTGGTTGGAAAATTCTGATTGGTCGGAAGGGTAGTGACGTGAAAGAGCCGGTTCGCGGAAAAGAAGAGAGGTGGTCAAGCTGAACCGAGCAACTGCCATTTGGATCGGGAACCGGGCACGCTTTCTATACAACACTGAGCAACGTTCATTCATTGGGATAATGGGGACCTTGTGCGAGCACCTCACACCGCACAGCAGGAGTATTTCATTACAGGAACACTTAGCTAATGAAGTAGCAAATTTGCGTCACAGGTAATATGGACGGTTATGTGTAATACACCCAGTATGGAATGACAACAAACGTGTCGATGTCTGCGAAAGGGTGCGCCAGGGGTCCCCCAAACGACCGTTTTACCCTTTAAAGCCATTGCGTCATACTCTTAAGGAAGACTTAAGTGTACCCCATGTTTTGGACATCGCAATATACCCGACGGAAAGGTTTATACACCAATCACACCGCACATTATCTCAGCGTTACCAGATCTGCATTTGGAATTTGACTCTTAAATATCAGTGCACAAAATTTACTTAGGACGCTGCGCTGTGATGAAATAGTTCGATTATATATATTGACGAAAATGTCCTCTATAGGGATGTTTTCGATGTAGATTAGATTGCTAACAAGGTCTGAGTACAACGTACTGTTCATCCCAGCCCTCCCGTACGAGATATACAGATGACACAACGGAGGTCTTGGGTATGATCCACAGGCCCGTGTACTGTGCGATGTCAGTGCACGTTAAAGAACCCCAAGTGGTCTAAATTTCCGGAGCCCTTCACTACGGCGTCTCTCGTAGTCTGAGTCGCTTCGGGACGTTAAACTCCCATAAACCATATAAACAAAACCACAGGACTGAACTAATTCTAGCAGTATTTGCCTTGATGCTAGTTGGCTCAAGTTTCAGGGTGCAGTTTTTTTAGCGCACCATGTACAAGTACAGCACGAAATAGTATAAACAGGCACTCGTCGCATCTGTCTGTTATGTTCCCTCAGACCTGTGTAGGTGATATGTATCGTGTTTTGAGCTCTTTGGCCACCCATCTGCCTTTGCGCCAGAGAAATACGCCATCCTAATTAGTAGCTAGTAATGTTTGTGAAGCTGTCCAGTTATTCTATTTGACCGTAAATCGGGTACATGAAAATTCTAACACTGCTTATTTGTCACTCAAGCCCATATACCAAACGCAAACGGTAATGAAAGTACTGTCCCAATGCAGCGTTCACGGCCGAACGCGTAAGGTGCTTATCTGTCAAAATTTGCTGCGAATTGAAATCCCTACCGCGGCGGACACGTTTCAGTGGAGATGGAGCGCGAAAGACTGCAGTGTGCTGTGCGAAGTCAGTTCCCGTTTACATCCCCCCCCCCCCCCCCTCCTGCATGTTCAATATTCCCGAGCCCTTCTCCGCGGTGCCTCTTTCATTTCGTCGTTCTCTCACACAGCGTGGTTGCGGTTCACAAGCTTCACTACGCTAGGCAAAGCAGTCGTCGCGTAGGCCAGAGAATGACCTTGAACGACCTTCAGCCCAACCTAGTTAGCTGTGTGACCATATGTGGTACAGTTATGGTGTCAATTCTTGACACCAACCATTATGGAGGCAAAACGCTAAGGCGCCCGTCTGCTGTGCGATGTCAGTGCACGTTAAAGATCCCCAGGTGGTCCAAATTATTCCGGAGCTTTCCACTACAGCACCTCTTTCTTCCTTTCTTCTTTCACTCCCTCCTTTATCCCTTCCCTTACGGCGCGGTTCAGGTGTCCAACGATATATGAGACAGATACTGCGCCATTTCATTTCCACAAAAAACAATTAAAAACAAAATTGACACCAACCACTGACAGCGAACGATGGCTGTGCAAGTTCAGGGCTCACATAGTGTTGGGATTTGAAGGCGCGGGCTCCTTTCCCTTGACCCACGACCTTTCGTTCACCTTTGGCGTTGGGTGACCTTTGGGTTTACCTTTGACCTTAAGAACATCCGATGGGGTGATGTGAAGCCACGTGATGACGTCCGATGGGGCTGGCATAAGGCCATGTCATAACGTCATAAGGCCATAGCCACGTGTGCGTGTGGGTATATATAGAACGGCCATAGCGAGCGTGTAGCGGAGCTGCCATGGATGAGCCTCAGACGCTTAGCACTGCTTGCTTATCGCTGAATTCCAGGGTTAGCCAAGCTGAGCCACTTCCAACTTTTTTTTTGTCGCAGGTTTTCGCCGAGCACAGGAGGGCTATCAAGGAAGGAAAGCCTTTAGGCATCCTCACTCCACCGGCGCTACCAGCCAGCGACTAGCACGGCGTCTGGGCGCCGTCAAAGCCAGGCGAAAACTGGCTCCTGCTTGTTATGATCATGTACTTTGCTTTCTTGCAACTTGTGAATAGCGACGTGTTTCAATGGCGTCATCCACAGCAATTTTCAGTGCTATTTCATTCACTGCCCTTGAAATGTAGATGCACTAACGTAGCATATATCTACTTAAGTCTATTTAGATAGACTATTTAGTCTATTTAGAGTTCTCGCCCTTCCGCTGGTCAGCTAAGTGACAGCATATCATATCTATCGTATCTCCACAGATGCGGCCACTTTAGTACCACGTGACCACAGATTGTACATTAGAGATATTAGATACGTTTAGCATAGTGCGTACTGCCACCGCTACAGGTTACCGCGCCCCAACACTGCGCACGCGCTGATTGGTCCCGAAGAAGCAGGCGTGCACGTGCTGCCACCGCGCATGCTCAGTACGCTCTGAGGGCACCGACCAGATGCACACGCGCCGCTAACATTGGGATGAATCAGCGCGTGTGCACTGGTGGCGCGCGGTAACCTGTAGCGGTGGCAGTACGCGCTATGCTAAAGGTTACTATTTCCGAGAGCGCCAGTTACCTCCCACCCTGCACACACCGGAGTCTCATTTAAGTAACATATTCCTTTTGGCCAACAGGAAGACACGACAGTTTTTAGCTACGACATATAACCCCAAAAACATTTATCTTGAAGAAACAGATTAAAAAAATCTGTTGAGCTCTTCAGAGAAGAAGAATTGCACTACTTTCGGCCCCATGTTTTTGGAATACTATATTGCAAACAATGGAAGAGGCAGGCGCAGCTGAGAATCACACCAACACGTCGATAATCACGTTTGTGACGAACGTTGCCAATAAATTATTTTCATGACAAATTTGCATGGTAGCCTAGGTAAAGGAAGAGTGATATTGTTAACGTGGCAGCCAGCCAAAGAAAGAGACGCAATGATCGATGGCAATGAGGTGATTTTTAATGGCCGCTGGCCTAGCGCGAGCGCTCCTGCCCGCGCCACTGCACAATTGCTCGCCTTCTTCGTCACAATATATACACGTTGTAAACTCAAGTGGTCGAGCCGCAGCGGTGGCTAAGTGGTTATGGCGCTCGGCTGATGACCCGAAAGACGCGGGTTCGATCCCGGCCGCAGCGGTCGAATTTCGATGAAAGCGCAATTCTGGGGGCCCGTGTGCTGTGCGATGCCAGTGCACGTTAAAGAACCCCAGTTGGTCGAAATCTCCGGAGCCCTTCACTACGGCGTCCCTCTTAGCCTGAGTCGCTTTGGGACGTTAAACCATATAAACCAAATCATCAAGCGGTCGAGACATGTTTAGCGGTGCCGCATAAGTGGAAGTGTCTGGAGCATGTAGGCAAAAATTTTCATTCTAAGCCCGTGCAGCGTGGTGGGAAGTAAAAAAAAAAGGCGGCAGCTGACGAAGTACTCAAATGTGCAACAATGCGCACAGTAGTAATGAGTCCTACAGTAGCCGGCGACCGTGAGCTGGCACCCAACATTATGACAGCAAAGGCTCAAGTCAGACGCAAATGGTTTCCACGTGTTAATGGCCTGCTGTATATACGGTGAGCGACCAACTCGTCGTCATCATCATCATCCTTACTATACCCACTGCAGGGCAAAGGCCTCTCCCATGTCTCTCCAATAAACACTGTCCTTTGCCAGCTGCGCCCACCCTATGCCTGCAAACTTCTTAATCTCATCCACCCACCTATACCTTTCTGCCGCCCCCTGCTACGCTTGCCTTCTTTTGGAGTCCACTACGTTACCCTTAAGGACCAGCGGTTACCTTGCCTTCGCATTACATGCCCTGTTCTATAGCCTATTTCTTCCTCTTGGTTTCGACTATAGGATGCCATTAACCCGCGTTTGTTCTCGCACCATCTCAGACCGGTTTAACCTTGCATAAGGCTGCACGGTTTCCGTGAAATGCACTAGAGAAAGCGTTATCAAAGGAACTTTTTATAAAGCTAGCAAGCGGAAACTTTTCTTCGCATTTTGCCTCCGTACAGAATAAAAAAAAGGCTTAGTGCAGTGCCTTCAGTCAGCTAGATTTGGCAACCCGCGAGCGCAATCTGTATGCATGCCTTAGCCGGTTCTGGACGACCGCCTTGTAAAAACGCAGTCTCAATTCAATTCCTCGCTAATTCAGACAGTGATGAAGTGCCGTCCCTGTTTTAAATCACGGCGCGGCGAATGTTACGCACAAAGGGCTTTTCACACTCACATGTGATGAGCCCATAGTAGTGGGATTGTATCCAGGCAGGGGTGGAAGCATCGGAAATCGCACGGCACACGAAGACATTGGCATACCAATCCTCAAAGCTGCGTGTATACCCACTGCCGTGAATCCTCAGAACGATAGCAGAAAATGCTGAACGGCGCCTGCGTCTCCAATGCACCTACTCTACTCACTGGGGAGCAAATCTATGATTATGCGCGCAGTGCTGCATCGTCTGTCACAGAAGCGGCTGGCGTCGTCATAAAACATTCATCATCTCTGCGCCCAGACTGGTATCGCCTGATGCTGGCATTCTGGTGTGGCTGCTAAATCTGAGTACACAACCGTCTTAAAGCAGTGACATGCTGCTCCCGTTCGAAAAGATATCGTGGCGCCCTTTAAAATGCAAGAGACGCTAAGGCGCCGCCCACCAGAGCTGGGCTAAAACCGTTAAGAACAAAATACGCGTCCCTGACATATTTCGCACCCTCATTTACCTCTGAGGCACGCAAATTGAATTAATTTTCTGGGACAGACTCACCTTGCAGCACGGTCGCGCTGAATCCTCAAAATAAAGCCGCGCACGGGCGTAGAACTCGGGGAAAGCAGCACATGTTGAAGCATGCGCGCTCCTCCGAGAACACATGGTTGCCTTTGTGCATCTGAACTTGCGCCATAGACAGCGAAACTCTGCAATTGTCGTTTCGAGCCAAAAGGCCTTGATAATAACGCTGAAAAAAATACTTGTTTTTTAACACTCCGATATTAAACACTAAAATAACAATGTACCGCCAGCCGTCATGAATAAAACCAAAGCACAGTGTTGAGGTGCCGAGGTAAATGTACCCCATCGGTGCATGTAGGCTCCACATCAGGCCGTCTGCATATGCCACGCTTTTCGAGGGACGGCTGGCTTTACGTCAGTGCTGAAGGCTGCAGGAGCCACTGAACAACTGATGGTCGGCAGTCGGCCTGCGCCGCTCGGGTCGTCTGTGGTAACGCGGTGAGACGGTGTTCTAGAACTTGCTCCGTTGGGAGGAGCTGATGAGGACACAAAAGGTAAGATGCGCTCTCGCTCTCACAGGGAGCACCTAGGATGTGTTTCTGGTGATTTTATTGACAAAATGATTTCGAGTAAGGTGACAGAAACTTCGGTGGTCAAGTTACCTGACTATTTTCTAGACCCGGATTTAAAACTCAATAACCGTAGCGCAGCGCGAAGAAGAGTGATGAGACAACTCATGCAGAAGAAAGACGACAGAGCCTTGAAGACCGCCTTTAATCGCCTGCAGCCTGTCATTCGACAACACACGAACAAGCTTTGCAGGTCGCAATGGGCCTCGTTCTGTACTAGCTTGACTGTATTCTCACCGATGACGAGAATATGCCGAGTCATTGGCAGTCTTGTTGGAGAATCTCGCCCTTGGAAATCTTTCGAAGCTCTTGCAATACACAAGCGGAAGCCTCTTGCGTGCTTGGCAGAGGAATTTGCAGATGCGTTAGTACGTGCAAATTTTGGAATTGACCTCTGTCCTCCACCTGCTTTCTGCGCGTCTATTATGGATGCCCGGTTCACGCTCAGAGAGCCGCAGACAGCGCTCAGCGGCCTGCGGCGCAGGTGTGCACCAGGTCCCGACGGCATCACCATCCCAATGCTGCGGAACCTGCCTCTGGAATACAAAAACAACCTCTGTCGAGTTTGGGAGACTGGCGACGTTCCTCCGTCAGGGAAGGTAGCTTGTGTTCCAGTACTGAATCCAGATGAAGATATGACGGACTTGGCCTCGTAGCGTCCTGTGCCACTGACTTCTTGTGTGGCTGATCGCTGATGGAGAAGTTGGCAAGTGAACGCTTATCGTGATGGCTCGAGGACAGCAAGGTACTACCAACATGTATGACGGAATACTGCCGAGGTTCAAGTGAGCAGGATAGCGTCTAGGGCTCGGTAGGTCACATTGAACATCAAAGCGCTTTCGGCCTTTCTACAGTAGCCATTTTCCTTGACGTCGCAAAGGCTTACGATAGTGTCCTTCAGAGCTCAATACTGAATAGCTTGCTAGGCACAGGTGTACAGTGCTATCTGCTAAGGTTCATTCACTCCTTTGTCTGTGATCGCGCAATTCGAGTGTAGTTAGGAGGTACCATAAGCATAGAAACGGCCGTATAGCGAGGTGTGCCTCAAGGAAGTGTTTTTCCCCCACACTTCTAAAGCGAAAGCTCTACTATAGTAGGATACTACTTAAAAAAACAGCAGTTGTAAACACTGGGCCACGGTCCGCGGCGCACTCTATCACTCCGCTAGCCAGTCCCAAAAGTAAATGAAATAAGCTTTTTAATGTTTGACATTATTAAACAAGCCAGGTATCAAAATTCTAGAGCTCATAACTTTTTTCTCGTGATTAGCTTCTTGTTTAGGTGACAAGAGAAGTTTTAACAACGGACTACGTTTTTGTCGAGGAGGAATTTTGTGCGTTGGTCCTAAATGTGGGCGGAGCTTCACTGCAGACTTAAGTTGTATCCGACTATAGCCTTGTCGAGCCAAGGCAATGGGCGCGCATTACATTTGACCTTCAAGAGGAGGAGTGATGTCAGCCACGTGACGTACCACGTGACTCGCCGTTTCTGCAGCCGCGCGCCACCACAGCGCCGACCGCCGCCTCGCCAGCTGTGTTCACGTGACTAACCACGTGACTCACCATTCGCTTGAAAGGGAAACAGCGCCGCACTCGCGTGCACACTGCTAAAGCCCGAGGGGCTTTACGCACTGCAGCCTCGCAGTTTCTGGCTATGGATGAAGCGAGTCGGCCGGGACCGTCAACGCCGTCGTGACAGTGTCGTAGACGACGGGCTGAGTCTGATCATCCGGCTGACGTTGCCAATCATGCTACGTGTGAAGCTAGAGGTAGGGAAGTTAAAAGTACCAAGCTAGCGGCAGAGTCGACCGACGAATAACGGGAGTGTCGACTGGCTCAACGGCGCTTGAAGGATGCCGAAAGGCGGCATCGAAGAGCTTTGGAGGAAGCCACTGCTGCTTCTACCTCCGCCAAGACTTCGGCGACGGACGAATAGGTTGAGTCTAACCTGGCGTAGCAACACAGCATAGCCACGCATAACAAAGCTTTCGCTTGCATGACCGGGCTTAGCCGAACTAAGCCGCAGCCATTTTTAAAGTTGCAATGAATGGCCTCCCCGATTCACTGCAGGCAAATTGCAGGCATGTGCATAATATGCAAACATTTGTCTTTGGTTTACCGGCTACCAACACAAGCGATTAGTCTTGATAGCTCGACAGGCCCTACTTCCCGCACAAGATTACATTCAAGGTGTGGGATTGTCGCTATCAATGGAAAAATCCGGCTTCGTCCTGTTTCCAGGTGTGCGCGTTTCAAGATAGGCCTTCGATCCTCACTCTTGCATTCGTCAATACAGTCGCATGCGCGTTTTGGGCGTCATTATCGACTCACGTCTACAGTGGCAACAAGCTGTGGACTCGATTGTCTCATCTCAATCTTGGCGTCTGAATGTGATCCGTAGAGTCGCAAGTGAGCAATGGGGAAACAATCTTTCCTCAATGGTCAGACTTCACGATGCACTGGTGGTTAGTCGCATAATGTACCAACTGCCTTCAATTCCCCCTCGGTTTCACAGCTTGACCGTCTCGAAATTTTGCACACAAGGCGGCAGCGAACAATGCAGTTCATCATGAGTCACTTTCGAAACCTCTTAGCCTTGTCGCGCCACAAAAATTTTTACTAATGCAACTTGGCTGCCTCGGAGAGACGGTAGCTGGACGAGCCCCTCTGCAGCGGCTCCAAAACAGATCAGAGTCCCGAGCCTATATACTTGGCACTAGTATACTCTTAGTTCTCTAGGCATCGATGTTCGAAGACAAAGTAAGCGGTTGAAACCACCCTGGTCGTTTGCGAGCATCGACTGTACGGTCTCTATTCCCCACGTGCACGATAAGCGCAATTCTCTTTTGGCGGCAACGGGTTCGCTCATACCTGAACATTTAGAAACAGAGTACGCCCGCCATGTTCAAATTTTCGCTGATGGTTCTGTCGATAAGGGCAGAGGAGCTAGCGCAGCAGCTTTTCATATTCCTCCTTTGAATACTGTCTCGAAATTATTGGAGCCCTCCACTACGGCACCCCTTTCTTCCTTTCGTCTTTCACTCCCTCCCTCATCCCTTCCCTTACGGCGCGGTTCAGGTGTCCAACGAGATATGATAGTGCGCCATTTCCTTTCCGCAAAAACCAATTATTATTATTATTGTCTGGTATGTACGCTTTACAGAAGTCGTGTCCTCCACACCGGCAGAAAGCGTTGCAATTAAGGCGGCTTTATGGAAGCTAGGGTCCTATCCGGCTCAACCTGTTGCGATCCTTGCGGATTCAAAATCCGCCCTCCAAAGGTTAGAGTTCGGGTTTCCTACTGATGCCTTGTCTCTTAGCTCTTTGCGCATAATGTACACAGCAGGTGCCTTCGCACACAGGTGCAATAGGCAACGAGGTGGCGGACAACCTCGTCCGTAAAGCGCTGTCAGGTAATCCAAGTCCATCAAGACGCAAGAGACTCTTCAGAGAAACAGTGCTCAGCCACTTCAGTGCCTTGTCGAGCTCCCCCCAACAAGCCATGTGTGACCAAGGGACAAAGATCCCAAGACACATTACTATACCCCATCGCACGGGCTCTGCGCGTACCCCTGCGTGGATGCATGACGCGCCTAAAATCGTCTCCGCTGTTTTCCACACGTGGTGCATGCAGTGATATAGCACATTATCTTATGCGCTGTACAGTGTACAACATGGAAAGGAGTGTGTTGTCCGCTTTCCTCAAGAAGACAGGAGCTGTTCACAGTTCCCTTCGGGACATTGTCTTTCTTCCTTCTTTTAAGTTCCCCTAGGACTCGGATCTGGACTTCAGATCGTAACAGCAGGAGTTCACAATTGACTGTTATAGGTGATAGTGTTTATAGCGATGTAATCAGTCAGTACGCAGGTATGAGTCTGACTTCTGGACCTATTTAAATGTCGCTACGGTGGAGCAATTGTCGGCAGAGTCCGCAAGGCTAAACCCACCTATAGCTTGCAACAAGCTCAACCTCTCCATCACCCCCTGAGCCGCGTTTGCCGCTTGCAGACAGATAATCAATGCTGGCGCCTGTAGCAGTTTGGCCGTGCTCAACGCTGCGAGGAGGTTAAGAGGAGAGGGAAGACGAGCATCGCTCTACCGCAGCCGCCTTTGGGCAACACCATGGCTAACTAAAAGGGTTGAACTTAAATTGGACAAAGCAGCGAGATAGGCAAAGGAAAATACTAGGCGCAATGTTAAGAGACAGGAAGAGAGCAGTGCGAGTCAGGGAACCAAGACGAATTAATGAAAGTGGTTTTCTTTCTTTTAGGAAATGAAAAACGCACTAATTCTCATTTCTCGGCAAATACCTCAATCGCGCCGTGGGAGGATTGGATGGAGGAGGAAGTGACAGATGAAGATGCCGTAATGGAGGTTTCCGGAATTTCGGTTTTTTTCCGCCTCGGTGGCTCAGTGGCAAGGTCGCTCGACTACTGAGCCGGAGTTCCCGGGTTCCCACCCGGCCGCGGCAGCAGCCTTTCGATGGAGGAGAGACGCAAAAGGCGCCCGTGTGATGACAGTGCACGTTAAAGATCCCCAGGTGTTCGAAATTATTCCGGAGCCCTTCACAACAGCACCTCTTTATTCCGTTCTTCTCTCGATCCCTCCTTAAATTTATGCCGGCGCGGTTCATGTGTCCGCCGAGATGAGACAGATACTGCGCCATTTCCTTTCCTAAAAACCAGTTGGTTTAATAGCGTTTAACGTCCCAAAGCGACTCGGGCTGTGACGGTCGCCGTAGTAGTGGAGACCTCCGGAATAAATTCGGCCACCTGGGGATCTTTAACGCGCATTGACGTAGCCCAATACACGGGCCTCGTATCATTTCGCTCCCAACGAAATGAGACTACCGTGGCCAGGATCAAACCCGCGTCTTTCGGGTCGGCAGCCGAGCACCATAACCGTTAAAGCCACCGCGGAAGCTTCCAGAATTTCGACCACCTGGGGACCTTTTAACATGCACTCACATAGGACGGCACACGGCAGTCTTTTGCATTTCGCCTCCACGCGGTTCAGGTGTCCGCCGATATGTGAGACAGACACTGCGCCATTTCCTTTCACCAAAAACCAATTATTATTCGCCTCCATCGAAACGCGGCCGCAGCGGTCGGATTCACACATAACTAGTCGAAATCTAGAAGAAATGGGCATCAGCAGGGCATATGTAAAGCGAAGATGCGAAGGGAAGATAGCAGATGGTCGTTGAGGGCGACGGACTGGATTTCATGAGAATTAAGGCGAGCGTAGCAGAGGGCAGCAGAAATTCGGGTGCGAGGACGAGATTAAAAGTTTGTGAAGATAAGGTGACCGCATCTGGCACAGGACACGGTTAATTGGATGATATATGATGACGATGACGGGCAGTTAATAGGCTCATGATGATGCCTCTTGCAACATGTTGGCTCCCTACTCACTACCATGTGGTGCTGCCTTTATTGCTAGCAAGTGCCAGAGTCCAGTGGCATACCATTCCTGGTAAAGAATGCGTGCCCTGGTTTATTGCGGCTACATCGCTTTAATGCACAATGAATCAATCTTCCAGTTTCAGGATCAGTTTGTTGATCGATAGCGAGGAGGAATACAGTGCGCTTTGTCCTAAAGCAAGATTTAAATATATTTTCCTGCATTCCGAACTTCCCGCTGTGCGCTACGTGATGTCATATCATCATCTGCAGCAGTCAACGTATCCCCGCAAACTTCTTAATGACATCCGCCCGTATTTCTGCCACCCCCTGCCAGCTTGCCTTCCCTTGGAATCCTGTCTATTGCCCTTAGGGACCATCGATTATCTTGCCTTCGCATTACACGCCCTGCCAAAACCCATTTGTTCCTCTTGGCTTCGACTAGGATGTCATTAACCAATGTTTAATCCCTGACCCACTCTGTCCTCTTCCTGCCTCTTAATGTTACACCTATCATTTGCCTTTCCATAGCTCACTGTGCTGTCCTTGATATGAACCCTTTTCGTTAACTTCCACGTTTCTGCCCCATAGGTAAGTACCAGTAAGATACATTTGTTGCATATATTTCTCTTGAGGGATATTGGTAAACTGCAGTCCATGATCTGAGGAAACCTGCCAAATGAGCTCCACACCATTAATCTTCTAGTTATTTCGCTCTCGTGACCCAGATCTGCGGTCACTACCTGCCCTAAGTAGACGTACTCCCCTAACACTTCCAGCATTTCACTAGCAATTGTAAACTGCTATTCCCTTCCGAGACTGTTGAACATTACTTTGGCTTTCTGCATCTTATATCTTTAGACCGACCATTCTGCTCTGCCTGTCTAACTCATTGATCATGCTTTGCAGTTCATCTCCTGAGTGACTTACTTAGCAAGGCAATGTCATAAGCGAATCACACATTAGTTAGGTATTCCCCAACTGTTCCCAATCCCGGTCTCTGAATATCTCCACATAATTAAAGACGTTATTGGTCAGCATGTGAATGGAAGTTCTCGGAATATGACAAACTTCAATGGCGACAATGATCTGGCATGCCACCAAGAAGGTTCCCTAATAGAGCTCTCGCTGTAAAAAGGGACACCAAGAACCAAACACACATTTTGCTCTCTTTTTTCCTTGTTTTCATACATATGTAAAAAAAAAGATGAATGTGTTTATTGGCATATGGAACTTCGACATCTAGAACTCATCGCAAACTTCCAATGGCAAGGAACGCTTACATACATACAGACACTCTTTATGTGGCAGCTATCAAACCTTTCACACGCACACACATGTTCATTTCACGCAACACAAGATGCAAACCCATACTCACTAGCATGCACAAAGCACAACCGAGGAAAAACTCATTCTCATCAACAACCATGCAAACACACACACACATTCTGCCCCTGAAGAACAAACATAAGTCGGGCAAAAAACAGTGTGTGAAGAGACACATCACCCTTGGTCGTCATTGTGAACAGTCAGTTGCCAGCAACTCAAGTGATAAAGAACAGTAAAAACTAGTGTGTACAAGAGACGGTGGCACGATTCACAGTGCTACACAACGGCATCCGTTCGCAGCTTGACGTGTGCATTTCATCAGCCTGAAGAACAGTGCAGCCAGAAACTTCACAGGCATGGCCTTGCTTGAGTGACACCGTGTGCCAACCAATCTGATCACGCTTACATTGCATTACGGCCCCTTTTTTTCCCAGTTGCGACAACGTTTAGCAGTTTGGTATCTGATAGGCAAGTCTCACATACTAGGTAAATCTGGAGCTTTTTGTTTCGGAGTAATACATTAGTACAAATCACTAGAACAAGGATGCCCCTGTAAGAAAGCATCGCTGCAAAGGGTCGGTAACAAGCTGCTAAACCTTGGTCACGGAAAAGCAATTAAAAACTTTAGTCACATCTTTTGTTACTTGAGTGAAGGAAGTGCACGCTCACAATTAGTGTATTAGGTACCAACCTTGTGGCCAACTAATGCTCTGGATGGCTGTTCTGGCCAGTGATCACAGAGATGTTCTGCATGTGCAACTCATTACTCTTCGACTGAATTCCCACTATGATAATGTTCCCACCAATAAGCTGATCAGAGTTATAAGGCGCAGAAAAGACTTACAACAAAAATGTAATAGGTAGCAATGCAATTGAAAATTAATGTTTCGAATTTTTGAGCCAACCAAGCCTGTGACATTTCATGAGAAACAAAGACAAGTAGAAAAAATAGTTACAAAGGTAGCAATGCACATTGATGCGGCAGAAAACAGCATTTTCAGCCCCACCCAAAAAAGATGCAGCAGAAGACACAACACCACCGTCACCACACGTCATCGGGCCACCCACAAAAGTCCGAGGCCACGAGGTAAAGTATGGCTACAAATCAGCTCCGAACTGGTGCAACCTATCAATTATAATAATTACAATAATATTATGTTTACAAGTACCAGGAAAACACAAGCTAGAAACAAATAATTTACATATGCCTCGTCAACATATTCTCCCAAAAATTGAGAGCTATGAGGGAAAAACGCTATAAGGAGTGCAGGCATTTTGCTTCAAAAATACTAAGCTGCATAATCGCATTCATTAGATACTGCTCTGTACAATGTTACAACGATACAATCAAAACTGACTGCACTCATCAATGTGGCTGCCCAACAGTGTTTAGAAGCATTGCGCAGGTTTCCCCTGTGTGAGCCACAGATGCACGAGTTGGCACCATGTCTTTAGACCTAGCAAACAACAAGATAAAGGAAACATACATAACAAAAGATAAAAGATCATTCAAAGCTGCTCACAAACATTGTTAATATGGAGCTGTACTATTGCAACAAAACTGAGCTAAACAATTAAGAGATACAGTCACTCTTGAAAGTTTGAAGCCCACTGCCATTGTTGCTGGAGTGGGAACGTGCCAGCACCTGCCAGTACCAGGGCTGTGCTAGGTGAGAAGGAATGTCGCTCACTCTCTTGCCCATAATGGGGTCTCGAGGTGGGGGTGAGATGGACCAATCTCTTTGCTTAGTGCGACCTGGGTGCTAACGGGCATTACCACATTCCAGCTCCTGCCACAGTTACAGTGGGTTACAAACTTTCGACAAAGACCGTACTTCTTTTCTTTCTTTAGTTGATGCCTTGAAGAATGAAAGGAAACACCTGCCTCTGTGACTTAAATCATGGTAAAGGCAAATGACATATCCAGCAAGGAAAATCTTGCTGTTAGTAACAGGCATCCGTTACTTGCTAGCTTGCTTATGGAACGTACAAAAGCATGCTTATGGAACGTACACTTCCTGGTTCCACACCATACCCCAAAAAAACTGCATAAATTATGTGCCATGAACTGAACTAACGCCCAGTAAAACTGGCAGGC
Organism: Amblyomma americanum; assembly: GCF_052857255.1. NCBI lineage: Eukaryota > Metazoa > Arthropoda > Arachnida > Ixodida > Ixodidae > Amblyomma > Amblyomma americanum. The sequence goes on from NC_135505.1 coordinate 142,655,497, forward strand.
AAAACAAAATTTCTCCATCTCAAATGATACACATTTGAATAAAAGTACTCACTTGATGTGAACAATGTCCTTCCATAAGTCATATAATAAGCCAAACTTGCAAGAATAATCTGAAGTCACAAAAAACTATATAGCAAAAAAGGCTCACAAAACAACAATAACCTTGGTCCCAGTTGGAGCAAATGAACAAAAACAGGCATCATTGGCATTTGCCTTCACTGCTGTTAGTAGAGAAATCCGCATAAACCCTTTACAAATCTTCGTTCTGTGTTGTCTAAACACTAATACTGGTTATGTTGGAAGAAAAGCAGAGCATAAAAATATCTGTTCCCTTTAACCGAAAACAAACAATAAAATTTCATTCCAAGGAAAGCTAACATGAACCATTCATGCCAGCAGCTCAAATGTTTCTCAAGCAGTCCCCCGCACTCAGAAACGCAAAAAGGAATCCAGTCAAAGTATTGGCCACACAATCGCTCCATTCTCTGCACGCAATTTGGCGGTCTACAAAGCAAGTGCTCACATCCGCATGTACTCAACAAGTGGCAGTGAAGGGCTATACATACACACATTTTTTTTTCTTCGGCGAAACAAACTGCTGAAGACCGCCTTAGTACACACATTCTTCCCATCGGCTTTGAAACTAAACCGACACAAATCAAAGAAAACACTGCTCCACGTCCGACAAGGCGTGAAGGGAGATCCGAAAGCTGACAGCAAGACACCATATCTGACCGCCTGCTCCGGTTTGCGAGATCATAGCCGACTGCTTCCACGTCACGTGGTTAGCATACAAACGCACAACTATACCAACACAACGAAAACAAGAAAGGCGCAAAAAAAAAGGGCTCTCAAGAGTTATCAGATTAGGCAAGCTATTTAAGAGAAGTGTAGAAAGCGCTATGGCGTACGGAAACTTGGTTCTGGTGCATCAAGTGGTATGGACCCAATGTATCTGCGATCGGGACTCAAAGTGTGCTCACTCTGAAATGATAGAAGTTTCACACCTGTATTGTAAATATTTCATTCTGTGTAAGAAAGTGGAACAGTATTATGTAGTTCACTTTACCTTATGGACAAATCATATTTCGAGCAAAGAATTTTGCAGCTAACTTTACAAGGATGGTGCACTGCTGTCACTGGTGGTAAGAATTTCCAAATGAAGCTTAGCAATCAAATTTGGTGAAGTGAACAGTGGATGTAACTCTTCGTTTCATTAAAAGCGCCACTAAGAAACGGGAAAACTAAACTACAGCAGAGACAGACGGTTCCGAGATGCAAAAAAGGTTCCCACATAAGCACATGACGTAAACTTTACCGCAAGAGAATTACACTCAACAAGTCTCCCGCCACCAACTTGAGTCAGTGTTTTCATCTGAAGAAATAAACGGCCACCAGAACTACCCAATACACAAACAACCTCGGTTTTGGCATCACTACGGTGTAAAACAGTGAAAATTGAGCTTCTCTATTTTTCTTCCCTCCGCAAAGGCCTCGCTATGGGGGTCAAACAACTAACAAAAAGAAACGCAAGGAGCCAAAAACAATGCCAACCTATCCTGACGCAAGTTTCACAAGAGCAAGTGCGACATTACTCCGGAACTTGCTTGTGGTAACATTTCATTATCTGCAAATATGACTAGGACCAAAAACAAACCAAATGGCGGAAACTGTCGAGCACACAAACTGCCCTCTAAATGATAACTTTTAGAAACACATTCGAACTGTAATGTTTGGCAGCGAGCAAGAATAGGAATGGAAAATGGAGTGCTGTGCAAATTCAATCCATGCAACCAACCATCGCGCTTGTCGACACAATGCTCACAAATGCGATGCTGTGCAATGCACTTGGAAGTGCCTAAGCACCCTCAAACACTTGACCAGCCAGACTTCGTGCATTTTGGGAACAATTGAAAAAACATGCATATACAGAGACAAGCAAGGGACGAATTGAAGCAGCTATTTGTTGCCGTTTCAACACAATGGACCAAACGACAACACTAAAGCAGCTACTATGCCAGCGGAGCTTCTTGTGGTGATTTAGGGGAAGTTTTAGAATAGAGATTTGGTTAACAGTGTATCTGAGCCCATAGCATTTGATTGGCATCTTAAAATTGCATGTTTAACTAAGCCTAAAAAAGTTAGGAATAACCCACATGTAAAAGCATTGCTGCAATTTTGAGCATCGTTTGGAGAATTGTGTTATTCTGGGCTGTTTGACAGCAAAAAGAATTTTATTCATCCATGTCAGCTTTGCGAGTGCAAGCAGCATTGAAGCAGCTAAGACGACTGCAGCCACATAAAAATATAGTAGCAGATGTGCAACATTAATGTTCTTAGCAAGTTATGCCAAACATTACCAAAAGAGTGTCCTGCAGAAATTAGACGCGACTAACAGCTTCAGGAATGCCAAAAAACCAACTGAAGAAATGAATAACCACCACAATCAGCACAATAGAAGCATTGTAGGATGTTCAGGTTTGTCTTGCATGAGAAGACTGAAAAGCAGACGAGTAAACTTTAAAGCTAGTGAGAAAGAGATGACCAAATTCAAATATCTTATGAGAACCGAGGTCCTTGTGTTTCTACCAAGATAAACCTGACACAATCCTTCAACATGATACAATAACTAGAGCTCAATAACCACACCAGTTGCTTAGGATGCTGCAATTTCTGTGATAGCTTCAATTATAAATAACTGACTGCATGTTGTTCAAAACATTCACTTTTAGATTTGGGTATCAACAGTAGTCACCCTGCTAATGAGCACAAACCATGATGGTGACTTTTGTGAGCCATTTTCGTTTCGTTTGCCCCTAGTGATCTAGATGACCAAATTTAAATATTTTATGACAACTGAAAGGTCCTTGTGTTTCTACCAAGATAAACCTGACATAATCCCTTCAACGTGATACAATAACCAATCCGCTCACACCTCTGAACTTTTGTCTAATGCTAACAGAAAAATGTATACTAAACACCGAAGCGTGGCCTTGTGGTAGAGCATCTGCCTCGCATTCGGGAGGTTCTGGGTTCGATCCCCAGTGCCGCTGGGTGCCCGCCGGTTTTTTTAATGGGTAGATTTCCCCTGGCCTGGTGCTCGGCTATTCTAGGGTGAGGTTCTCGGGAAAAGGGCCTTGGACCAAACCGCTGCCTTGGCGGATCAGAGATACACAGTTTGGAGTTGCTGACCACACTGCCGTTCAGTAGAGCTCTTTAACATTGTCTTTTCTGGCACTTTGCTATATTTCCGCATCTCGTTTACCAATTTACCATTCTTATTTTCCCACACCAGAAGAATTCAACCTATATTCAACTAGTACCATCCTAAAAAAATATAGTACCTCCCTCCTCCCTTGGTGCAGTCAAATTTTATTTTTTATTTTCCACACAAATTGAAGTCAAAAAGCTGGCAGACTTGTGCAAAAGAGCCATACATACGCTGCTAGGGTGACAACTGTTGTATTTCTGAAGACTGCAGCACCACCTATGGCCATGGATGGCATTGCAGTACCTATGGCAATACTACCTATTGGCACAGATGGTGCAACAATCCGCTGGCTTCTCTATTCTGAACCAATCATCGCATTATTCTGAACCAATCATCGCATAACTTTTAAATGCGGGCTCTGCGGGCATTTCTGCAACTAGTGCGATTAAACAGCTCTGCAATGAAATGGCCAGTCGTAGCGACAGTGTCTTTGGAAACCAGACAACACCTGTACTCTCAAAGTTACCACCAGCACAATACTCATTTACAAACAGAAAAAACTGCAGCAGGAATGACAAGGAACAACACTGCCTGCCCAAGAAACGTTTGCAGCACTGATGCATTCGGAACAACTGTCAGCAGCTATCTCCGCCTTACGCTGCACCAGAAGGTATGCACTCGTCTATGACGTCAACACAGCCAGACTATAGGAGTATCATTGCTCAACCTTGTAGCAGTGCGTTTGAGTTCCAGCCACCGCAAAATGCCAAGCATCCACTCAATGCCACACACCCAGAGGTTAAAAGTCGCCGTACAGTTGCAAATATCCTTGGCGTGCATATAATACGAACGCATGCAATTAAGACGCAGTGTTGTTCAGGCCAACTGTCACGACTCTTTACAGGGAACACAATTTCATAAAAGAAGGAACACCAGGATATTACCCCTACATGCCATACACTAAGCATGACGTACACCCCTGTCATGTGCTTGGTCGCATATAGTATAGTTTCTGCTAGACATGCTAGCCGCCATGCCTAACAAGCCTTGTATATATTTTCATCTCGCATAGTATATAACCTTTATGTAACAGTTTCTTTTAAAAACATGGTGTTCACTCTCTTTACAATGGCAGTGTTGAACGTGTTGGCTGGTAGAGCGGGAGACTTGGTCACGAAGATGGAAGATGTACACTGGGAGTCCAAGCAACTCATGGGATATTATTATACATCGGCCAGACGCGCACATCCATCTACCTTTCACAACTGGGCACAGCTGTTGAAAGCATACCAACGAAGGGCATGATTTGCTTGCACACATGTAAAGCTAGCATGCAATGTAAAAAAATTGTTTCCTCGCATTGTTACTTGTCCTTTCCTTTCAATTGTGATTTAATGCATGCCACGAGTCCAGTGGGATGTCATCCGATCACCTAAAAAACTTTCAGGTGTGAAGATTGACATCTCACGTCATTGATTTTAAATTGATAACAACCGGATTCTACAATGGAGTCTCTTTTCCCAACCTAATATGTCATTCTGCAAGCAGGCACAAAATCTGCCTTTGTCTGACCCCAGGATCAAGCATTTTGTCTCTCCAAGAGGTTGATGGGAGCACGCATATGGTTAGTTCTCTACAGTAGAACAAAGTTTTCACAGCACGGGCAGTAGTTCTGCGATTGTAAACGGACACAGCTCACCAATGTACACAGGTGGTATACAATAAGACTCATTACAAGCTCAGCTATGAAAGTTGATATATTCCTCAGTATGATACAGCATAGCAATGTGACATGTCACTATCTCTGGTAACTCTCTGCCTAGCACAGTTCTCAAGACTTTGTAACACGCGTTTGTAATGCTGCCATCTGCTACGCAGAGCGATGCCCGCTCGTTTAGCTCACACTAAGCTGCACTGCCATGCGCCGAAGGTAGTGCTGGGTGAGAGATTAGAGGTTAAACACGCAGCGAGTGGAATAAATAAAGCTGTGACGATGAAGGCCGTGGCAACGGCAGCAATGTCTGATGGCATGCAGATGTGATTAACACTGTGATAACCAGGAAAAATTAATGTTGCTGATGGGTGTCTACAGAAAGTGCTGATGCAAGAACTGAAAAACAGCTCCTTGCAGCACCTTAGATGATGCAACACGACGACGCAAGTCTCGGCATGGCAGTCGCTTACTACACTATCCGAAACATGACACAGCGCAAACTGCAACATACCAGCAGATGGTCAGCCACCCTTCGCAACAGCAGCCAAAATGTTTGCATCTTGTCTCCCACAAACCACTTTTCTTGACGATAATCTCGGAAACCACACCATACAGCTTTCTCCAGCATCAATTCTGAAACACCGCAGCGGCTTATAAACCACGCAAAAAGCAGCATCAAGGGCTGCAATGTTGTCACGGTTTTTATGGCAACACAGCAACCCAAAACTCTCACATGCTGCCTTTATGCTACCATAGCAACATGGCAACCGAAACCAATGTTTGGTTTAGGTTGCGACCTTGCCACTGATACCACAGTTTGACAGCCGAAACCATACTGCCGTGGCAACATCAGTTATTAGTTGATAGTTTCATATCTGGCAGGAATGAAAATGCCAGCTATAAAGTCAGATTGACGTTTTACATTCTGAAGATCAGTTTCTGAAGGTCACGTGTACATCAACCTGCCTCTTCAACAGCCTTTTCAATGAAAAAGCCTGTGCTAAGCACATCTGATGTGTCAAAGCACCAAGGTTGCAATCTGCATCTTGATAATCAGTCACACAGCCCTGAAAACTTCCCGCCTCGCTGTGATGGGAGAAAATGCTCAAACAATTTCTTTCACAAGAAGTTCACATGAGCACCTGCCAAATAAGCAACTGAGATGACCATCTTTTAAAAAATGCATTAGACCTTCATGTGGCATCCGCATATAATGTGATCGTGTGTGTTACAAATAATTGAAACAGGGTGTTCCAGAAAAACGACGTTATGAGTCTTCACTACATTAGCATAATTTTCCGACAGTGCGCAGAGCAAAAAGCATGAAAGCATGAGTGTTAAATGGAGTCGCAAATCCGGCACCTTAAAAATAATTTGTTCATTTCATTTGGGGAGACAATTAGATTTTTTTTTGTCAGGAGTATGCAGATGCAAATGCTCTTCTGATGAATCAAAAATGCGCACAGTGAATGACTGTCAACAAAACCTACCATATTATAAAGCCATCAAAATCATGACCAAATCATTTGCCTAGTGACAGGTACGTCATGAAACATGCAAAGATCGTCTCTTGTCAGTCGTCCATTCAGAGATAGTGACATAAAAGGCACGTGGTCCCATAAAATAGCTTGATGTGTCCGAAGGATGTGCTCCGTAAAAAAAAAATATATATGGACGTGAAAAAAAATTGCATCCCATTTGCTATTGGGTTCAAGAAGGTTGCTGAGGGAACTGTAAATCACAAGAGCTGGTTTTAAATGGGCAATATAAATTCATGGCTGAAGAAATGCTAGCATTAACAAAAAATTCAGCAAAACATTAAAGGGACAACTAAGGACTAATTGAAGTTGGCCTGTATGGACAGATTACCGTGTTCTGATGTTAAAGAGGCCCTCATTGAAAACAAATTTTTTTCAGCTAGTTCTTGCTGGCACAGGCTGTTTTCACAAGCAAGCTGCAATGATGTCAAGTACTTAATTCTCTATGCCTAGACCACATTGCCATCCGCTTCCAGATTGTGATCATGGACTACATATTCTTCTTGACATCAACAGTGGCAAGTTTGAACTCAATGGCAGGAAAACGACGTTCCACATACAATTCTGACCTTCAGAGTAGTAAATACGTACTTTGCTGCTGAATAAATGCCAGCATAACCACAAAGGGCTGGACAATTGAATTTTAATAAGAACAAAAATTGTATGAAGTTCTTCTGAGCATCCCTTTAATAAAACCTCTTAAAGCTGTCTGTAGTGGGATTCAAATTTGTGGGCCATACCACCAATATCCTATAATTTCAGAAAGATTTGAAGAAAAGTATCGAAGATTTGTTTCTAAGGGTGCTCCTTTTACCAAGAGAATCAAAATGAACAAAAAGACCTAAATATAAAAAGCACAAGCACAAACTCGAAGCGATACTACGGAACAATTAGAATATCGAAAGGTGCCTCAGTGACTTTAACAGCCTTAAATTTAAACACATCCAAGCCCCAGCTCCTGGCAAATATGTGCAACAGTTGACTCCACTGTGGTTTGCAGTTCCCTCAGAACCACTGGCATTATGTTACACACCTCGCCCCTCCTTCATTGTACAAGTTGCTCACATTGCAGCGAACTGCATACACACAATTGAGATCACAAAAGCTTGACTTTTTCTGCCCACGTCTAAACCACAATCTTCACACATTACACACCAATCATGGCAGTGCTTGTCACATTCTTTTAGAGTTGACTGCCGGAGCCAGTGACAATTACTGAAAAAAAAAAAAAAATGGCGTCATGATTACCATTTTTGCTTCCAGCTGAATGGGGTTCAGAAAAACAGCCAAGCAAGCAGCAACCATAAGGACGCTTAACATAAACAATTGCTGATTGTTCCGGGTAACGAATTGCGACAAGTTCATTTTGAAGTGACATTCTAAGTAGATGTGAACCACTAACATTGGCCAGCCAAATTTTGGATCTTTTCCTTCAAAGTAGCATTTTAGAATTTGCTTCTCATAGTTGAACTCTGCAGTGCATACTACGACAGTGAGCAAACTGGGTGATGGAGACCTCAGGTTGTACTAAAGTCAGCCTGCTACTTACTGTCAACCCATGAAAACTTTGCAGAGGTGGCAAGGCAATGAACACATCAGGTTTCTTACATACACGAAGCTAAAAGTACCCATAAAGAACAACTTACATTACATTGGAATAATTTGAGAACTCCAGTAGAAAGTACACTTCAGAGAAAGAAAAAAAAAAGCCAAGAGCACAGCCTTAGTTTCTTGCTTCAAATATCTGAAGGTTTCCAGTGCCTTTGCAGCCAAAGTTCTTGCCAGTAAGGCTGCAATGAATTACCGTTGGCTCTTAGCTGCACTCAGCAAAAATATGGCTTCCGTACATTCCAGTCATATCCTGGGTGTATCAGCGAAGCTTTCCTTACTATTTAAAAACAGTCTTCTTGAAGTGTGAGGTTGGTTTTTCAGACTTAATAGCATCAGTGGTGGCAGGCATACAAAAACTGGCGAATCATGCTAATTAGTAAGCTGATCAACTTAGTTCTAATAGATAACTCTAACTATTACATTCAAGTGCTTGCTGCAAATTAATGATGTCTTGAAGATTAGAGATGAGAAAGTCTACAGCTGACTGTCCATAATTTAACCTCAAGTTCTAATTAAGAGAGATTCCACTGTAGTAACAACCACCTAAAAATCTAATTAAAGCCAAGTACCCAACTGCAACTTAGTTAACCTGCTTATTACTAGTTGCCATCACAAAAACCTACTGCTAAATATGTTTGAAAGACTTCGCTAAAACATCCAGTACATGCCCAACAGGCCTGAAGCCATTCATCAAGTCCCATACACTGGAGGTTCTACATAAGAAAAAAAAGATACTAATCCCACCCCAAAGTTCATCACATTTGAAAATTGCATATGCACAGTCTGCATACATGACACACATCACTCCTCCTTGGCTCACTAGAATCCACTTGCATAAGTGAAAAGCGTCAAATATGGCAGTAATTCAGCGTTTGCCTGCACAGCACTGTACCAGGACAGTTTCATTACAAGGGAAGGAAGACATAAGTGTCAAGGCTTCATTTTTAAGAGCCACAGATACGCACCACAACTGCGACAACAACCACAAAGGAAAGGGCATGGCTTTTTCTAAAGAAGGAATTCCCTGTGCAGAGCCGACTGCTGTTGATTAGGAGAGAAAGTTTAATTCCGAAATTCATTATTTTGAGTGTTAACTATAAACTTAAATTATTAAAAACTGATACCACAAAAAAAGCATACATACAGGCTACTGTAAAAAAATACAACTTTTTGCTATTCAATGCTTTCTTGCCGAGGAAAACAAAAGGCTTGAGTGCACGCACCAAACATTTTTGTTTGGGTTGGAAACTAAAATTGTGCTTAGATGTCAATTATTGGCGGAAAATTTTCTACAATCCTCATCGCCAAGTCACCTATCCCTCATCAAATATTTCGAACTGGCTGTGCATGACATGCTTGCATTTGTCAGTGTGTGTATGAGCCCACCTAAAAGCAAGAGCCAAATGCTCGCATCGATAGGAGGCTACCGAAAAGCTCCCAAAGCTGCCAAAAATGTGCCTTACCAAGGATCTGCATGTTTGGTGCTTGCACATTCCACCTTATTGTAGCTAAGAATGAAAGTACTTTTCGAAGCAGACACAGTCGAGGACGCTACACAAGGCGGCACAACAAGCAAACACAAACAACCTTGTTCGTCATTAATGTCAAAGGGTGGGGACAAGACAAAGAGCAAGAAACAAACAAAAGGCATTGAAACCTCAAGCAGAGCGCCTGGCTCCTGCATAGCGTTGGTTACTGGAGGCTTTTCAGTTGCTTCCTCTCTTCATTTCCTACGTGGGCAGTGAATGTCGTGAGCCATCATCGCAGTTCGTCGACCAAAGACGGCAGCTGTTCTGGCAGCGGTGAACATGCCATCGACGTCATCAACGCTGCCGCCGAGGTGAGAACAGCACAGCACCCAAGTGTTGGGTTTGTCGAGAAAGCGCAAAGTCCATTACTGTGGAATGATCCACGAGGTGTCGTACTTCTTCCATCTGTGATAGAATCAGGGCCCGTTCCTTTTCAACCACTGTTCATTGCAGGTGATACTGTCGAGATGAAGCTGATAAAGATGTGGCATTTACACTGAATGAGGGCACACCGCGTCAGTAGTTGCGACTGGACAGCGGCTGAAATTCAGTGTCTCTGCGCCCTGTTTTTGTAGTCCTTGAGATGCTGGCATATGTTGTCAAAGGCAGTGGGAATCTTGTGTTGCTGCTTGCTGCAAACGGCGAGTAGCAGAGCTAGCCAAACACGGAAAACACATAAGGTGAAAGTTGCAAATAAATTACGCTCCTAATATGGTGCAGTTCACGTCCAAGTCCATGTACATTGTGTTTGCAGGAGGGAAGTGGGGGGGGGGAGATAGAGCTGTTACCACTCATTGACAACAGGTGGCGACACTGTGAAAGCGTGGTGGCAGTGTTGCGTCTTTCATTGCGACCCTGAGAAATGAGAGTGACCTCGGTATCACTTCCGCTTGCGCCGGCGACCTCCGGCGAATGATGACCCCTCACACGATGACTCCTGGCATGGAGAGGGCAGGTCCTTGGGCCAGAGGTTCAGCACGTGCAGGTCATCGGCAGACAGGGAGGACAGGGCAACCACCTTTTCCGTGCTCTGGTTCTCAGACACCCAGCTGTCAGGCAGTCTAGGATGAGAATAATTTCTAAATTCAGAGCTAAAACAAAAAGTAACACAAGGCATGCAGCAGCAACAGGTAGTGGTTCAAGTAAAGACTACATATTAACATGTTTTGCTTTAGTTTCTTTCCAAATACCACCTGAGAATGAAACTTATAATGAAACAGTTTTATAGAACTATGTCAAGAATTTTTCTTTAAATTAACGATTTTTATGTGCCAAACCTGGAGAGGTGGCAATGAGGCGCACCATAGTAGATGGAGGTCTCCGGATTAATTTGCAGCCTCTGGATAACATGGTGAAAGGTTTAGTTGACAACAAACTTCCAAATGAAGACAAAGTACTCCATAGGCAGCAATTGATACTACTGTAGCTTTAGCAGTGGTTTCAGAATCAGAATCGAGTTGCCAAGGTCGAGTTGCTAAGATTCAAGTTTCTTTGCTTGCATGCCACGTTGCATGATGTGATGAGCTCTCATGTGCGCGACAACGTCCCACGGAAAATTTCTCATGTTATTTTTGACGAATTGGCTGGAAAACCGTCATATGACACTTTCGTTCCTATTCTGCCTTTACCTTAACCCCGTAGGGGTCACACTGAAATAACAAACATGCAATAAAAAATTGTACACCTACAACCATTGTATGTGTGAGTTACAGAAACTGGAATGCAACCTGAATGCTGCAGGTTTTTTGCAGTGTACAGAACCACGGCAGGAAACAACAAACAGGATCACTGGCAGTTTGGTTTGTAGCACCGACAGTCAGCTGTGCCCCACGTGAGCGGAAGGCATGGAATTTCCACTATTTTATCACCTCTGAAAACCACTTGCATCTGAATGCTAGTGCCGCTACGTGGTTGAGTGGCTGACGGTTTTCATTGTGTGCATGCCATGATGCCAATCTGAAGGAAGTTCACATAAATTAAGTGTTCCAGAAATGTTATTCCCTTGAGAGGAGTACTTCCAAGGTTTCAAATATCAAGCATTTGAACTGAATAGAATATCACATGCCAAGCTTGCACACCAGAGTACTTTTCCATCTGCACTTCGTGGAAACACCTTTGCATCCGCACTTCCTGGCAATATTTTTTGCGCACACTTTGCTGCAACTCTTTAGCATCTGCTGTTCAGTGCAAAACTTCCGCACCTGCACTTCACGGCATTGCTTTTGCATCTGTATTTGCAGCACAACTTTTCCATCACCACTCTGAGGTGACACTTCCATGTCTACAAGCAACCAAATCAATCACACCTACAGAAATTAACAAATAACAGAAAGGTCGCTACAACTCACACATGTTCAGGAACCCAGTGAAGGAGCACTTTCACCTTCCCTGTGTTTTCTTTTCTTCTTGCCACAACCTGTAAGAAGTGAAACACAGAACCAATCAGCAACTCTAACATCACTGTACTTTGCAACTCTTCAATGATAAGGAAGGCTGAATTTGACACAGTCCCATTGTTGCACAGGTTGACACAATGAATATATCAAACTGCAACGTTATTCATTTCTGATTCATACACAGCTATGGTGGTGGTAGGTATGCCAGTTAAAGTCTGCTGCACGAACCTCAGTGCAAAATCTACTTCCTTACTCATATAAGCACCTGGATCACCATCAGGTATCATGCAATGTGTCGTAGGTGACACATGGTAGCTTAATGCATCAAACTGGACAGGTACACTAATAGCACACTTGTGCTCCTTAGATGATGTGAGAACAGCACAAGTAAAAATTGACTTTGAGAGAATCACATCTCACAGTGCGTGCAGAAAGGGTAGGCAAAAGGCAGTGTTGAAGACAAACTAATTCCTAGTGGTCACGGCCTAGTGGTTTGGGTGTCCGCTTCGGCTGTGGGAGGTGGCTGGTTCGAAACCCACCGCCGGACACCCACCGGCAAAAACGGGTACAAGCGTGCCCCGGCCCGGTGCCCGGCTTCCTCAGAGGTGTGCACTTGGAGGAGGCTCCACAAACCCTTCTCCTCCCTTACGGGGGCAAACCCAGTTTCGAGCACCTCAGCCTGCAAAGGCGGTTCACATTACTGTGTTACCGTGTTCATATGAGGGTTCTCACTGTGGGTTGAAGTTTGTACGGTATAAACCAGTGTGTCTTCACAGATGAACAGGTTTAACTCTCACTACTGTAAGCGATTCATCAAAAGAAGGGAACCTCCAGAATATCACTGCTGCGTTGGGCAAGTCCGGTAGAAGGGCAGAAGGGGTAGGAAAAAGGCAGTAACGAAGAAAATAAACTGACTGCATTCAGTGAAATCTCTACAGCCATTAAACACTCAGCTGCACTGGCCACCTCTGCTATTAGTCCCGGGGCAACTACCATGCTAATAAAAATAACAAATGGTCCCTGTAAGATCTGCCCCACAGCCTGGACCTACAGCTCTTTGCCGTGCTTCTTCAATATGCAATACTCTACATTTGACCTGACTGTTAAAAGGCTGTGCCCCGCCTGCTTCCAAAAAGTGGAATTGTAAACTATCCCCTCTGCTTTCTACACAATGTACTCTCTTCATAAGAAATGTGCATGCAAGCTGGCTATTCGTACAGTAGCCGACAGGTAATTCGGACTCCAATAATTCGGACTTGTAGGATATTTTGGACCTCGATGAGGCACTGTCAGTCACTCCATAGAAGCGCATACATATTTGCAATGCATATTTCGGAAAGTCCGAGAGTTCGATTTATCGGACTAATTTAAGTCGTCTACGGACCAAAATCGGCAATCTTACCGGCTTTTCGCCGGCGCAAAAGGCGCCATCTTAGATTTAGGTGGATTTACGTTGCAGTTGGATTGGCTTGACATACTTTCGGTACCTCATTTTTGCCAGTAGAGGTCCCTGCGATCTCTGACACTTTGAAAAGGCGGTCGGATTGTCATCGCCGTCAGCTTGCTTTTGTCCGCGACATCAGCGGACGTTGTCGCGGTCGTGGGCAGTTATCGCTTGTCCCATACGTTGAAAATTGGTTGTTGGGGGAAGGAAATTGCGCAGTAGCTATCTCACATCTCGGTGGACACATGCACTGCACATTAAGGGAAAGTATAAAGGAGGGACTGAGAGAAGAAAGAGGTGCCATAGTGGAAGGCTCCGGAATAATTTCGACCACATGGGGATCTTTAACGTGCACTGACATCACACAGCACACGGGCGCATTTGCGTTTCGATGGAGGCGAAACGCGGCCACCGCAGTCTGGTTCGAACTAGGGTACTCCAGATCAGTAGCTGAGCGCCCTAACCACTGAGCCACTGCGGCGGGTCTCATACGTTCGCCATTTGCCGTTTCGTCACTTGGGTTTCTCAGACCGCGTCGACCGAGTGGCGCTCAGTCTTCACAAAGTTACATCCAATCGCCGTTTTGTGACTGCATCCGGCGGTTCCACTGCTTTGAACAAAAAGTGCCTTGTCTTAGCGTGTGTTTGACGAGCGGTGTGGTGCACACTCGGGTTGCGCACAACATGCCAGTGACGCTGGGTCCGTCAAAGGAGCGTGGCAAGCATTCAACTAAACGCCGTGACCTTGCTGTCTGGCGTGCACAGTGAAAGCACAAGTTTGGCGCAAATACAGGCGCAAATCGTCGCCAGCAAGAGAAATTTTCCGCAAGGTAAAACCAGTGACATTTTTAAGCCGATTTCATCTCAATAATGTGATTTTTTTGAACTTCCCGGATTTTTCGAACTGTTCGATTATTCGGACCATTTTTCGGGTCCCTTCGAGTCCGAAAAATCGGTCGGCGACTGTATTGCTCTCATACCGGTGCCCGTTTTGACACAGTTCGTGACATTATCACATGTCAAGTTTCACATATTATTCAGCATGCTGGAGGAATCTTGTTTGTTCAGCTGTACTGGCTTTATTAACAGCCCAACATGCTGGTCAGATCAGTGGATTTAAGTCAGCATCCCAGATGTGGAATGCAAGCAATTGCAACTTCACTGTGAGTACTAACACAGTCACTACGCATGTTTTCTTTTGCAGCACCGGCTGTTAGTGAGACACTGGGCGTAGCCCTGCTGCCCTGAAGCTAGCTTCATGACATCTACACCAAATGGATTTCTGAAATGCAAAATCATAGTGCCTCCGTCACTGACTGGCACAACTAAGCCAGCTGCCCATCTGGTCTGACTGCATCGTGGCCAGCTCTTTTACCGCGCTGGCCGTGTTGGTGGATGTTCAACAGCTGTGGTGCGACCTAAAGTGTGTACATTGGTACATAAACACAGAACACTAGATTTAATCCTTCAGCAATTCATCAGTCAGCGTGCGGAGAACAGCTGCTCAGCTGCACATTACACTTAGAACGAGTCGATCAAAGCTCCCTGAGGAATAACATGAAAAATGTCAACAGGAAAGGAAACAGCATATGCAAGAGTGAAGCTGCAAAGCAGAAATGTACAAACGTTGAACAGAGCTACATCGCCAAAGGTGGGAAAAGGAGCGCATGTTAAAATGATAGTAGCAATAATGATAATAATAAAGACAGGTGGTAAGCAGCCATTAAGAAAACATGCAGCCAACGCTAGCATTCGCAGCCTCTTTCGATGGCTGCTTGGTAATTTTCTTCTGTGCTTCACAAACAGGTGAAATCTCTTGAGCACAAATGACAGATCCAACTGCATCGTATGTAGCTTGTTTTCAAAGTGAAATTCACTGCACCATCTTTTTCAATCTGCATAAAAGGCACTGACCGTTCCGTGGAAGGTGACGGTGGACCCGTTCCAGGAGTGCGGTTCCGTGGGCGACTCCGGGGCACTGACGTCGGCCAACCGATGTCTCAGCTCCTCCATTATGCCAGCGTCGAAGAAGTCTGCATGCTTGGCTACAGCGAGGGAACAAGACGGGTGGCAGGTTTCAGCAACTGCTTACCACTGTGATAAGCTTGTCATAAGATTAAGGCGAGCACGAAGTCTATGGTCACAGTATGGTCTAAAAAACAACCTTGACTCACTTTGTGGCACATCACTAAGAATGTTATGAAAAATTAAATGCAACACATATTGGAAGAATAATTTTGCAGGAATGAAAATACATCTTTAAAAAGCAATTCTCGTTTTCTGATCTGATGCCTACTGGTTGTGGGTTGCAGAGGGGTTTTTAGTAAAAAATGGTCAAAAAAGACATCACAACTTAGACAACTCCATTTCCAACCCCAGTTGTCACGCAACTAAAAGCTGCTGCTGCTGGTACCCTCCACAGCTCTGGTAGTGTCAGGAAATCAACAGCAAAATAGGACCCAGTGACAAATTCACTGCGGAACAAATACAAACATAAGTGCAGTAGAAACTGTGTGTGTGTGTGTGTGTGTGTGTGTGTGTGTGTGTGTGTGTGTGTGTGTGTGTGTGTGTGTGTGTGTGTGTGTGTGTGTGTGTGTGTGTGTGTGTGTGTGTGTGTGTGTGTGTGTGTGTGTGTGTAAACATGTACACATGACGAGTGACTGACTGTATTAAAAAAGTTTTCCATACTCTTTGTATGCTTGTAATCATGCTCATGAACAGATCTCAGCCGATTTATAACGTCCCAAAATTGAAGCGTTTGTCAAGGATGTGATCTGAGTGCAAGAAGTTGGATACTTGAGGGGGGGGCCTTGCCTCCCTGTTCCGGAGTCCCGGTGCGGCAATCGTTCTAAAAAAACGCTGTAAAATATGAAATGGCCGCTAAGCGCAACGTTTGCACCCAACGGGAGCGGACCGCGCACAGACGCTGCACAGAACTGCCGGAGCGAGTGGGGCGGATGCATGGCTGGAGTCCTCGCTTTTCCCCAACTCCCAATTTGCCACCACTCCTCCCCATCCACTGCTTTTTTTTTTGTCGCTTGCTTTTCTCCCCCCCCCCCCCCCTCTCCGTCGCCATGGCAACGCGCTCCCGAACGCGGCCCCCCCCGCGGAACATTCGTCGAGCGTCCTGCCTCGCACGCCACTCGTCACCCACATCCTTCGCTGCCGCACTTCCCGGTGGTCCATCCCAGAAAATTGGCAGAGAAAGGGTGGAAGAGGGACGGAGGGGAGGGGGGGGGGGGGCGGTGCAACGTGAAATCTGCGGACTTCTTTCCCCGGCGGGTTTGCGCTCGGGCAGAAAACCATTGCGCGTAAGCGCACAGGCGACAAAAAATAAGGTTTGGTTTGGTTTATGGGAGTTTGAAAGTCCCAAAGCTACTCAGGCTATGAGGGACGCCGTAGTGAAGGGCTCCGGAAATTTCGACCACCTGGGGTTCTTTAACGTGCACTGACATCGCACAGTACACGGGACTCTAGAATTTCCCTTCCTTCGAAATATCAACCCGCCGCGGTGGCTCAGTGGTTAGGGCGCTCGACTACTGATCCGGAGTTCCCGGGTTCGAACCCGACAGCGGCTGCCTTTTTATGGAGGAAAAACGCTAAGGCACCCGTGTACTGTGCGATGTCAGTGCACGTTAAAGATCCCCAGGTGGTCGAAATTATTCCGGAGCCCTCCACTACGGCACCCCTTTCTTCTTTCACTCACTCCTTTATCCCTTCCCTTACGGCGTGGTTCAGGTGTCCAACGATATATGAGACAGATACTGCGCCATTTCCTTTCCCCCCAAAACCAATTATTATTATTCGAAATTCGACCGCCGCGGCCGGGATCGAACCCGCAGACAAAAAATATGTATAGTAAGAGAACATACATAACGAAACCTGCACTGTCTTTGTCATCATGTATCTTTCTTCCCCTTGGTGTGACTTTAGAGGCAGTGCTTTGCTGCGCGAATAAAAAATGCACTCAGAAGGCTGCACTAGCCCCGGTCGCCGGCACGAAATAAGCCAAGTAATGTGCATGCCCCGTGCGGAAAAAAATTAATAATAGATTTTTGGGGAAAGGAAATGGCGCGGTATCTGCCTCATATACCGTTGGACACCTGAACCGCGCCGTATGGGAAGGGATAAGGGAGGCAGTGAAAGCGGAAAGGAAGAAAGAGATGCCGTAGTGGAGGGCTCCACAATACATTCGACCACCTGGCACATCTTTTCTTCTTTCACTCCCTCCTTTATTCCTTCCCTTACGGCGCGGTTCAGGTGTCCAACGATATGAGACAGGTATTGCGCCATTTCCTTTTTCCAAAAAATAATTAATATTATCTTTAACGCGCACTGACACCGCACAGCACACAGGCGCCTTAGCGTTTTGCCTTCATAAAAACGCAGCCTCCGAGTCGGGTCGTGAATTGACGGTCAGTCGTTACGCACAAACAGATACACTGTACAGCTGAGGTCAATACAAGGTCTCGTCCGCACTACTGACGTAACGGGGGTTAACCATTATGCACAGTGCTTTTTCCTACCCTGATGCTAAGCATACCACCTTTGAGCTAAATTCCTGCGCGAAACAGGACAGCCATAGCGCTCCTGTTTCATGGGCCAAATTGCAAGTTTAAGGAATGCGACTTAGCGTATTGGAGCAGAACACTATATGAATAAATTAAAATAGGAGCACTGCGGCACGACACACTGTCCGAAGTTTTTTGTCAGAACAGAACTATCCATTACAGACAGAAAACATCAAGCTGCATATACCTCCCTCCCGATCGCGGCGGCCGCGTTTCGATGGAGGCGAAATGCAAAGGCGCCCGTGTGCTGTGCGATGCCAATGCACGTGAAAGATCCGCAGGTGGTCGAAATTATTCCGGACCCCTCCACTACGGCGCCTCTTCCTCCCTTTCTTCTTTCACTCCCTCTTTTATCCCTTCCTGTCCCCAAAGATCAATTTTCAATTCAATCCTTGCTCGCCGCGGTGGCTCAGTGGTTAGGGCGCTCGACTACTGATCCGGAGTTCCCGGGTTCGAACCCGACCACGGCGGCTGCGTTTTTTATGAAGGAAAAACGCTAAGGCGCCCGTGTGCTCCGCGAAGTCATTGCACGTTAAAGATCCCCCGGTGGTCGAAATTATTCCGGAGCCCTCCACTATACGGCACCTCTTTCTTCCTTTCTTCTTTCACTCCCACCTTTATCCCTTCCCTTACGGCGGGGTTCAGGTGTCCAACGATATATGAGACAGATACTGTGCTATTTCATTTCCCCAAAAACCAATTATTATTATTATAATTCAATTCCTCCCATAGAGTTTAGGGCGCAGAATTACTGAACCACCCATACAAGATTTTCAACACAGTTTATGCGGCATGCCAAACTTTCAGAGCGATCTCGCCGATTGCGCATATTGCGCTGCATGTTTTATTTTCCTTTTTTTGTGCTTTCAAGTTCCAGTGACTGCATATATATACCGGGACTGGCGCTTTGGTTTTTGTCATATATATATATATATATATATATATATATATATATATATATATATCGGCAAAAGCGTTTCGATGGAGGCGAAACGCAGAGGCGCCCGTGTGCTGCGCGATGTCAGTGCACGTTAAAGATCCCCAGGTGGTCGAAATTATTCCACAGCCCTCCACTATACGGCACCTCTTTCTTCCTTTCTTTGCATGTTCAGGTGTCCGCCAAGATGCGACAGATACTGCGCCATTTCCTTTCCCCAAAAAACCAATTTTCATTTTCAATATTTTGCAACCACACAATGTGGAATGCCCCTATCAACGCTGTCCGCCTTTATTTACTGAGGTGCGTCAGAATACCCATAGCCAAGAAATTTCCTGAGCTGCTATCAAATATTCCAACTACCCTCACCCCTATGCGAGCTTGGAGCACTGCCTTTTGCCAGTGCTCTGTCATCGTCCAATCCCCAACCTGGCGTGCATTGGCTGGGATCGGCTCAACATGGGGCATATCAACAAGGCTCGACAGTAGGGGCAGGCCTAAGGCTCCGCGCATAATTTGACGCCGAATCATAATTTTTTTTTTTTTGCAGTCCCTCCTGCATACCGAAGGCCTCCGCGGACGCGGTGGCAAGTCGGTCAAACCGGTTCAACACCAGTGCACAAGCGCACTCGGCAGAAGCCGCCGGTCTAGGCCGCGAGAATGACGCCCTACAAGCACATCGATTGCCGCCCTCGAGAGCGGCCAATTCGTATATTGGCTGCCTCGCGCACGTGATTGATTTGCTGCCGACGCATCAGGAGCCGATCGCTATTCGACGCCGGTGTAATTGCCAGGGTCAATATCCGCCTCAGCATGGCGTCTATTCTCTCTATCCAGGGGGGAAGGGGTGAGGAGGGAAGATGCAGCTTCAACACAGTAGACAAGAAGGAAAAGTCATAACATTTTTTTTTCTTTTCATCACCAGGAACACAGATTTAAAAATAGTAATAATAATTGGTTTTTTGGGGGGAAAGGAAATGGCACAGTATCTGTCTCATATATCGTTGGACACCTGAACCGCGCCGTAAGGGAAGGGGTAAAGGAGGGTGTGAAAGAAGAAAGGAAGAATTGGAGGTGCCGTAGTGGAGGGCTCCGGAATAATTTCGACCACCTGGGGATCTTTACCGTGCACTGACATCGCACAGCACACGGGCGCCTTAGCGTTTTTCCTCCATAAAAACGCAGCCGCCGCGGTCGGGTTCGAAACTGGCAACTCCGGATCAGTAGCCGAGCGCCCTAACCACTGAGCCACCGCGGCGGGTAAGGGGGGGGGGGGGGGGGGGGGGGGACTGGAGCTTCAACACAGTAGACAAGAAGGAAAAAGGAGTCATGACGTTTTTTTTTTCCTTTTCATCACCAGGAACACAGATTAAAAAAAAAACACGAAATTATTCTTTGCATGTACCGCATACAGTGAAGTATCACTATAACGAACCTTTCAGTTCAACGAACTTCATTGCGTACAAGCAACGCAAATGTGTTTTAGTTGAGCCAGTTTCCGCAAACTGCAACCTTCAGTTCAGTTAACATTTTGGGTAGGTAATACCGTGTTGCCTCAGAACCAAAGTACATCAGTTCGGCACACAACGCAGCAATTTTCGTCGATACTTCGGACACTGCAATGCTGCGGCTTGCCAAAGTTCACGATTTCACACCTGTTCCGGTTTGGAATAGTTAAGTAACTAGCTTCTAGATTGAGCAGTAGTCGAACCTAATGGCATGCATGTTTTCTTTCCATTCTCTGGTAGGAGCAGTTGAAAAAAAAATAGAAACTTTTCCAAGGAAACTTTACAAGAGTTTCCGCAAGAAAGACAATAATGTGTCTACAAAAATGTTTATAGCGCGTCTGCCGCCCGCCATGCATTTGTAATATAAAAGCGCATGAAAACAGAGACGCATTTAAATCGCCCAATTTGCGAGGTCGAGAGCGGTGAACGCAAAAGTTTATCAAAAAGAATTGCGGCATTTCATCAAAGCTGTGAAGCACACAGTGCACGCGGATTTTTCAGTATTATGAAATTAACGCCTTTAGGAATAAACTGAATGCTTGAAATTTGCCCTGCTTAATCGAAACGAGACCGACCTCTCGTTCAAGCGAACTACCTCTCAGGGTCAAAAAGTACAAGTCGTATTTCACTATGCTTCGAACTTATCCGCTAAAGCTAGCCGCCTGACAGGTGTACAGGGTGTCTCACGTAAGACTTTACACGTGTAAATTCTTAAAAATAGGCATTTTGAGTTAGAAGAGCTCATTTTCCAGCATAGCATTGTCAGTGGTGTATTACATCAGAATACAGGCTGGTTAACTAATATTTAATAATGAAATTTTAACTATTACCGTTAAGCTCTTTAATTACTGACAGGAGTGTAGTACACCCTAAGTAATATCCAAATCAGTGTCTGAAATTTCGAAAACGCGGTTGCTTTCTGCACTGTGCTTCAAAAAATTTAGGCCATATCGCGCCAATGTACATACACTTTCCGGAAGCTCGCAGGCAAAGCAACCTCTCCAGTGCACGAAACTCTCGTCGAAATATACAAAATTTGTTCGGCCACAGCCCCGACGGTAGCCATGCTTTCGAAATTACAAAAACTGATATGGGTATTACTGACGGTGGGCTAATGCCTGTCAATAATCGGGGAGCCTAACGGTAAAAGTTAAAAAAAGCTAACTATTCAATAGTAGTTAACCAGCCTGCTAGTAAACACGTTTTAGCTGTATTCTGATGTACTACACAGCTGGGAATGCTATTCCGAATAATAATAACAATTGGTTTTGGCGAAAGGAAATGGCGCAGTATCTGTCTTACATATCGGTGGACAGCTGAACCGCGCCGCAAGGAAAGGGATAAAGGGGGAGTGAAAGAAGAAAGGGAAAGAGGTGCCGTAGTGGAGGGCTCCGGAATAATTTTGACCACCTGGGGATCTTTAACGTGTTCCCGACCGCGGCGGCTGCGTTTTTATGGAGGAAAAACGCTAAGGCGCACGTGTGCTGTGCGATGTCAGTGCACGTTAAAAATCCCCGGGTGGTCGAAATTATTCCGGAGCCCTCCACTACGGGCACCTCTTCCTTCCATTCTTCTTTAACACCCTCCTTTATCCCTTCCCTTACGGCTCGGTTCAGGTGTCCGCCGATATATGAGACGGATACTGCGCCATTTCCTTTCGCCCCCCCCCCCCAAAAAAAAAAACAATTATTATTATTATTATCTTTAACGTGCACTGACATCGCACGACACACGGGCGCCTTAGCGTTTCGCCTCCATAAAAACACTATGCCGAAAAAAAAACGCTTTTCTAACTAAAGAAGCCTTTTTAAAAATTGTGTTAAATCTTGGCTGAAACACCCTGCATACCTATGTTCCTGGGAGGTGTCCAGTGCCTTTTTAACGACGGTGTAGCGGCAAAGCAATGCCCCCGCCCTCACATAGGCTGCGAGGAAACCGAGAGAGCGAGAAACGAGTTTCCGCCGAGCCCATTACAGACACTCCTTTATTTTTGCCGCGTGCATTTTCTCAGTGAGTCAGGACACAAGGAAGGGGACGCAGATGCCGACGAATGAGAAAAGGAAAAAGAGAAAAAGAAGGCTAGGGAGGAAAAATAAAATAAAAAAGAAGTATGCAAGAAAAAAAACACAGCTACAGAAAGCCAAAGTAAAAAAAGAAACGCCATGCGAAAAAAAAGAATTCAGCGAGGCGACACCAAAAATTGTTTAAAATATCAACGTGGGCAGGGGAGGCAAAGACAGCTGCATCGTCTCACCTGTCCACTTTAAAACTGGTAGATGGATGTGCTGCTGCCCCCTGTTTGCACTCCCCACTACCACCCCGTCTTTTCTTTTTTTTTTGCTCAACTGCTGTGTCGCCTGTTTTCTATAATGATTGCTCACCCTGCGTTCCACTCACGCGATCGTGCACGTTAAAGATTCCCAGATGGTCGAAATTACTCCGGAGCCCTCTACTACGGCACCTCTTCTTCTTTCACTCCTTCCTTTATCCCTTCATTTACGGCGCCAAAAACTCTCTCTCACCAAAAACCAATTTTCAATTTTTTTCAATCCCTGTAAAATTTAAAATAAGGTTTGTCAAAACCACACGAGTACGAAGTTTAAAATACGAGTAGGAAACAAAACCAACGCACAAAGAAAGCGGCGAAACAAGTCGAAGACTGGCACTGAAGTGCCGTACAAAAGCGAAAGGTGCGACATCTGTGCAGTACTAGTAGTATAACTATATCTACGAATACTTCAACCGTTAGCAGGAAACATGAACTGAAGCACGCAACAAACACACGCACACGCCCGACATCTGACGTTCGCTGTAAACGCAAAGACGCCGCTCCGCGCGAAGAAAGCTATCGCCCCCTCACCCAATCCAAGGAACAACAACAAAAACAAGGAACCAGTTTCTCCCAGTTCATCAACGCGCGCCGAGGTGGAGCCACCATGAAACCGCTGCCCTCTCCATCCCCACTTTTCCTCACTGATTACGTCACCGATGACGCCATTGATCGGGCCGCCGGCCGGACGACCCGAGGAGAGAGCGGGGCCCCGACACACAGCTGACTCTTCCTTGCGTGTTGTTCGACTTCCTCCCCTCTCCCCCGTTCGCCCGCGCAACAGCGGCGAGGAGGACGCGGACACGCCTCCTTCCCTCTCGGCGGCGCGATGCGGGAGCGAGCGAGGGCTGAACTTGGCTTTCGCTTTTATATGCCTTCATCCTCGCGCGCTGCAATCTGCTTTCGTCTTCCGTTTTTCCGCACGCTGCCTTCTGCTTTCCTCCCTCCCGCCGCACCCCCCAAACACTGATCGCCTGACGTAAGGCGCCCAGGGAGAGGAAAAAAATGCAGGCAATCCCTCTCTAGAAGACTGATCGGAAAATGAATTCGGGCGCTCGGACGCGAGAAAAAGAGGAGTTAGAGCGAGAACAAAAAAAAAAAACAATAAGCTTCCCGAGCCGAAAGGCTGGCACGCAATAAAACGATCAGGAGAATAAAATACGAGACAAAAATATAGCCTATAAAACCCGAACGTGAGAGGAACATGTGCGTCTAAGCTAAGTCAAAGCACAGCAGCCTTCGAGAAGCTACCATTCCCCGTCCCTTTAGTACGCCGCTCGCATAGCAGCTGCCGAGCTAGCTGGCGCCATCTGCGAGCTGAAGGACGAAGCTGCGTTGAAAAACTCGCGTGAGCACCGGGATAGATAGGCCTAAGCTCGCTCGTCGCGTGCTTTGGGTCGGTCGGAATATATCTGCGCTTCGTCCGTCGTCGAAGATGGTTGTTGCTGCTTCTGTTCCGGTAGGGAAGATACCGATCAGTCACGTCTGCCCGCTGCTTTGCTTGCTGCTCGCTCTGCGGTCCAAACTGCCTCACTACCGCGCCCTTTTCTGCGCGAAAACCTACGTTCCCGTGGTCACGTATCTCTTCTCTTGCGGCTTCTTTGCAAACAGAAACAGAAGGGGGGGGGGGGGGGGGGGGGAGCCACTTGGGTGTGGGCTGGCGGCAGCGAACACGGGATTACAAGAACGGCAAAGAAGACGGAGCGAAGTAAATGAAAGACAGGCGAACGGGGCTGCCGAGAGGGATCGCTAACAGCTGCGAGAAGCAGACGACCCGGGGACCCGACGGGGCCTCCAAGCTGCTTTCAATTTAGCAGAGGAAAGAATCCGGCCGCCGCCGCCTCGTTTCTGTCCGTGCCGGCCACAGATCTTTGATCACATGCCGGTTTAGCTGAAGTCCCCACGGCGTCCAAGCATTGACATCCGGCGGTTTGATTGGGTCAAAATTCAGAGCTGACTCTTATTACTGCTGTAGGCAGCGAGATATAAAACTTGCGGTTTATAACAGCACGAGCGCCTGGTAACAAAATGAGTGCAGCAGATGCAGTACCAAATATGCGCAGATGACCAAGAGGTAAAATAAAAAATCTAAACGAAGCAGTGCATTCTGCTGCCAACCACCGCGCAGTGGCCATAGGGAATGGCTAGGTTTTGAAGCGGAGATTCAGCACTGGTACCGGCTGAAGACCGAAAATACAGGTCACGCCACCTGGCTGAAATTCAGGTCGCCCTCAGAGAAAGACAGAAGCTTCATTTAGTCATGTGCCTCACTTTCAAGCTTTACCGTAAGAGGACCTTTGCTCCGAGCGAGTTTTTCGATTACAAACGTAGGCAAATGCCGAACCAAATAACGTGCATTATACGCTACAATTTTATGGCGGTGAGGGAAAGAAGTTGCATAACTAGAATTTGCCTTTATCGTATGTTCTGCCATCCACCACTGACTGGGCACTTCCGTCATCACCCCAGCCAACCGTCACTCAAGCCGTATTTACCCGGCCGAAAGCTGTACATCCACTTCACGCCATCTCAGGTCATTCTTCAGCCAGACTGCCAGAGAGTGGAACAGCTCGCCAAAGGAAACTGCACAACACAACGCCCCTGACCACTTCAAGACATCAATCGAATAACTAATTACTCAATACTTTCGTCAGCCCACCCCTCAAGTAATGCCCCACTGAGGGCCTTTGAGGTACAAATAAATAAATAAAATACCTGAAAGTATAGTGGAACCAACTCTTCCCCGTCTTTCATCGCTATCGCTTCCCACTGCACTTCCCCGCGTTATTAACTCCCTGTCCCTTTTATTTCCATCCGCCGCCGGTTGGGGGCATTAGATATACTGATAGCGATTTCCACTACTGGGCACATCTTTTCCTTTCCGTTCTATTTTATTTTTATTTTTTGTTACTTAACTACCACGACGATCTTAAGCAGTTCACCTGAACGTCGCAAGTGGCGCTTCGGTGCGAGCGTGGATAGGGTGCCTCAATGCCATCGCCACCGTTCACGTTGGAGACAACTTAAGCGACTCCGCCATATTTAATCACAACTGTCCTCTCCCCCATGTACCGCGAAATGCTCGACTGGTAGCCCAGTGTAGCTCTCGCTGCAAAAGGCCTTTGAAGTTAAAGCACTTTGAAGCGCGCCGAGAGCATGAACGGCGCCGTTACAGACGCTAGCGCCGCTGATCCCGTGTGATTCAATATGGCGACGCCAGTGAAGTTGTCTCCACCCCGGCGGCGCTGGCATCGAGGTACACTGAGCGTGGAGCCTTCACCTGACAACCGTGGCAGATGGTGTATGGAAAGGCCTCTGGAAGAGCAGCTGGTCTCAGGAGCCCCGCTAGTCGGTTCCAGCAAAGGTATTTATTTGCAGCTTCGAATGTTATCTCACTGCCAACGTAGAATAGAATTAGGCGTCCTGGTGTTTTCTGTTTCTATTCCACCCTGCCTTATTTTCATAGTTTAATAATGATAATAATTGGTTTTGGGGGAAAGGAAATGGCGCAGTAACTGTCTCATATATCTTTGGACACCTGAACCGCGCCGTAAGGGAAGGGATAAAGGAGGGAGTGAAAGAAGAAAGGAAGAGAGAGGTGCCGTAGTGAAGGGCTCCGGAATAATTTCGACCACCTGGGGATCTTTAACGTGCACTGACATCGCACAGCACATGGGTGCCTTAGCATTTTTCCTCCATAAAAACGCAGCCGCCGCGGGCGGGTTCGAACCCGGGAACTCCGGATCAGTAGTCGAGCGCCCTAACCACTGAGCCACCGCGGCGGGGCTATTTTTTTTTTCATAGTTTCCGGATCCATTTCGGGGTTCTCTTTCATTCCATCCATCAGTCCTTCTTTCCATTGTTGTTTCCCAAATTCCCTCCTCATTTTCCTTGTTTCTTCATTACGTTGTCTCTTTGTTGGAAAGCACAAAAGCACACAAACAAACAAACAAACGAAACTGCAAAACTGACGCGAGCAAATTTCCCAACCACGCTTCGCCGTCGCCACTCGCAGCGCAAAGCAGTTCAGGGAGTCCACGCGTAAACACCGCATGCGCCCGAAAGAAATGCAGGGCCACGGAGAAGAATGATAATTCTGTTGAGGGGAACACGGAGAGAACGAGCTCCAGGCTGGCAAAAGCAAGCACGCTCTAGAAAGCGCGAATCGCTAAAACAAGCAACCCCCTCCCTCCGAGCTGTCATCGGAGAAGACCCACTGGCGAAACGGATAGCTCGCTGCGTGGAACGCATGCACCGTTGTTGGTCGCGGCAGTATTTCCCTCGGCCGTCCGCAAAAACACCTGCCCCCGGTGCGCAATACTCACTGAGAAGGGCCGCGTCAATTTTGTCTTCGTTATATTCAAAGTTAAGTGCTTCAGAGCGGGCCTCGTCAATGTGTCCCCGTCGATAATTACGCACCGTACTGCACACATTCCTACAAAACTACCATTTCCATTATTAACGCGATAGGCGTTCAGGGGTTTGTGTCGGCGCGTCGTTGACCGTGACGTTTTTGAAATAACTCGCAGGACGGTTACGACTACGTAACGCGAGATTCAGCGATATCTGTTTAGGCGTTTAGTCACGTGACCACTGCACCAGTGGTCACGTGATTCACACCAGCACTGGCAGGCGGCTGTTCCAAACAGAGCCACCCGTAGGCTTTATGCGACCCAGGTTGATCGCGGTATAAGGTGAGTTTGTTAATGACCGTTGGGTGCATTCATGACATCCACCCACCCGGCGGATGTCATTAACGTACCCACCGGTTACGCCGACGACAGAGACGCGCAAGCCAGGGACAGGCGTCTAACAGCTGTCGCTGTAAAACCCACGAAAAATTCTCAGAGAAGCAACCTAGGAGAGGCCGGTGAGCCAACTAGGTCACGTGGCTTTGTGGTGAAGTCATCACAACCTGCCCACCCGATTGTCGGCAAACTGACAACCGTTGCATGCAGGTGGCAGTTAAAATAATGATTGCTCGCGAGAGACTGCTCACGAAGATCAACTTGGGTCTCACAAGCCCCACCGGTGGAGACACCTCGCATTGAAGGAGCAGTGGCGCATAGCTTTTAAACCGCTGCACCACTGCGCCATGAGTGGTATGAGGACTCCCTGGAATCTGAATGCTAAGTAGATTATGATCACTTCTATATATGTGAGCGTTAACCCACTCCGTACCCTACTCCGCGCACGACTTTCCTTGGCTCGTTGGCGCTAGCGACGCCAGCTGCCTTTTTATTTTACATTTCGGGGCTTTCATTTTTTTTTTCCAACTTCATTCGTATCATCAGCGCTGCATTTCGTTCTCAATCAGCTGAATGGATGCTAATCAGCGTTTCCATCACAAGCTCTTTCATCGCTTTGTTAGCAGAAAGGCTTTTCTGGAGTATAACGAGCTATACACTGCTGGCATTCGCCGCTAAGTTTCTTCTCAGCATACACCGCATTTTCACGTGTTTCCCGCTCACAACTCCTTATCATCGAACCGACAAAGGAGCCGACACTTACACCGCCTTTTCCGCCGGGCCCTTCATTAGTTTCTTACGCACGGAGTAACTGCATTTACTCCCTCTTCTCGTTCGGCAGCCATCTTTTTTTTCTGCTCTTTTATTTTCAATTCGCTCCCATCTCACGCTTGATTCAATTTTCCACGCTTTTCCTCCGCTATATGCTTCGCCTGCGATGTTGGCGCTTTTCGTCCATGCGAATTTCTTCAGCGATGGTTGTCGCCTTATGTACCAGCCTTCACCGCCAGAGCGGCGCTTCTGTCGACTCATTTCTCCCCCCCCCCCCCCCCCCCGCACCTTCCATCTCATCGTCATCATCCGTAAGACTTTGGCGATTCATTTTACTTCCGCGCTCTTATTCCAAAACACACGACGCGCCGCCATCGTGTTTTTTCTTTCGGCACATTCATTTTCCCAACTTTTGCTCGCGGCGAGCGGGCGGCTTTTCCGAGCGCTCTGCCGCCTTCACCAAGGGCACCTTTTTCACCTAGGAATACTTTTTTTTTCGAACCACGCCTTCCTCCTTTCTTTTTCATTTGTTTGCATTCTGGCTTTCGCATTCCCCTCTGAGCGAGAAGCATTCACTTACTGTTACACCCTCGGTTTCCGTTTTACAATTAAATTTCCTTTCTTTATTCTGCCTTTCTTCGCCGTCCTCTTCGGAGAAGATGGAAACGGGGTGGCTTTCCCCTTTTACGACTCAGCCCTTTTCTCCTTTCCTGCGATCATTACACACACACACACACACACACACACACACACACACACACACACACACACACACACACACACACACACACACACACACACACACACACACACACACACACACACACACACACACACACACACACACACACACACACACACACACACCTCATAGAGCAAGCAAGCAAGGGATGCAACGAGCTAGCAGCAGACGAAGACACTCCCCGGAAAAGCGTTCCTGGTCGTCTGCTCGGCAGGACGACAATGAACGAGGAGGTAACAAAAGAAGAAAAAATGGACGAGGCAAAACACTCAGCAGCGCCCTCTACCTTCCCCTTCCTCCAGCGCGAGCACATACACAACTACAGCAACACAACCATCGTTCTCGCTTAGTTTCCCCCTCTTTTTTTTCTTTTTTTCTGTACGGCCTGCATTCCTCCTCTTCGTCTTCTACGCTCCTCTTCCACCTCGTCATTTCCTCCCCGTCTCAAAAAAAAAAAGAAAACAACCAACGCTTTCTCTTTTCCTGCAGCGAGCCCCTTCTGTCGTTCCCGTTCTTTTTTCTTTTCCTCGCTGCTCCATCGGGACTTTCCCTCCCTCCAAGAACGACGAACAGGGGCACCGCCATCTTTGCGGGGGTTTCGAAAGAGGCGGGGGGTAGCGAGGCGAGGGAAAGCACTGCAGGAAAGGAGGACGCAGCGGCCGCTAGAGAAAAATGAGAGGCTTTCCCCGCCGCTGGCGGTGAAAGCGCACTCGCCGAGGAAGGGCTCAACGACCCAGACCTGCTTGCCGCCGCCGACCGACCGGGTGCGGGGCAGACGCAACTAGAGGCGAAGCTGGAGCGGAGGACGAAGATGTAGAAATAAAAAGGACAGGAACGCGCGCTTCGAAAGAGACATACAAAAAAAAAAAAAAAAGAAGCAGGCACCGCAGGCGCGCCAATGCCCAGAGGAGCGGTTGAATTACAGGGTACACCCTTGCCTTCCCTCCGCAGGCAGCGGAGGCGGACACGCGGGGAAGACGAGAGAAGGGCAAAACAAAGATCCTCCTCCCCCCTGCGCACCGGGGGAAGAGGGCGGCATTAATAACACAGGACTCCGAGAGGAGTGGAAAAGTCCGGAGCGCACGCATTACACACCCCTTCTAGTTTTGGTGGGCGCCGCCACCGAACCAATGTTGCGGGCTGTGTAACACTTCTGCCCCCCTCCCCCCTTACCCTCTCTCTCTATTCGCCTGTGCACCGCTTGCCAACACACCAAGCCACTCCGGAAAGAGGCGGGGGAGAGAGATGGCCTTCTCCCTCTAAATATGCCCGCCCTGCTCGGAAGACGGAAAACATTAACATGATTTTCTTTTTTTTTAGTTCCCGTTTTACGGAGCGCGCTATCAGTCGGTGGCGCACCTGAATTTAATATCCACGCTAGCGGCGCTGATCCGATAAAGACAGTTAAGATGGCTGCCGCTATAATTTCGCGCGATTCACAACAGCGCAAGGCGCTGAACTTCTTGTGCCGACCGCCAGGAAATCCTCTCGCAGACGTTTTTAAAACTACGTCTCCCCGTCGAAACATAATGCGACCTATGTTTATCCATTCAGGTACGCATTATGAAAACCGGCTACTGCAATCTTCGCGCAGCCAGCGAGACCTCATCATGCGTTCGACCGCCTGTCCAGTTTAAAGACTCGCTCACTCAAGTCCTAGCTTCACTCTATCAATGTGAGCTGCTTAAGTAGCCTGATTTATCATTGCTTACTCTAGAGCACGTCTGCCATCGACAAGCACTGTATATAGCTGTAAGAACACGCGGGCTCCGAACACAACCCAGATGCATGGCACTCGAAAGCTGTCGTCAAGAGACTCAAGCCAGAACAACCTATCCCTCCTCTGAAGCACGTGATCAAGCATAAAAGCTAACCAGCCTACCGCTTACAGCACGCCACCAGTGCTCACGTGCTAATTTGTCCCGACGTGGCATAAATGCACGCAGCTAGCCGGCACCTAGCGCCATCTGGCGTCTTCAAGGCGACCTGCGGATGCGCTTTAACGGCTCTCGCTACGCTTTAGCGGTACACGCTATCCTAAAAATCTAATAGACTTTTATCATAGAGATATGAGAGGAAGAGCGAAAATTTTGAGATTTAATCCAGTGCGGTCCGATTCCGCGCGCTGACATCTGGCGCCACCACGGCATCTGCGCGCGGGCATTGGTTCCCGATAGAAGCGGCCGCGGGTCGAGTTATGTTAAAGCTCTCTAATATGGCTAAGTGAGACTGCGCAAACGTCAAAAGCTGAGCACTGGAAAGCACTGCATTGTTCCTTACGTAACGCTTATCGGCGCCACCAAACGGCTGAATCACGGAGCACGAGGTAGGCGTCGTTCCCGCGTTCACCGCCACAAAATGTGCTTCCCAATCGCACCAATCGCAGAGCAAGGCTTACGCACGCGGGGTCGGTGCATCGCAACCCGAGATACGCAAACGCACGTGTCAGAACACCGACAACTGCTGCCTGCTGACATGGTATTCCTTTATACTATGCTTATGCTTTCAACCTAATAACCGCATCTGACGCTAAGAGAGATAAGAAGCAAGTTTCATAACCAAAGCATCTGCAATATTCTTTTAGTTTCATGTGAAATAAAAGGCATAGTGAAAGAACCTGGAGTTCATTAGCGATAACGAACTAATGAACTAGAAAAAGGCGCTGATCAAATTATACGCGAGGAGGTCCCGGCGCAAAATTAGAGCGTCAAACAACAGATTGAGTTACTGCGCTAATCTTGGCACGCCAGCACACCAAGCCCCGCGCGCGTTCTCATGGGGCTCTGCGAGAGCTTTAGATTTAATAAGGGAACATGACTCAGACGCAAGATCGCGGTCCGGAAGTTCCAAGGCTCCGTGGAACGAATTAAGTCGCTTAATTCTAATTTTATTCGCACAACCGCTCTTGTGCCGTCAACATCAGGTGTAATAAAATGGCTCGGTGACGTCACAACAACACGCGACCACCCTTGGCACCATCTCTCTGCAGCGCCCAACGTAACCAAAGGAATACAATATCACGGTCAATCGTTTATACAAAAGCGCAGAACGGATTATTTTTTTTTAAATTTCAGATGCTTCAGAATGCCCATGAAAAACCTGGAAAGGTTAAAAAAAATTACCTGAGGCACTTAAGAAACTTACCTGGGAGTAATTCAAATGCATTGTAATTCCACTGCAACTCCATTATGATTTTACTCCAGTTCTATTCTAGTTCTATTCAATTCCTTTGTAGTTGTTGCAGTTGTAAGTATAAGCATTATTACCGGTTAACATTCATAATTCCCAGCCCGTGATGACTTCAAATCGTTTCGAATAATGGCAAAATTCTGTAACGTCGCTACGTTACAAAACGAGGTCCGGTTTAAGGGTCGATGTCGTGTCGGATTCGTGTCGGTTTTCGTTTTTCGCGTCGAGATGGGGAGGTCCGGTTTTCGTGAGGATGAGGCATCTAAAGGCTTCCGCATCACTAACCAGCCACCAAGCACTTGCAGAGCTACTTCAGCACACAGCATGACGACCTTGTATCTACGAAATCGGCGTTCGTTCTGAGGCGTCTTTAAGACGCACGACCCCGTATGTCACTGTTGATATGTAGTGCCCAAATGTGACTCAGAGGTGAAAAGCTATCTCTAAGTTTTTCGAGCAGAAAGATGGAAATAGCCCACGTATTTTTTTTTTTCCGTTTCACCAGAAACCTTTGCACATGGTGCGAAACTGACGAACGTCAATGACCATGAAAACGGCGAAGGCTGACGCCGGAGGGAGGTTAGGCACAAGCCGCGTTTACATGAATGCGACCGAAGTCGACTCCAGTCCCACTTTTGAGGGAAGTGCAAAAACGTCGAGGTAAAGAGCAGAGGACCAGTCAAGCCTTTCCATCTCAAAAAACCTGCTCTTTCCCTCAAAAAGGAGGGGGACTCGAGTCGACTTCTGTCGCATTCATGTAAGCACGGCTACAGTGGCGCCCCCTTCACTCACCGGTGGCCCACGCCCGGCGCCGGCACTTGAGCTTCTTGCGAAGCCGGAGCAGCTTCAGCGGCGAGTCGCCATTGGCCAGCTCCTTGGAGCCGAAGCCCCGAGAGCCCAGAAGGCTTCCGCCGGAAGTGACGCCGCTCCCGGAGCCGCTGCTGCCAGCGCCGCCGCCCAGGGGTATCGGACCGGAACCTGAAAGAGCGACCACATGCCACACGATGCAATCATCACTTAGTAAAAGACGCACATCGCGCACGTACAGTTTTCCCGAAGCCACTGGAAAACGCAACCAGAAAACGCAACCAGCAACACAGACTCGGCTACTGATCCGGAGATCCGGCTACTGATTCGGCTGCGCTTTTATGGAGGCAAAACGCTAAGGCGCCCGTGTGCTGTGGGATGTCAGTGCACGTTAAAGATCCCCAAGTGGTCGAAATTATTCCGTAGCCCTTCACTACGGCACCTCTTCTTCCTTTCTTCTTTCACTCCCTCCTTTATCCCTTCCCTTACGGCGCGGTTCAGGTGTCCAACGATATATGAGACAGATACTGCGCCATTTCCTTTCCCACCAAAAACCAATTATTATTATTATTATTAACACAGACGCTAACAGCATGGCGGTGGCTGCGGTCATTGGTGTGCAGTCCGGCAGCCACGCGAAGAACGCATAGAGTCAATGGGCGCCTCTGCTGTTAAATTAAAAAAAAAGATGTTAATTGTTAAAAGTGTGGTATAATGTGCAGTCTTTGTAGAAAATATATAGTTCGATGGGCTCGCTTCCAAGCCGTGTAGCGAGGCTCTTTAGCACATTTGGCAGTGGTAAGCTTGGGAGGTTTAAGGACTTAAGTTCCTCCCGCCTTCGCGAGATTAGGGTTCCTGAGTATGCAAGGGGAGCCCGGCTGTAGGGCTTAGAAGCAAACCCTTTGGGCTGCGTACTTTTGACGAAGACTGTACGTCCCACCTATGAAGGACGCCGTAGTGGAGGGCTCCGGATTACTTAGGTCATCTGGGTAATCTTTAAACAGCAATGACATCGCACAGCCCACAGCACACGGGGCGTGGCTAGGATCGAACCCAAGACCTTGGATTCAGCAGCCGAAGGGTCACAGCCACTGAGCCGCCGCCACAGTTATTTAAAGAGACACTAGATTCGCTTCGCGTAATGGCGCGCGCTCGCGCCATTACTTGTCTGTGTTTGGAGGGGGCGCACACAACTGTCCAGCGGGCAATGTGGCAACGCGTAGGGAGAGCTTTTAGCAATCAGTAATTTGTGGGGCTTAAAGTCCCCAAGCGACATATAGGTTATGAAAAAAGCTGTAGTGGAGGGCTCCGGAATAATTTAGACCACCTGACACCGCCCTGCACACGGCCGTTCTTTGCGTTTCGCCTCCATCGAAACGTGTGCGCCGCTGTCGGGTTCGAACCTACAGGTATGTAGTTGGCACGTATTTGGTGGAGGGGAGGGGGACTCCCCCAAACCGGCTCACAACCCCTTCCCCCCTTTTCTCTTGGCAGTGGTCTTGACGGCATGCACCACCTAATTGTTCACAACAGCTAACAACAACACCCGCATCCCCGCCGCCTATAGAAGAAATCATTTTGTGACCCGCCGCGATGGCTCAGTGGTTAGGGCGCTCGGCTACTGATCCGGAGTTCCCGGGTTCGAACCCGACCCCGGCGGTTGCGTTTTTATGGAGGCAAAACGCTAAGGCGCCCGTGTGCTGTGCAATGTCAGTGCACGATAAAGATTCCCAGGTGGTCGAAATTATTCCGGAGCCCTCCACTACGGCACCTCTTTCTTCTTTCACTCCCTCCTTTATCCATTTCCTTACGGCGCGGTTCAGATGTCCAACGATATATGTGACAGATACTGCGCCATTTCCTTTCCACAAAACCAATTATTATTGTTATTATTAGAAATCATTCCGGCCCCCCCCCCCCCCCCCCATATTTCTGGCTACTTGCCTGGTTTGTTTCACTAAAAGATCGGCAAAGAGCAGCTGACTACAGGAGCCTATGGCACGCGGGATGCTGCATTAGTCCGGTAACCAATGACAGTAGCAAACAAAATCAGAACTTTACTAAATTAAACAAGTCAGACCATTGAAAAGCTCACTTCGCCTTTTGATTTTTTTTTTTTCATCGGCTAACCGAAAACGCTCTAACAACGGACTATTTCTTTACCGCGGAGGAACAGTGTGTGACGACGGCCACGAGTGTTAAACGAGCTTTGCTTCAGACTTGGGTGTGATCCGGCATATAGCAAGAAGCTCCGTTCGTGCTGTCGAAATGGGCCAGCTGCGAAGGAATTCAGCGGAGATCAAGGCAAGTTTCTCCAGCCTGCTTAAATTCAATGGCCGGCGTTGTTTATCGACCACTTAACGATCACCCTCAACACTCGCACTGCCGTCCCCGCAGGGCTCCCTTGGCCCGGTGAGGCGCCTCGAGCTCGACACACACAAAAAAATAAACAAAATAAAAACGAAGCGGCCCCGCGCTCAGTGACAATCGGCGCACACTCGCGTGACAAGCGACGCTACAGACTGAAGGACGTCGTAAAGATGGCGGCGAGCAGGCAGGCAACACGGCTGCGCCGAAGGACAGGCTCCGGGATAGACGAGCCATCGTCGACACTTAATTTCCAAGAGCATGTTTGTATACGCGGCACGGCCGGTAAAATAGAGGGGAAAAAAAAGCATACACAGGAAGCCCACCAAAAGCACAAGCGAGTCCCTGTCCGCGAATGCGTCCCTCGACCTACGTGACCCTGACCGGAGTTCCACATTTGGCTCGTCCCCCTCCCTTTCCCATCTCCACCGCTGCTTCCTCCCCCCCCCCCCCTACCACCCAAAATGGATGCTACGAACAGAGCGCCCACAGTCAGCACACACATGCACTCACATAGAAGGCGAACGCAAGATACGAGCCCCCTGCCCAAACGCCGCAACTAAAAATGGTCACTCGTCGCACAAAACGAAAGCAGCGACACGGCGCGGCGGCGGGGAAGGGGCGGTAAGGAAGCGACGTTTGCGGGCCAGCCCTAAAAGCCCCCCACAGTGTGTTGCCCGTTTTATGCGTCTCTCGCCTCTTTACTCTTCGCTAGTGCTGCCCGGCAATACACCAGAACGCTCTCTTATAACCGTCCCCTATCCGTACGTCCTCGCCCACCGAGAGCTTATACACAGGCTGGAGTTTATGCGGCCCTTTCTGTTGTCCTTCCTTTTTTTTTTTTTTTCCCTCGGGAGGCTGTGCTGCACGTGCTATCGTTCTGATGCCCCGGCGCAGATGCCTGCATCGGCCGACGCCATTTTCCCTTTCCCTCTTTTTCATGTCATCCCGTTGTGTATATGTATACAGTGCCCCCCTCCCTCCCCCCAATGCTTCGCACGCGAGGTTGCCTTTTGCCAGCGAGAAGTCTTTGAAGCATGGGTTTTTAAACGTGCAGAGCGAACGACGGGCAGGGGCCGTGCGGTGACGTCATTGGCTATCAAGTTGCTCAGCTCTTTGATCAGAGCAGCTGCGAAAGTCCGCTTCGATGCCCGGCTCCCCCCCCCCCCCCCGCCCCCCCACCCCCTCGGGCCTCATGGCGGTGGTTAACATAAAGTGGCGCCGCCTACGAGACGGGGAGCCATCTACCGGTGGCTTCACATACATATTTCTCTACTATCTTCGTGTCTTGAGCGGCGCTGAACAGTTACGTTGAGAGCCACAGGTGGCGTGACAGTTGTTCAGCAGAACGGAAAGCTCTGTCAGTTGGTAAAGGTTACGCGTTTTTAAATACGAAGACGAAGAAAGAGACACGAAGGGATTAGCGACAAAGCTGTTATCACTGTGAAGCGGGCGGGCAGGGCGCCGCCATGTTGTCAACGCTAAGCACGCAAGCAACGCAAAGACCGCAACGCAAAATTAATGCGCTTAACGCGCTTAAAACTAGTTGATACAAGTTGAAAATTATTGCACAGACTGCTTGCATTAAATTTTAGGCGAATAAAGTTTGTTCATGCTTTTGTACCGTGAATGCGTCGTGTACGAAAGTGCGCTTGGCGCCGCTCGAAGCAACGCTAGCAACATTGGCCAGCGCTCGAAGGCCCTCGAAATCTCGATGGAGTTCCGTGCTGCTCCGTTGACTCGATAGGCTATTGACTCGATGGCCATTGAAACTGCCCGTGTAGCAGCGCTCGATCGCCTTTGAGTCGATAGACTATCGGTTCGAGGGCCCTCGAAATGCCCGTGTGACAGGGGTATCTTGTCTGTCCCAGTGTGCCCCTCTTTCCTGCACACAGAAGTTGCAGCGGCCCAGTTAGTGTCAGTCGGCATTCCTCTCCACCCTTTCTCGTTCGGTGGTTCGGTACAGCTAAGACTACAGCTGTACCGTTCTCTGCACTCCGGTTCATCCCGGCTCAGAGCGTGTTGACCGCAGCAATGGCTCCGTGGTCCTCAAGTTCTATGCACGAATAGGCGGGATCGAATCCTCGTCATGGTGGCGACCGAATTCTAATCTCGAGGCTAGATCCGAATGGTTCTGTGTGCGATGACAGTAGACGCTTAAGAACGGCAGCTGATCGACGTTAACCTCGAGCCCTCCCCTACCGCCACTATTTCGCTCTTCCCTGTTTCGAGAGCCTTTTCCTGCATCCCTACAGGCGGTCAATGTGCAGACTTCACTTTGTGTTCAAATCAGTACAGGCGCACACTTCCAACTTTCAACTGTTTCCTCCCCTATTAAGGCGGAAGCCTTTATAGCCTCACGACTCGCCAGCGGGGATGTTCGCAGAAGAGAGTCACACTATAGCTGTCAATCAAACTTATGACGTCATCGAGACAATGCACCAAAACAATCACAACAGTCTAAGAGCAGTTGCGCGCAGCCGCGATCAATCAAGATAAGTCTGGCGGCATCGCAAAACTATGATCAAGCCGTGTGGTTGATGAGCGTGTTACGTCATTGAGTGGCGCCACCATCGTTCGAGAGGAGCGCTCCCCCCAGGCAATCTTCCCAAACGCCTCCTGAACGCCGATCTGGAAGGATGCCGCTTAAACGCTCCTAGCAGTCTTTAAGCAACATCTTCACCACACGTCAGCGACACAAGTAGCAGTACCGCGCTAAAGGCTGTCGCCTCGCCGCACTTTACGTCAACAAAGTGCCCCCTTGAATTTTTTTTTCCCCGCATCAAGTCCCGCAAGCCTATGATAACTTAGGCAGACATGTTTTCTATTCAACTAGAATTGAGTGCAAAACAAACAGTTATTGTTATTATTTAGCAGGCGGACTTTCGACCATGCCTTGAGCCGTAAACACCTTTATAGTGGCGGGGGGCGGGGGCGTTGCTCGGGCATGCCGAGTCAGTTATCGTCTCCATCTGATGTCGTAAGGCGTAATACACGCGCGTGGGCAGGTTTCGAGCGGCGCCAATTACGCTTCGAGCGTCCTTGGACATTATCCTGCGCCCATAGGCAGTCAAGTCGTACACGGCGGACGCTTCACGCCGTGATGAACCGATAACAGGCCGAAAGGCATTGCGGTGTATATACATTCGTGAATGGCGGAGCCTAGCCAGAAAAGAAAAAGCGACAGGCAGCGAAGCACTAATCTACGGGCCAAGTCTTCGATGCAGAGACGCGAATAAAAGAACAATGTGAGAAATAAAGCTCAATTTGTTTCTTTCGATTAGAAACTCGCGCGATTTATTACACTCGTCAATTATGGTGATACACTAACTTTCCCCGCTGGCATATGATTTGTCTGTAGACTGCATCCAGCTGGACTCGCTGAGTTACTACGTCGCAAGATAAAAGGCGTTGCAATCGGAAATACCGTATTTACTCGCGTAATTTGCGCTTTTTTTTCAATCAGGGCTTCAAAAAGAGGGTGCACAAATTACAGGAAAATTTTCTGAGCACAACCTCAAAAACTTTACAAAGGTCATAACGCACAATATGTGCTGTACATACATTGCGCCTGTACGCATAGCCCCACACCTCGCACCCCTCTCTGGCCAGCAAGAAAGTTACCTTATAAAAATGGTCTACACACAGTCTATAGACTTCTTACATACTCCATTGCCTCCCATATATATATATATATATATATATATATATATATATATATATATATATATATATATATATATATATATATATATATAGACAAAAGTCTACTAAAAATGTATGGTCATAAATAATAATAATAATAATCTTTATTTGCTCCATATGATATGACACGGGAGACCGGCAGTAAAAGCCGCCTCATAGGACAGCTTAACAAGGCCGCCGGCCCCTCATACACTTTACAGCAAGGCAAATCTATACATTGTCTATAGAGGGGCTATAGCATTTGTATTGCCTACAGACTGTTCTATAGGATTTGTTGATAGATGGTCTATAGACTGTATAGACAGAAGTCTACGGACAGTCTATAGACTATAAATTTTTTTGTAAGGGTTCACTCCAAATATAATACGTGTACCCCCTCCTGCCCCATGTTATGTATGTAGTTCCCTGCGGGATGGCATGACATCGCAAGCGCCACTCAAAGAGATAAACAGCAGTGGGAGGCAAAATGAGATAACGGTAAATCAAAGGGCGCCCTCGCGTGCGGCCCGGTTGATTATCGACCGAACAACAAACGGCTGGGTATACTTTCGGATTCGGGCGCAACTGATCAGCCGGGAAAGCGGCCGCCAGCGCGAGCGAGCAGGGTAAACGGCGTACAATTCCTGCCCTCACCTCTCCCCTTTCGCGACGCGGCCACTCAAATCTTCCTAACCCTGCCCAGTGCGCATCTGCGTACCATGCCGGCGGTATGGCGCAGCAGAGAGCGCAAAATATGCGAGCAAAGATTTTCTTTTTGAAAAGGCGGGTAAAAAGTTAAGGGTGCTCAAATTACGCGAGTAAATACGGTATGCATACCACCTCCGATAATGCACCGGCAGTACTGTACCTTAGCGGCAATCACGGACCAAAATACTCTATGTTGCATGCTCTGGACCCATGTCAAAGCTGAAAATAAATAAACAGAAAAGGCACTCCGCCAGTTCTTGCTCGCCAAGGGGTTCCGGCGCTTACATGAGGCGCTCGTAACACAGAACACTTACTTCCCTGAAGCCCAGGCGGGCGATGTCGGATCTACACCGGAAGTGGGGTAAAAAAAGAAGAAAAAAAACCAACGAAACAGTCACTAACTGGCGAAGCCTATCCTCGGATTTTCCACCACGCTCATCTCGACAAACACCAGCGGAAGTATGTCACAAGTTCCACTAGCGCCAGTGGGTCATCGGGAATTATACTACAGACCAAAACATAAAAACTCCTATACAAATCAAGAACAAAGTCGCTTTTCCCTGTCAAAGGACCCTCCCTTCCTGCGAATGCCGTAAGCTTATTCTCGTGAACCTGCTAGCGTTACGCTGGATGGATGGATGGAAAGTAGGAGTGTACCCTAATTGAAACGGGGTGATGGCAGTTGCCAACATGCTCTCCTTTTTTTCCCTTTATTTTTGTTTAACTGTGTTGTAATGCGGGGAGTGGTGCCACATTGCAGACAGAAGATCCCAGAACTTGGTGGGAGGTTGGTTTTGGTTTTATGGGGGTTTAACGCCTCAAAGCGACTCAGGGTATGAGAGACGCCGTAGTGAAGGGCTCCGGAAATTTCGACCACCTAGGGTTCTTTAACGTGCGCTGACATCGCACAGTACACGGACCTCTAGAATTTCGCCTCCATCGAAATTCGACCGCCGCTCCTTGGTGAGAGGGAACTGCCCCCTTTCATCTGTCATTCCTTACACTGTCTCGCTAGCAGGGTCATGAGAAGCCACGTCGTCCTTGAGTTGTACCCGACTACAGCCTTCTGGTCATTGCAACGGGGGTGAAGAAGAGAAGGGGATAGCCACAGAGGCTATTCATGGGGGCTACCCAGAGGTCCGCATAACTAAGGCCCAACGGAACTCCATCCCACCTTCATCACCCAGCTTTCGAAGCACAGCCAACAGATCCTCTCTCACCGAAAAAAAAAAAAAACTGGAGACGCGGCCCCCTGAACGGTTATGTCACGGAGCTTTCTGTTAGAACATACTATAACAGGACCCTTAGCCTTATCCTAATATAGTTTAGCGGCAAATGCTGAGAAACAGGACAGCGCAGTGCACTGGCGAACAAATACAAGTTAACGGCATCCGAGCTGATCTCAAGAAGATGAACTGGACACGGGCAGGGGCTGCAATGCGGAGAACAGATCCGAGGTGCTCCCTTGAGGCAGCGGAGGGTATACGCCGAAAGAAGTCCCGTCAAACTCGTCACTGGAGACACACCCGAGCGACCGCCTTCCGTGCCCCTTGCACTGCCCCTTGCCAGTGCTAAAGGGTCGATCCTCCACCAGTGTACAGTCGGAAGCTTTATAAAAGGGAACACGGGAACGCGTGGCAGATAGACTCGAGCCCTACTAGTGGCGGAACGCAGCGGCCACGTTTGAAGACATGCTGGAAATGGTTCTGCCGTCTGGCAGGCATCTCTCTTGCGTGAAAGCGGCCACTGCGTATTTTCACAAGTATAGCATAGGCTGCCGTGTTCTCGTTCATAAAGCTTCCGACTGTATTGCGGTGGAAGGGGCAACACTTACACCGGTGGGCACCCAGTGCAAAAAAAAAAAAAGAGCCCGTCCTCACCGTTGAGCGACCTCTCGAAGTGGGCGTTGACGTGCCTCTGCAGCGCCCCCTGGGAGCCGAAGCGCTGCCCGCAGCCAGCCACGATGCAGGGGAAGGGCCGAGAGCCGCAGTGGCTCTGGGTCACGTGACGCTCCAGCCACTGACGAGAGCAGGAGCGGCGCTCGAACACCTAAGGTGGGAGGGGGAGGGTAGGAAAAAAGGACGCCCACTGAGACGACGGGACTGATTAAGAGAGCAATTACAAAGGCTAGTTTGTGGTGACAACAGACGAAGCGCGAACTTTCAACTAATTTTATTCCGGATGGGTTACGCTTTTTTAAGTGAAAGAGAGAATGACACGACCATCTTGGTTACCAAGAAAAATGAAAAACTGCAAGCACCACAGACAAGACCAAACATTACCCGTGCCCACTGCTCAGCGTGAAGAACTCAGCCACAAATATTCGCTATCTTCGAGGGTTAATCATTTAGCGCTGACATAATTTTCTGCACAGGCGGTCCTAATCTTGAACGCTTGATTATTTCTCGTTCCGTTTTTACGAGGCCTAAGATTGTTGTGTCATCAAAACGTGGCTCGCAATTTTTTCTGGTACAGAAAATTGTGTCCGCGCTAAATCACTAACCCTCGAATGTAGCGAATATTTGTGGCTGAGTATTGTTCGCGCTGAGCAGTGGGCACGGGTAATCTTTGTTCTTGTCTGTGGTGCTTTCATTTTTTCATTTTTCTTGGTAACCAAGATGGTCACGTCATTCTCTGTTTCACATAAAAAAGCGTACCCCATCCGGAATAAAATTAGCTGAAAGTTCGCGCTTCGCATGTTGTCTTCCTTACAGCTCTCTTCTTTGTTTAAGTCCAGCACGGTTCCCACACGACAGGACTGTACCACGCACGGCGATAATAAACACCTTCAGCGATAGACAGAGTTAGCGTAGCCGGACTGCCATCCGGTAAGTACAACGCGTTGACGTTGCTACCGTTCCCAAGCTTGCCGAGCCACGTTTGCGTATGGTAGTAGTTGCCGTAGTTGCCGCGTTTACCGTGCGGTGGGGCTTAAACACCTATTCCGTTACCGGAGTACCGGGAGCCCACGCGCAGCCAAAGCGCATGCGCAAATCGTCTCGGCGGCGCCATCTGGCGCCACGTACCCGGCAGCTGCACGCACGCCTGCAGCATCGTGACCAATCAGAGCGTGCTCACTGGCGGTGGGCTGGACTCCGGTAACGGTAACACGGTACACAGTATTAGACACCTTTACGTACCATGTTATCGTTAGCATTACCGGATACCAGGATCCCGCCCACTGCCAGTGAGCACGCGCTGATTGGTCACGATGAGACAGGCGCGCACGCAGCTTCCTGGTACCTAGCGCGGCGCCTTCTAGGCGATCTGCGCATGCGCACTGACGGCGTGCAGGCTGTACCGGTACTCCGGTGACGGTAACACGGTACCAGTCACGGAAGCGTAAATTAAACTCTAGGCACAGCCACTGCGGCCAGTTTATGGAGGTGGTGGGAAGGCGGAGGCGCAATCGCCGGGCAATTGGTGCCCCTCAGCAAGTTTTCTTAATCCACTGTAATGATCTTAAGAGCTCATCTGGGCAATTCGCGGGTGGCCTGACAGTCAACGAAGCTCCGAAAATTGAATCCACCAGGACGCCTAGTTTTCCGATACACGGAGGCCATTAAGCGTTTCCTAAATGGCATTATCAATTAACAGCTGCTCTGCGTGGAATGTCATAAGT
Organism: Amblyomma americanum; assembly: GCF_052857255.1. Lineage (NCBI taxonomy): Eukaryota > Metazoa > Arthropoda > Arachnida > Ixodida > Ixodidae > Amblyomma > Amblyomma americanum. Next base: position 142,698,922 of record NC_135505.1, read on the forward strand.
GTGCACCACAGACAAATCAGCCACAGCAGTCACTTTTTGCCGGAGATATGCCGAACATTCAGCAAGAAATACACTGACGTGCGCTAGTCCCCTCAGTTTTCAAGCTTTATGGTTCACGGTTTATGGGGCTTTAACGCCCCAAAGCGACTCAGGCTATGGGGGACGCCGCAGTGAAGGGCTCCGGATGATTTCGACCACCTGGGGTTCTTTTACGTGCACTGACATCGCGTAGTACACGGGCCTCTAGCATTTCGCCTCCATCGAAATTCGACCGCTGCGGCCGGGATCAAACCCGCGTTTTTCGGGCCAGCAGCCGAGTGGCATAACCACTGAGCCACCGCGGCGGCTCGTTTTCAAGCTTTCCATCGGCGCAGCAACCCAGAAGCAGAGCACAATAACGGCGTTTACATGAATGCGACAGGAGTCGACTACAGACCCTCTTTTAAGGGGAAGAGCAGGCTTTAGAAGGAAAGTCTTGACTCGTCCTCTACTCTCTTCCTCGACGTTTTTGCACTTTCCCCCCAAAAAGGAGACTGGAGTCTACATCTTACCCGCCGCGGTGGCTCAGTGGTTAGGGCGCTCGACTACTGATCCGGAGTTCCCGGGTTCGAACCCGACCGCGGCGGCTGCGTTTTTATGGAGGAAAAACGCTAAGGCGCCCGTGTGCTGTGCGATGTCAGTGCACGTTAAAGATCCCCAGGTGGTCGAAATTATTCCGGAGCCCTCCACTACGGCACCTCTCTCTTCCTTTCCTCTTTCACTCCCTCCTTTATCCCTTCCCTTACGGCGTGGTTCAGGTGTCCAACGAATATGAGACAGATACTGCGCCATTTCCTTTCCCCAAATACCAATTATTATTATTATTATTAGTCTACATCTGTCGCATTCATGTAAACGTGGCTAACGTGGACGGCGCTTGCTATTGATGATCAATCCCTCGGAATTTAAAGAAACTGGAGGAGAAACGGGGAGACGGCCAGTAAGGCATTGAATTGTGCTGCAGAACCCAATTAATCCCAAGCAACTGCAACAGCCCTATGTCAGGCGGCGAATTAAATGTCATTTCCGACGAATGACACTGGCCTGAGTTGACATCCTTGGCTGCGTCGTTGTCACGTTACCAAATCCGTAATGCCACTTGCAAATGTTTCCAATAGGGATCCATTCGCCCGAGGATTGACTCGGGCATAGAAGCTCAGCGGCAGCGGATCGCTGTGCACCCTGCCGAGCTGTAAACCCATGTCAGTCTCCTTTCGGCCCTGCGCGTTCCGTGCGCAATTGCCTTTGGTCGGATTACTGTTGGAGCTGCGCTCAAAAATCGCATTACTAAAAAGCGCAACCATCGGCATTTTTTTCTCCAGTGGCTCTAATCGAGACACCACAGACACGCCCTCATGCGACGGCTGCCTTGTTCCGCCTGCGCAACGCCAAAGAAGATCGCAACGTCAAATTCTACGCTGCCCTTAATAAGCCACGCCATCCATAGCAATGTGCATTCCGTGCAGCATGGCATTATCATTCAAACGTTACCAGGAAGCGTAACTGGGCCCCAGGTTCAGCTAAGTAACGACGCAATCTCTGACCGAAAAATAGTTGAAAAAAAAATAGGCGGCTCTTGGTTTTGGCACTGAACTTACATATTCCGCGGAGCAGCACGCGCTGAACACGGGCGCACAATTTCGCGTGCGCTCAGCAATTCCGCGTCACATCGCGCCCGAATCACGCTCCGAAACGAACCGACAACAAAAAGCGCGCGAAAAAGGTGTCCACTCTCTTGCCCGCCCTATCCAAGCACCTCTAACGACGCTCAAAATTCAGCGCAGTTTCATTCGGCCGCGGCCCCGTTGTTCACTCGCGGATGAAGTGCAGACGGACAACACCCACACCCTCTCCCCGCTCTTACGCTAGTGACGTCACCGGCTCCAACGATAGTGACCAGAAAAGCCGAACCAAGGCCGTCCGGGGGCCGGGCAGACATAATAAAGATGCACCGCCAACAACAAAAAAAACAAAGAACAGACGGCGAGCTCACAGAACAGCTGGTCAGCGAGCGCCGCACGGGGCGCTGTGTCGCGTGCGAACACTCCGGACAGGAAGCCCGCAGCGATGAAGATAAAACAAAAATAGCAAAGTAAAATAAAACCGTGCGGCAAGCGAGTGAGAAGACTGACGGCACGCAATGGGCTACGGCGCGGAATAAAAAATATACATAGATATATACATATACATACAGACTACAGCTGCGAGCTTTCTTATGCAACTTTTCTTCTCGCCAGCCCAAGAGGAGGGCAAAGCCATTACAAGAGAAACGGCGACCGTAAACGTCACGTCCGATGGTGCGACGTAAAAGCAAAAAACATCAAACAAATGCGAAAAGCGGCTTGCTTTTCCTTTTCTTTTTCCTTTCAATGCCGACGGCAGCAGTGTCAGCGATCAAACGAAAAACAACAATCAAATATAAACAAATGCCACAACGGCCGAAAGCCGACTGAAAGCCAAGCGCACAGAAGACCAAACAGCCGAAGCCAACCGAGATCGAAAGATAAAAAAGAACGGAGAGCGCCGGCGGAGAGAAACAGAAAGAGTTAACCGCCACCAACGCAGCGACACCTGCGGCGGGAGCTGGAAGTGGGTCATTGTGCCAACGAAAGACAAAACAAAGCCACCAGGCGACACAAAAGGCGCTCGTAAAATAAAGAACGCGCCAAGAGGGAAATAAAAGTTAAACGCGGCTTCCACTGCGGCGTAGGCAGCAGGAGGGCGAGGTTGAAAAGCGAAAGTGACGTGTCGTCTGTTGCTGCAAAGCGAAGCAATGGCCGCAGCAGAGCGTAGCAGACGACGCGCGCACGGTCGTCTGCTTCGACGGACGACGACCGCTTTCATCCAGCCAGTTCAGGGCCGCGCAGCAGAGAGACGGCGAACAACGGTTTCTGAAACTCTCGCCCCCAGGCCTCTTTCGAGTTCGGACGAGCAGCAGAGTCATAGCGTTTCTTACTATTAACTAGAGGGGAAAGCGGGCGGCGCTGCATTTCAGCCACCATGGGCGCTCAAAGCATCATGGGCCGGTGAGCTACTTGGTGCGGGACCGTCGGGTTTTTTTCGGGAACACGGAGTGGCGTTACTGAGATGTCCCATTCCGCTCACGGCGCGCCCCGCGCGCAAACGACTTTGGCGGAAACGCGCGCAAACCACTTTGGCGGAAACGTGCGCAAAAAATCCATAGTAGCAAGAACGCAACAGCACACGACGCCAATAAAAGATTTCTGTTTTCAGAAGTGCCATTAAAAAACGCCTTAAAGTGTTTAAGCGAAAACATCTTTTTAATATTTCTTTTTGAAAGTGCGCCTGTTAAGCACGAAATATTGGATTTCGTGGCGTAAAATATGTGGCCAATACGAGAGCAAGCCATCGCTTATTTTGGGCAAATTTTACATATACATGCCTTTTTGCCTATTTGTTGGAATTCATAGAAAGGATATTTAATGTTAGGGCATTCTTGATTATCGAACAACGTTTATTTTTGCATTATTTTTTGGCCAAAAGTCGTGTTTCTGCAGTCGGTAGCTCTCCGTCCCATGATGCTTAGAGCGCCCATGGTGGCTGAGGTGGTCTCGAGGAAGCTCCATGCTAACTGCATGGAGCTTCCTCTAGTTAATGGCAATAGTTCCCTCTAGTTAATGGCAAGAAACTCTATGCGCGCAGCCGAGACGGCAAACAACGGTTTCTGAAACTCTCGCCCCCAGACCTCTTTCGAGTTCGGACGACCGGCTGAGTTTAATAACAAAAAAAAAGCAAACGTGTCGTTCGTTCCATTAAACCAACAGTTTCCTGTAATCCGCAGCGGTCAAGTAACACCTCTCTTCGCGGGGTTTTCAAAAAAAGGTATGCGACAAAAGGAAATTGAATCGGAAAGCCAATAATCCCCCGCAGACAGATCGACTAAACCAAAGGAAGCCAGTTTTATCGACCGTACAACTCTAATCGACAGAGGATAGGAATAAAGAATACGTTTCAACAAACAGCAATGTACGAATGTATTGTTTCCCCTTTCTCAATTTTTTTAAGCTGAAAAATCTCGAACATCGCTGCCCCATGCTTTGCTATTTCTTGCTAACCAAATTAATTTTAACAGCCGAAAAATCGCTGTCAGTTCAAGTTCACTAACTTGTTGGAGGCAGGAAGCAATCAGCGCAATTTGACAACTCCAAAGCAGTCAAATCTACCAGTCCAAACGTTTCACATTAAAGTGCGAAACGTCTACAGCCGCAAAAAAATAAATAAATAACGTGAAGTACAAACGCCACTCGGAGCGGTAAAAGGAAGATTAGCCCCAAACCAACGTTTAACTAAATTACAGTGGAGCCTAGAGGGACTATTAAGAACACCGCTCTCCCTGTCGACGACCTACTCGAAACACAGCGCTCGTTTACCCCGGCCAGAAAACAACTATTTCCCCCTTCGCCCGCTTAATTAAGCCACACAATCGCGCTAATAGGAGGCGACACGTTTCACCCCAATTCGAACGTAGAATTACCACACCTTCGCTATCTCCCCACACAGCGAATCCCCCCCCCCCCCCCCCCCTTCTGCAGCCATTTTTATTCCGAGCTAGGCGGCACGCGCCTCGCTGGGCCCGAGAATGAAACGAAGATAAAAAATAAAACAAAGGTCATTAACGCGATCAAACCGGCGACAGGCGGTGCTACTAATTAAGCCGATATACAACGAAGTCACCTCCCCCGTCTCCCCGCTGTCTCATTTCCTGCCAACGAAATTAAAAAAATAATAATAAGCGAGGTGCTAAAGACACAACGCGGGACGCTAACAAAGAAAACAAATGACTAAGCCTAATCGAAAAATTGCCGTCGTCTGCTCCGAGCGGACGTGAGCACAGGACAATTCACACCCCTCCCCGGCTAAAGCTGTCGTCTGCTCGCGCGAGCCTGCACGTTGCGTCGTCTGCTCCAGAAACGAAAGAAAGCAGAAAAAAGCCTAGTGAAGAAAAAAAAAACACACAGCAGAAAGCAGGAGAGCGTTGACTCACGCCCTGTTGGGATGTTGGGCGCCCACGCGCGCTATGCGGGTCAGTGGCTGTCACGTTTTCGCTGTTAACGACAAGCGAGTCGTTAAAACGTGACAGGGGGCTGGCTGTGGGTGGGTGTCTGCGGAAGAGGGGTTGGAGTGAAAGGGCGCGACGAAGCTGGGAAGTATAGTACGGCACGCTCCAGCTAAGGTGATGATGCATGATCGCTGTAAGTGTCCTATCTGTTGTTCGCCTGACACCGAAGAAAAAAATCTATTTTGTTCCCACCAACTACCGCAGACAGCTTTTTTTTTCCAAGCTTTGTTTATTCCGGGTCTGGCCCGCGTAGGTGAAAGGGAACCACATATCCGAAATTAAGGGTGCAACCGACGTTACGTACTGTAGAGGTAAATATAAGAAACGTAAACGGTAACTCCAGTAAATTAACCCGAAATAAATTGTTACTGCCAAAGTAGAGTTAATTTTTGATTCATAAGTAGGTTTCCAAAAATCACAACATCCCTTGCAGACATGAAAGTCGTCCAATGGTGCCGTTCTAACGCAACTCATCACTTCGCTATGAATGTCGGCCTGAATAACCTTGATCGTCTCCATTTTAAACCATCATCATTTTAGCTGTTACCCATTAAGTATCACGGAATATTCTTGCGCGCACAGGTAGGTAAGCCTTACTTGCAAATTTTCTTGCTTCTGACATAAGTCCGCTCTGCGAGCGGGCGGTCTTTCTCCTTGTCACACGTAAGGAGTCTTAACTGTCTCCGCCAACTCTTTCTTAGTTGCCGGCCGCCAAGCGCTGCTAGTCAAGCCCCTTTTAGCCTCGCGGGATGGCCCACTGATTATGAAAACAATTTCAACCCCAATAATAGTAATAATAACATTATTAACAACAACAATAATGTTTCCTGGACACGCAAGGGAATTAACACGGAGCAGTGGTTCCATCTAAGCCAACGTTTGGTTCATGTGAAGTGACTACGCATCGTCACAGCTACGCGATGTGGTTCAATATACGTGCATGCCTGATGAGCACTAGACCTCTCTTGGACGTCCGCAGGACATCCATGAGAGTTTTAATGTCCACTGGGTAGTTGCGTAAAACAAAGAAATATAAGCTAGCAAAAATAATAAACAATAACTGGTGTTCTTCTTAGTTTTAAATAGTTACGTGAAAAGATAAAAAAAAACAAAGGAGCAACTAAGAGGCGCGTTGAGGGATGCGCCCGGAACCACCGGTAGCCTAAGTTCGCGTGAACACGGTATGTCTTTCAGAGCTCCGTGATGAGCAGTGCCAGCTGCAGGGTCTCCCACCCCAGCGGCGTATCCTCGCACACGCAAGAGTCTCTCTCTCTCTCTCTGTCCTCTCTCCAGAGCAAATGAGATAAAAGAAGATAAGGGCAGAAGCCAAGTAGAGAGTGGGCGCAGATAAGGACGATAAGCGCCCCCTCAACATTACATCACCCGGCTGCAGATGCCGCTGTCAGGCGGCGGAGGAGTTCACTGTCGTCTCGCCAGCTAGACCACATGCTCCCAAGGAAACGACCGCAGTGTATGTGTCCACGCGTGCAAGTTACGCCTCAGCAGTTCTATGCAGTGCGGCAAAACCCGCAGGTATAAGAACACCCGAAAAGGTAACAAAAAGGACCAGAGATAAGAAAATGGTTCGGTTTTAACGTGCTTGAACCGAGTATACGCGTGAAAAGCATGTGTTTGGCCTCACTGGCTCATGGTTCTGCTTTGCTGGGTCGTTAGCAAGTCTGATATTAGACACAGGTTAAGCTCTGATCGAGGTTAAGCTGCTCATCTGTTCGCGCCGCAGATGGAAGTTGATGAAGACGACGACACGCACTGCACAGCGCGAGACGGTGGCAGCTGAACACGAGGGGCCATCGGTTGCGGCGATAGCATGGTGCTGTCGTGCACTGGCCAGCGATGCAGCAGATCTGTTCGCGGCGCCGCGGATATATACGTACTTCTTTCATTTCTGCGGGCGTAGTTGGCTTCAGACAAACAGACAACAGGTGTTTTCGGGAGTGCAGGCCTTAGTGCTAGGCCACTAAAACTCCAAGACGAAGGAGTGACACTTATGCCCCCCACATCAGATTTTATAGCTAGCTCCAACACACACACACACACACACACACACACACACACACACACACACACACACACACACACACACACACACACACACACACACACACACACACACACACACACACACACACACACACACACACACACACACACACACACACACACACACACACACACACACACACAACCTCGTTATAACGAAGTTGAAGGGGTCCGGCGGTGACTTCGCTATAGCCGTAGCTTCGTTATAGCCCTTTTTGACCGAACTTCCAAGGGGAATCGTCATTCCTTCGTTATATCCATTATACCATTATAAACAGTTTCTTTATAACGAGCTCCTCCCGTGCATATATATAAATGAAAGTGAAAAATCTATGGTTTAAGGAATTCAGCCACAACACAGTGGAATACATCGTTAAACAACTATGATTCCGCGATGGAATGCTCGATTTCGACGAAACGCTAGCCAAAGCCAAGCACGAAGTGTCAGTTTCCCGGCATTCCTGCAGCGGATGAAGCGCTTTCGCAAGAAACTCGCACAGACGGTGGCGCCTATCGGTGCGAAATGTATCGGCAAAAAGATATAATTCGTTAGAAGTCACTTCTTAATTCTTCCTCGCGAATTCCGGCAGATCAGTGCTTCCTCCCGAGCTTTATTATCCTTCCTCGAGATTTCCGTCAAAAGAGCTCTGCCTCCCCCCCACCACCCCCATATTTACCTCCACCAAAACACTACAAGGGCAGGGCGAGATAAGCGTATGCAAAAAGCTACTGAACTTTACATTCCAAAAGCGGCCCTGCATGAAACGGAAGGCTCCCAATCTGCAAAGATGAACCCACACCAGGCAATTAAAAGCCGGGGTGGACAAGGCAAAGAAAAGGGGGGGGGGGGGGGGGGGGGCGAACAGCACAAGGAGGGCACCTCACAGTGCAAACTCCCGAACCAGAGCTGGGAGGGGATCCATCGGGGCGATCGTAAAAGGGAGGGAGCCGCCGCCTCGGAGGCACTGCTCCTCGAAAGACGCGAAGCGGAGATTATGCTGTGCGCTCTTAGATGAGGCACCAGAGGAGAGCCGACTACAAGGCGGGCATAAAAGACGCCCCTGGATGGGGGAATCCGAACGACGCCATGTGTGTGTGGAAGGGGGGCTCTTCAAAACCCTTTTCGACGAAGTTCCCTCCGACAGCGGACAGCGCTCAGCAAAAATGCACGCAGAGGCGTGAGGGCTACGTGGGGATGCGGTAGTTACGCCTACAGCGGGGTCATCGGAACTTCCGTTTCTTTTCGGTTCCCGGAAAGACATCCATTAGCCATTGCCTTTTGCTGCACTGACCATCCGCATCTCCAGCTTTTCTTTAATGTTGGCAGGCAAAAAAAAATATCTCAAGAACTTTACACCCCGCCCTGGGCCAATGAAGAGACAACGATAGCCGTAGCAGAGGCGGATTTATACGTCACCCTTAGAGGGGGCGGTTCAATGGTCCATTTTAACCATGCATCTCTCGGACTTGGTGTGAACAAAACAGCGCAGGCACCGTTATTGCGCTGTTTGTTCTCACTTCGTCTCTACGTGCCGACCGGGCCAAATTTCCGCTTTCTTAAAGAAGACTTTTTGCGTCGAAAAATGAGGTTTAGTACGGCTTTCCAATGTAACACATTCCTCCCTTGGGGGACAGCGAGAGCTCCTCCCCCCCCCCCCCTCCCCCAATAAGTCCGCCCTGTGCCGTAGTGCACCCCAAGTTACCACTACCAGAGCTATTTAATTTCAGTTGCAGAGCTCCGAATCAAAGTCCGACGACTACCTGCGGCCAGTTTCTGTAGGTTAGCAGACTGTGACTCTGCCTATGTGTTTGGCAGTCAACTGTTCGCGACGCCCGGCCGCTCTTCAATCCTCACAGAGTCTACGTTTCAGGTGCTCTGGGAAGTTCACGCGAGTCCCGCCAGGTGGCGAGACTATCTGCTAACCTCCTCATTCGGCCCAGTCGGAGCGTCCGACTTTGATACAAGGGCCCAACATGGGCCCAAGGATCTGACCATCATTCCACGCGCTTAGCACATAGCAGTGGCGAACCTCTACTTCGAAACCAGGCTGTTCTCTACTGCAGCTGAGGGAGGGCCGGCAAACCAGGAGTAGAATGGGCAGGAAAAAGAACTCAAAAGGAAACTGTCCGGCCCGACTGACAAACAGTGGCGCCATCTATGAGCTTGAAAGTCAGCTATTGGTGGCACTCAGCGACTTTCGTTTATCAGCTATATTCGTGTTTTGTGCAGCACTGAGCAGTTCAATTGAATGCCGCCGGTGGCGTGAAAGTCAGGTAGTTTCCGAATTTCGGCTCAGAGCATCGAAGTACGACATAGGGCCTCCGCTCGGAGATTCCGAACTGGCATAACGATCAATGAGCTCTGAACTTACGAATTCCCGTACTTGCAGAGACACATACATCGCACGACATCAGATGGCGCTTTCTGGACAGTCTCAAACTTCCCTCCCGGATGCAGGGGGGGAAAGACAGGCATAGAAGGAGGGGGTCTCACCTTGCACCCCTGCCACCGACAGGCGTAGAGGCCTTGGTCCCTGGTCTGGGTATCCACGTGCGCCGCCCGGACGTGGTCGCCGAGGGCCTCTTCGCTGCGGAGCCGCATCTCGCAGTCCAGCCATCGGCACGAGCACAGGCCGTCCTCCCCGACCAAGACAGAGGACTGGGTCGACGAACAAGGCGAGGGCGCCGCCGCGAAGGACGCAGGGGAGCAGGAGGACGCGCACGGTGTTGACGACGAGCCCGCTGCAGCCGAAGACGTCGACGGGACCGCCGCCGTCGAAGAAACCTTCGCCGGCGAGACCCCCGTCGACGAACCTATCGTCGGCGACGCGGCTACCGGCGGTGCGGACGTCGGTGAAACCGCTATTGACAATGCGGCCGCCGACGTTTCGGCATTCGATGTAGTCTCTGTTTCTAATATACACCCGGACTCTTCCTCGTCTGGAATGCTTCTACTACTGCTGCTGCTGCTGCTGCAGTCGGGCGAAGGAGGCGGCAATGAAGCCTCCGACTCAGCTTGTCTTAGGTGATGCTGCTTCTTGTGGTTCTGCTGTTGCGAGTTGTGATTCGGCTGTGAGGTGTGGTTCGGCAGTGAATGATGGTGATGATGACCCGTGCGGTGCTCGAGGACGTGGTTCCGGCGTTCCTGGCTTCTGCCGGCATCCTCGCAGTCTTCGTGAGCGTGGCGTTCCTGATGGCGGCTCTCCCTCTGCTGGCGATGGTCCTGGTGACGATGGGTGTTACGAGGCGACGACGACGTCGTCGCCGCCTGGTGGTGGGTTTCGTGGTGACGGCGCAGTTCCGGTTGGTGTTGTTGTTCCCTGTGGTTTCTTAATGGGCTGGTACAGCTGCTGTTGCTGCTGGCGGCGGTGCTGATACTGGTGGACGCCTTGCGCTGCGGGTCCAACCGTTCGGCGACGAGGTCGACGCAATGCCGAAGAAGGGACTCCACCTCGGCCTCCCTGCGCCTGCAGATGTCCTCGTCCTCGGGCTCTTCATCCTGCGTGACGCACCCGCATTCGGTGTACTAACTGCTTGCCAAAAGATGTCAACTCACTTCGCCCAGGCCTACAGTCAAAACATGATTGCATTTTGCGGAAAGGGAAGTGCGCCAGCTAGGACTCACGAAAACATCAGAGTACCGGCTAGAGGAGTAACGCTGTTCTTTTAAGACAGGTCCTTTGACAGGCATAAAACAAATGGCTAGCGAAAGCTTCTCGATTGCAGATGCCAAGTTTCACAGCGATTGTGGTAGCTTCGGGGGCCCTTATCTGCGCACACCACATCTTCTTCACGCGCTCCCTTTAAAGCGATGGCGGTTCTCGTTCGGCCTGCGCCTCGCTCTCACTATCGACCAATAAAATATTACGTGCCCATCAACGGTGTGCATAAAACGGCTTATTTAAAAAAAAATGAAAAAAGACGCGCCTGAGGAGTTGCTACGCCCTGTAAGAAATTGTTTACTTCGCCAAGAAGGCATAACTATTTGAATCTCAACCAAAAGCGCTGCTGGTAAAGTTCCAGTCCCGGGTAAACTGACCTTACTAGTCCTATTCACGCGCACGTAAAACGTACTGAAGACATCTTAGCACTGCAAGGCATCGGTCGTGAAAACAAATCCACAGTGAATGGACTATGCGCTACACAAGCCTGACATTGACGACGTTCAGAAAGAGCTCGGATGAACACACTCACTGAGGCACTCCTTAAGAGAAAGACAGAACAGGAAGTGAAAGACCAGGAAGGCAGAGAGGAAGTGAAAGTAGTAGAGAAGAAAGGAAAGACTACTTCCGCAGGCTGTTCTCCGTCCTGGCCCTTAGTAAAGAGTGACATACCTCTGAACTCGCATGCTGGCTTACCGATACGGCTGTGGCATCCCGTTTCCTTGCATCCCCCGAGAGCTTCCTCTTCCGCCTGCTCTTGGCGCAACCGGCCGGATGCGGCGAAGGCGACGCCACCTGGGCCGCACACTTCTGCGACGACGTCAGTGGCGACGCCTGCCGACACGCAGGGGGCGCAACCGTCGCGCACAACTCGGCGTGGGACACCGTGGGCCCGGAGCAGCTGGAAGACGACACTGGCACGCTCGACGACGTTACGGATGAAGACAATGACGCGGGCGGCACCGCCAGCGAAGCAGCAACAGTCGATGTTGAACAGGTCGTTAAAAAGGGCGCCGCGGCGGTTGACGTCACCGCTGTGGTGGCTGAAGACGATGATGATGAAAGACTCGAGGCCAGCGCGGACGAAAAGGAGAGTGCGGCGGTGGTGGCGGCGGCCAAGACAGACGACTGTGGACGCGGGGACGCGGGCGAGCCGGCGGGGCAGCAAGAGTCCGAAGCCGAAGCCGTGGCGGCGGCCACGACCTCGTCGACGAGCCGGAGGTCTCGCTTCCGGGCGTCGGCGGCCGACTCGCCCTGCCGGTGCTGCTGGGGCAGCAGCAGGCGGGACAGGTTGAAGCCGGAGTCCGGCGTGGCGTCCCCGAGGTCCCCCAGGTCTCCGGAGACCAGGCTGGCGACGCTGTCCGGCAGGCCCTCGGCGCCGCCCGAGTCGCTGAGGACGCTCTCGGGCGAGCAGGGCGCCGACGAGGCCGAGTCGCTCGAAGACCGGCATGACTCGCCGCTGCTCGTGGCCACACTGCGAAAAGACAGGACGGGATGGTGAGCGAGGACAGACGGCAGGGACAGAAGACATGTGCAGCCTTTCTCGAAAGTTTACGCCCCAAGTGATTTGCTTCGAAAGTGTCTAGTCCCTTATAAAAATGGTCTATAGACCGTCTATATAGACTTCTTATGGACTCTATTGCCATCCTATAGATACTTCTTTTTGTCTATTCATAACCTATAGACTACCTATAGACAAAAGTTTACTAAAAGTGTGTGGCCATAAATCTATACATTGTCTATAGACTGCCTATAGGATTTGTAATGGCTACAGACTGTTCTCTAGGGTTTGTCTATGGAGAGTCTATAGACTTTGTAGACAGAAGTCTATGGACATTCAATAGGCTGTATAAAGATGTTTTTGTAATGGGTAGGCCTCTTAACTGTAGCACGGAAATTCCAAGATTCGCAGGGGCGAGGACCACAGCACCTCTCATCTTCAAGGCATCTGGAAAGCTGTTGACGTCAACAGTATGACCCAGAAGGAAACCCCTCGGTCTCATTGCTTTTGACAAAGATTATACAGCGACGGTAAAGCAAAGTAACCAGTACAGGACGCCAGAATTACCGCTACGTGAGCGTGCCGCCGCCAACAGCTGACTGTATCACTCTAAACAAAAAGGAGTAAAAAGCGGAGTAAGCTGTCCTCTAACACACTCGCTTTTTACACCCATACAAGTGTACCAGTGTTTAGAGTGTACGCCGCTATTGCTTGCAGACAATAATGGAGTGGTAATCAGAAAAAAATGCCCCCCGGTAACTGCAAACCCGGCACATGCTAACTGAGGTTCTGCGCAGCTGCACGACAAACTTAACAGCGAGTAAAATTGTTAACTGTGGTTACTTCAAACCTGAGTGATATCGGTAACTACCCTCATTACACAAGCCGACTGCATCCAGTAAACCGTGGTGTCCATAAAACGCAGCTGCACTGTCCGTCTATTAAAGGCGCAAGACAGTCGAATGCTCATGGACACACTGACAATTACTTCCGCGATAAGAAGGCGACAATTAAACTGCGTGCCTTGCGGTGAATTAACTTTGAAGAAGGAGTTTTTCACCGACCGGTATGGTAGGGTGAAAACGGATAAGTGCTCCCACCGGCCAGGACTATCAAAACACAGCATACCCACTGGCGTAAAAGTGCAGGCACTCACAAAAGTTTTCGAAACATGGAGATAACAAAAAAGAGGGGGGGGGGGGGGGGGGCTTAATTGCTTAGCATTCCAAGCATGCAGCCACTAACTGCAGGGGTTTATAGGCATTTTCCCGCGCGACTTGCACAATGCCACCCCCCTATACCTGATCACTCCTCTAGGCAGCGATTGAATTCAGCTTTTTCACGATTTCGGTGTTCCCAGAACTGTTTGCGGGGACCTGCACACTGCCGCTGCCAAGAGCGGTACATATTTCATACAACGGTTGTCTAAGGTGGTCTCTCCAAGCAGGATCACCTCGCAAAGCGACAGAATATTTTCTGGAGCGCGAGAACCAGTAAATTATAATTGCAGGGTGCGTTTCGCCTGCAATGCGCAAAACTGGCCACTGGAATGCAAGACAGTTTTGAATGCTGTTCGCTATCAGCTGCAGAAGGATTTTGCCACAAGTAATCGAGAGCTTTAGACATTCGCGGCACGGGTTATCCAGGGTACCGTCGAAAAGTGCAGGTTCAAAAAGACGGAGACAAGCCTCTGAAGGCGACCAAAAACTACGGCTTCTCAGTTCCCGGGTTCGAACCCGACCGCGGCGGCTGCGTTTTTATGGAGGAAAGACGCTAAGGCGCCCGTGTGCTGTGCGATGTCAGTGCACGTTAAAGATCCCCAGGTGATCGAAATTATTCCGGAGCCCTCCACTACGGCACCTCTCTCTTCCTTTCTTCTTTCACTCCCTCCTTTATCCATTCCCTTGCGGCGCGGTTCAGGTGTCCAACGATATACGTGACAGATACTGCGCCATTTCCTTTCCCCCAAAACCAATTATTATATTATTATTATTATTATTATTATTATTATCTCCGATACGTCCCCGGAAAAAACAAGAACGGGGGAAGATATATACGTGCCTATAAAATCACTCTCTTGTGTAGACGATAACAAGTTAACAAGATCCTTAATGTTCCTGAAGGAAGCGGTCAAAGCCCGAGCTCAAAGCCTATATATCCCTTACAAAAATTTCTTCACACAGTCTATAGACTGTCCATAGACTTTTGCGTATGAAGTCTATAGACAAATCCTAGAGAATAGTCTACAGGCAACACAAATCCTACAGACAGTCTCTATAAAATCCATAAATTTACGGCCATACACTTTTACAAGACATCTGCCTATAAACAGTCTATAGACTACAAATAGACAAAATGAAATATCTATAGGAAGGCAATGAGAGTATATAAGAAGTCTATAGACAACTTTTATAAGGGTAGGTCACACACCCCCTGCTCTACTATTCCTCCACGTGACGCTGCTCGCTAAACCTGACAGGTGAGTAGCATAAAGGAATCAAGGTTCACATTCAGCGTTGGGTGCAAGGAGTGTGCCTTCACCTCGCTCTGGGCTGCAGAAGCGACGGACACTGCGTTGTTCACAATACTAAGAAAGTACTTTCTGCGTGCTTTGTCAGTTTCGAATCCGTTTCCGGTATACTGAGACCTGTGATATAGGCGTTCCCTTCCATTACGGTCTGCTTCCTCGTTTCGAATCGAAAACGGTTTTCTGCCTGCCTTTCAGCTACGGGATCCGCAAAAACTCCCCTGGGAAGACCACTCGTCGCCGGAGCTATTGCTGCAGATTTTAGGCAAATTCAAATCACGTGACCGAGTGTTAGTAGAAGCCAAGCACGCGACACAATGGCCAAGTGGACAGCTTGCGCACTTCACTGAAGATCCACACAGCGAGAAGAAAACCATCCGTCCAGACTTTGCTCACTTACACGCCTGTGCCAACGGACATTCTGGAAAGTGTGACTAGTCGATGTAACCAACCAGGCTGCGCACAGGAGATGGGACGTAGAAGAAAGACGCACTAGGTACGTCTGAACTAAGAAAAAAAAAATTCACACAAAGTGTTTTCCTAGTTTGCCAGCACAATGTCACATTCACAATTCACATTTCGCAATACGTTTCCTCTCAGGTAGCTTCCATCTGGTGAGGTCAAGACCCAGATAATCCCCGTCACCGCTGACAAGACTGACTTAGGTCCACGGATCGCACCCAAAACAAGACCACCAGTGCCGAGCGAACGCCACAAGCAGGTGTCACGGCCTTGGACAGGAGTCCTCCAGACCCCAGGCAGCGCACACAGCGAGCACCAGGAACGGTGATCAAGAGAAGGCGCTCAGCCGCCATCACACGCAGAGAGAGGCGAGCCACGCGACTCTAGCCACGCGTCGGCTGTCACACTGTCGTCGGCGCTGGCACCGAGGAGGGTCGTACCACGTGACTCGGCACTAAGCACGCGCGCGACACATGGACTCGTGGCACACACGCGGGGCTTCCTCACTCCAGCTGTGCGTAATGCGTTAAACACATGCACAGTGTTTAACTCAAGAAGAGAGGAGGAGGGCAGGGGAGGGGAGGAGAGGGCGGAAGAGACACGCGGCGAACTGTTTATACTTAGCAGGAGAGAAACCGAGACACACACGACGTCACGTCGTATACCACACGCGACGTTTCGGGTTTCGAGTCGAACCACGCGTGACACGAGGCGGGGTCCGCACGCGCGCCCTCTCGGGTATATATGCGGTTCAGATTCCGCCCTGCTCGGTTCCTTTGAAACGATGGAAGTGTATAAGGGACGTGCACAGATATACGCTCGCCCTGTACGCGTTGAAACCCACTGTGGCACGGACATAATGACCTGCTTCTTCGTTGGGGCCCAGTCTTATAAGAACTTCAATCTCTCCCCCGCTCGGTACGCGGTCCTGAAAAACTCGGAAGTAAACGAAGTAGGAGATGCATGCAACGGGGAAAGAGGGGGGGGGGGGGGGGGCAGCCCGCAGACACTCTGCAGAGGCATTCTTTAACTCTCTCTCCTTCTCTCTCTCCTGTATGTGTGTCTGCACCTCTTTTTTATTCGTTTATTTCGATTAATACCTCAATACGGCCATCTTGACGAAACCAGCTTCATCCTTCAGCAACCGCTTCTAGCTCCAACGACAACGCAAAGGTGAAATTAATTGCCTCCAGTTACGAAACATATTCACCGTGGTCCCAGCTCGTCATTGCCTCGGTGTACGCGCATCCTCTACCGCGTGCTTCAAATAATCCAAAAACAAAAGCGAAGCAGAAACATTAAAAAATAATAGAATAATCTTTCATAACGGCCGAAGCACACACGACGGTTTTTCGCGACCACGTGATATACGCTTCGATCGATGTCACGCCACCGCGACATTGGACGGGAAACCCAATTCGTTTCGTAAAACCGAAACCGGAGATAGGTGTTTTCAATTTCTTGGTGCCCCCATAGCCTCCATTTGCGAGCGTGTATTCATATGCATACTTGCGTAAGGAAGGGTCACATTACGAATGTAACTAGACGTCAGTTTCGCCATGTGACCAGAATGCCTTATAAAATGTAGCCGTGCATGAGCAAGGCCAAAACAAAAGGGAAGAGTGAGGTCACTTTCTGCGCGATTCCTACCCTCGCCTATACCACTGCTTTCCCACTTCAAAAGCGAATACTATACCGGACCCACCCATATCGCGAGAGCTCAATTCTAATTGGTCAGCGGGAACCGGCAGCGCTCAGTTTTACTGGCTAGGCACTGTGATCACGTGACGCCGGTCTGGCGACGTCATCCAGTTGGCGGTTATAAGAGACGCGGTTACAGCTACGACGACGCAGAGACTGCTTTTCCCGTGGAAATCCTTTAAGTTGTAAGTCTCGCTTCCGCATTTGTTACACGTTCCTGTTGGTCATTTCCCTTCCGAGGACTACTGAAATTGAAAATCTTTATTTCTATCGCAAGACACGCTCTTGAGAGGGGACTCAACAGAACAGGCTGCGATATGCAGCTTGGAGGCCGATTGTGTCCACACTGCCGGCAGCATGCACAGCGTGAGAACACAAGAACAAGGCATACACACAAAATTCAATACGGGAACCAAATTCAACAAGGCATACATGTCGTGAAACCACAGTTGATTAGACTGTTGAAGAAAGAAAGCACGGAATTTAAGAGATTTTCTGGAGGTGTTTTCAAGTACGAATTTATCGTCTTCCAAGGCATTAAGGAGTAGTGTTAATTTGTAGGATATTGACTGAGCAAATTAATTACTGCGGAAAAACGGTAATGATAAAAGAATTATGCAACCGTACATTAAAAGTAATTAAGAATGTAATCATTAGTTTCTTTAACGAGCTGCAGGTCTCTAAACTGTTTTGTTTCGTGTTTCGAACTGAACAAGTGCACATGCATGACTTGCTCCAAATTGCGGGAGCCATGGGATAAAACGTTGAGAAACATTGTCAGCAGTAAAAATGGGACAAAAAGTAGGCTCGTGGAATAAATTTATCTGGTACGGCTCTCTTTCTAAAGAACTAAACAGATCCTTCATCAGCACGGGTTCTGCACTCCAGAGCGTGGTCAGCAACGTTTAGCGCGCTAGCAATAGGTGCTTCGCTCGCGCAAACGCCGTCCTCTACGAGCATGAAGCTACGGAGTAGCTCGGGTAAGGTCGGCTACCCTCGGAGGAGCGTCGCGCCGGTTGCAGCCAATCGGAAGAGGGCTACGCAGTAACTCGGGTAAGGTCGGCTAACCTCGGGTAAGCTCGGAGGAGCGTCACACCGGCTACAGCCAATCGGAGGAGGGCTAAAGATGCGGAAAAGAAGACTGATGCGAAGGATTTTGGTCCCCCTAACCACCTCTGTCACGGAAACTGAATTGCTCAATTTTTTAGGTCATCCTATGCTTGCCGCATGCAATTTGCCATGCAAATACTCGCCGCCTGGTTAGGGCCAAGAGAGAGAGAGAGGGTTTGTTGACGGGAAAGGCAGAGAGGTCGGCCTTAAAAATAAATATCTGGCCTTCTACTCTGCACTGGGGAACGGGAAGAGGAGAAAAAAGAAGGTCACGATGGGGGACGATGCTAATGGGAGGAGGCAGATGAAGAAATACATAAAAATGCACACTTTCTATTATCACAAACGTGAGACAAGGTCCGTGTCGCTTAAAATGCGTGAGAGCGCTCGCGTTGCCTGTACAGTTTTCAAACAATCTGGCCAAGCGCCGAGGACCAAATCCTCCGAGAGGGGCCTTGTGTCTATAGACCTCAAAACAGATGCAAGCATAAGTCTTTCACGTGCATATACTGGACACACCACTAAAACATGTTCTATAGTCTCTAAGAGAGCACGCCACATTTGGTACAGTCCGCGCAGTCCGCTTGTCCTATTAAGTGCAAGTATTTGCGCGTGAAGGCCGCGTTTAAACGTAATCTATGGCCAATACCCCTTGTATGGGTATGCGCCATTTTGTGAGGCAAACAACAACAACAACAACAAGTCTCCGGAGGAACGGGGGCATGTGCCATCAGTTTTAAGGCAGCAGCAACAACAACAACGTGCAGTATAGAGTCGAGTACAAAGGGAACGGCGACTCTAATCGTAACGAGCAGATCACGGGGCTGATCGCAGGAGGAAAACTCAGGAATGACTGCAACACCATTCCGGTGCTACTCGAAAGTACAAGCTTACAGTAAGTTAAGCAAAGTTAAACAAAGCTAAGCAAGGTGTTAGTGCAACAAAGTCGCATTTAGTTTAACCAGACAAATCGGGGACATTTTTTTTTTTCATATTTAAACCTCCACGTATAACTGGCGTGGCGGGCCATAATACTGTCCTAAGAGGGCACAATTAGAATTCACTCTAGGTAACTCACAGAATTAAGCGCTAAGCCGAACAGCAACAAGTTCCTGTAATTACTAGCACGGGAAATCGAGCAGACAAACATTTAGTGGCAAGGTTCCTATTGGTTCTCAAGCTGCTCGCATGAATTCATTACTGGCTGTTCGTCCCACTGGGTGAGGTGTAGTACTGCGTACTTGCTCGGCGTTCAATAAGGAACACCTGCTAGCATCCGTTACTATCATTAAAAGAAGGGAGTCCTTCGTGACGCGAGGGGACAAAAAAAAATTGTACGTTTTGACAGCCAACTTATGAGATGCATTCATTATACGAGCGCTATCATTATGCGAGTAAGCACGCTATAAAAAGGCAGGCATGTGAGAGGAATAAACTGGCTGCAAGTGGGACCGGCCCTGCGGTTTCATGTGCCTTACTGTGTGGCCCCTGTCCCCTCTTGAGGCCTGTTTTCCTCTACTATCAGCCAACTAAACCAAACAAATGCATAACACGGTAGCGGGAAAACTGGACAGTCTACCTGATATGGCGGCTATCACTGGCGGAGCGAACGCCCGTACTCTTGCCCCAAGGTAGATCTATATACTATACGTTATTTCGTCTTCCTCTACCATGCCCAGCTTTGCTGGACACTAACAACTAGCGCCATCTGTTGGCCGTTAGCAGCGCACATCGCGTGACTCGATGATGATATTTTAAACTTGTAATTTTGAGAGAACTATAGACTCCCGATAGATTGTGCGAGAACATGGCTATTATTCTCACCGACCGTTCCTCCTCGCTGCAAAATGTGACCTATAAAATACTTCCTGCGCTCACAGCAGCTGTTTGCGACTGCCGTGAAACATTAATAGGATGCACCGAACATTCCAAATTCTCGCGGCAATTATGAGTGTCCAGCGCCACGCGACATGTCGCGGCAGGCGTGCGAACTAGAAGCGTTTGTCCACGTTTCCTGGGCTTTTTGCGTGGTTTCCCACTACAGCAGCCACCGTAGTAACGCCGCGCTACTAGCTAGGCGTCTAAGCAGCGTCGCTAATAGGGTGACAGGCGTTGGGACCAAAAACGATCCCACGTCATCGCCGACGTCGCCACCAAGATCGGGCCATTCCATCAAACCGAATAAGACAAAGAAGCCAGGAATAAGGGAGACGATACGGAGTGAGTGAGGAGAAGGAACCGCCTTCAAATTGCCACACTGTCAGCGCAAATGTGGTCTACACGTGCGAATAAATAGCGGGAGGGGGGGGGGGTGAAAAACAAACACCTAGATACGAAAAACACTGCAGGAAGGACTCCCTCTTTTTAGCAAAGCTCGACCTTCATATTCTCGCCTCGTTGAGCCGTTCGAGAAATAAGAACAGCTAAAAGAAACAAAAAAATAGAACCCACGCAATGCGTTAAGCGAAAAGCGAAGGCGCGCCCTCCATCCCAGGCTCGGGTGTTAAGCCGAGGCCAAGAGCACGTCAAGCCGGCCCAGATTAATGAAGACGAAGCGACGGCGGGGCCAAACGTGCTTTCTCGCCAGACGTCGCCCTGCTCCTCGCATCTCCACCCCCCCTCCCCCTTCTCCTCATCATCCCTCTATACTCGCTTCGCTAGCACCCCACGCTTTGTGATGCGCTCGGTTTGTTGGCCGGCCCCTCGGTTGCGCTGGCAGCCACTGCTCTCGGTCCCAGATCGGTGAACTCGGATCTCTTTTTCCTCCCAACGTTACGACACTATAAGCGTACGCTAAACAAGCCGCGATAAGCGGTTATCTTCATAATCGACGAACAGACGACGCTGAAATGAAGGCAAACAGTTTCATTATCAATCTTAACTTAGTTTACCCCCCGTTTAGGTGTGTAAGCAGAGGGGCATAACAAAAAGATGTGGATAAAAGGAAGCATGGATTGAGAGCAGTATAATTACTGTACACGATAGTGGGGGGGGGGGGGGGGGGGGGGGACGCGAACATTTCAAAGTTGCGTGCGTCAGATATGCGAGCTGCTGAAAAAGAGCTCATTCGAATTGAGAACATGTCTGAGAGAATACAGGCCGAAAGGTCCCTAACAAACATTTCAATGGACAGTCCATGTACTGCTTACAGACTACCTGCTGACTGCCGAAATTTCTGTGAGCGGTGAGTGCTCCAACGAGGAATGTCAACTTTGTGCTCAAAGTGGATTCTTGGTGCAACAGATCCCGGGTTCGAACCCGACCGCGGCGGCTGCGTTTTTATGGAGGAAAAACGCTAAGGCGCCCGTGTGCTGTCCGATGTCAGTGCACGTTAAAGATCCCCAGGTGGTCGAAATTTTTCCGGAGCCCTCCACTACGGCACCTCTTCTTCCTTTCTTCTTTCACTCCCTCCTTTATCCCTTCCCTTACGGCGCGGTTCAGGTGTCCAACGGTATATGAGAAAGATACTGCGCCATTTCCTTTCCCCCAAAAAACCAATTATTATTATTATTATGCAACAGATGATACCTGATGCACCAGCACGCACGTATGTACCACCGGTCTACCATATTTCAGTTAAGGTGAGAGGACGTGCTGCCGCACTGGGGGATATGAAAAGTGCTGTGTTACATGCGAGCCTGCGGTGAAACATCGTTCATAAGCTCATAGGGTTTAAAGACAGTGCCCTGCCTCCCATCTTACGTCCAGGACAAGGTCCCTAATGGCAGGATTCACATTGCGTGATCCTGTCACGGTAACCTTGTATCCCACTGCAACGGCTTATGGTTCATGGGAGCTTTAACGTCCCAAAGCGACTCAGGCTTTGAGGGACGCCGTAGTGAAAGGCTCCGGATAATTTCCACCACCTGCGGTTCTTTAACGTGCACTGACATCGCACAGTACACGGGCCTCTGGAATTTCGCCTCCGTAGAAATTCGACCGCCGTGGCCGGGATCGAGCCCGCGTCTTTCGGGCCAGCAGCCGAGCGCCATAACCACTGAGCCACCGCGGCGGCCCCCTTACGAAGGCATTCAGTAGAACGGTGAATTCCGTCGCTTATGATTGACCTTCAGTTTCCCCTGTACAACACCCCACAGGTGCGCAGACACGACCGCCGGCTTCTGGAGATCCATGAACTCGGCGTTGGCATTACGCAGCTCACAACACCTCAAGGTCACAGTGTGCAGAGCCCCGTTCACACGTGGTACGGCAGAGGTATAGTGCAACGTTAGCGAAGAAACCGGAAGCTTTTCCACCCGCTCCAAATCTGAGCCAACCAACCGAAGAATGAAAGAAGACACTCCACGCTAAAGCTTGCAAACATCCTGGCAAAGTCCAAACCCCGATCCGCCTAGAATGAAGCACGAGCTGTGAATAAACAAGCGGCGCCGAAGCCGGCGTATCGTCGTTACGCGGCCGTCGACGGATAAGGCGCTGAAAGACACGGCGGCAAGGCCACCGCGCGTTTAAGCCCAAAGCAGAGTCGCGAGAGACACTTGCGACACACAGAAACCGCAACGACGACGGACAGTGCGGCTCCAAAGGCGGCGGACGGCCGCGTTCAGGAGCGACTCCAGATGTGACCGACGCCAACGTCATCGCAGCCAATCAGAGCAGAAGGTCCCCGGCTTCTCAAGAGCGCCACCCTTCGCGAAACCCTCTCGGAGCGTTGAACAGAAGGATGGCCTCCACATTGCCGCGGCGAAGAGGGAGAGGAAAGAAATGAGACGAAGCAAAAAAAAAAAGAAACTACGACCCCCGGAGCTGCTTTCCAGTCGTTGCGGCGACTCGGCCGCGCAAACACCGCCACTGGAAACCGACCGAAAGGCCACAAGGCTAGCCCATCGTAGAAACCCCGTGCCCGCGAAGTGTACTACGCTCTCCCCTGGAACAGTGCCCGTGGCATCGCCCCTATTGACAAACAAGGCTGCTTTATTTTTCTTTATTCCCGTGGCCCGCGGGCGTGCTCAAGGACGTTTGGTTTTTCGACGTGTGTTTAACAGCGACGCTTCGACACATCTGTCGAACTGCGGAGGCCGGCGACGCCCTGGCGTCTGCGCTCGGAGGAAGGATTGCGCTCGCCCAAGACCTTCGCCGTGACAGCTGTCTACAGCGTTACGAGACTGCTCCAACAGGCAGACCTGTAGGAGCACAAACCGCTCGGCCATGACGACAAGGCACCCAGATGTCCAGAGGTTTCTTCTACGGTCGATCGGCCTAGTCCTTCCAATACTGTCCTGGATCCTGGGCGGGGTCCAAGCGGACGGCAGAGGCTTCCCGGAGGCCAGGTCGTACCTCATGCACGACATCGCCCTCTCCTCGACCCTGTGGCGAACGCTGTCCTCCACGTCTCCCTCGGGCGTGGCCGTCACTCTACGCGAGGCGCCGCTAAGGCCCCGCTTCAGCCAGGAGCAGGCGCTCCTGGAACTGCAGTTCACGGGGGACACCACCCACGGCCTACGACTCGCACTCGAGGGCGCCCAGAAGAGGTTGCGGTTGAGGTCGACCGACGTCTACCAGGACTACGTCGCCAACGGCACGGCGCCTCCGCCGACGTCTTCGGCCGTGGACGTAGACGGGATGCCTCGAGAGGTCGTCCTCCTGTTCCTGACGTCGGAAGGCCCACCGGAATCGACGCCCAACACGGATGTACACGTCTACCTAGACTGCGAGCTGCAGGAACGGCTCTCTCTGTCGCTGCCCCTGCGGGAAATGGCTCGGCAGTCGACCGGACTCAGGGTGTACCGAGACAAGAGGATTAAGGTGGACACCGTGCGCGACGTGACGCCGGACAACGTGCTGCGCAGGGCGTCGGCGTCCTGCAGCAGACGGGAAGCGGCGACGCCCTCCACGGCCGCGTCCGGAAGCAGCATCAGAATGGCGATGCCGTCGGAGAGCGCTCACAGCGACGAGGCGGAGACGCTGCACTTGCGAGGGGACCTCGGTCGCCTGGCGACAAGGGCTCTCATTGATCTCATCGACATGCTTGGCGTAAGACGACTGTCAGCCCATCGTAAATACACTTTGTGAGCCGCTTATATGTAGGTAACGCTAAAATTAACCACAGAACTTTTAAAAACGTTCTATACCTTATAGTTATTTAGGACCTAGCCGCTGCGAGAGCTCCCCCAATGGACAAATCAAATGACTGTGTCTAATGGAAAACAAATCGGTCATTGATTGACAAAAATTAGGGAGCAAAAAATAAACATCGCTGACCACTTCTCGCAGCACCCTTTAACTAGAACTGTCTCGTATTAAGCTACCCGGATAACTGAAACAATTCCCAGAATTTCACGCGTTGCCTAATACCATAATTAACTTTCCATTTGCCAGTGCCAGTGCGCACATTTGCATGTTGCTTCTAACAGCATCGATATAGCGATTTTATTCTTCCATAAAAAAAATTGCAGCGCTCTGGCAAAGCAGCGCTCTCTTGGCGAGGATTCTACAACCTACAG
The DNA here is from genome assembly GCF_052857255.1 of Amblyomma americanum. NCBI lineage: Eukaryota > Metazoa > Arthropoda > Arachnida > Ixodida > Ixodidae > Amblyomma > Amblyomma americanum. The sequence goes on from NC_135505.1 coordinate 142,723,526, forward strand.
CGTAGTTCCCAATAATCTAGAACGCGTAAATGAGGTTACGGTTGAAAGTAGAAGTTTCGTCCAAGGCCATGAGGTTATAGTTGAAATGGAAAAGTGCAGCTTTATACTGACAAAATGAACTATTATAGTTCCTGCTAATGGAAAAAAAGTCAAGCAAAAATTCGCGTTTTGCTTGACTTGCTTTTTTTTTTTGCTTGACCCCCTTTCCAGCCAATGGCGTCGACCGAATCTCATGCACCTGCTAGTCTGACAATGCAGGGAGTGGCAGATGAAAGGTGATAGTCCCTTCACTACATAGTCATGCCACTCCCTGCATCGCCCCGCTGCTCACGCGAGCAGGTTCATGAAAATCGGCTAACACCATTGGCTGGAAGGGACGGCCGGGGGAAAGTCGCTTTGTTTTTTATTTTATTCGAGATAGAACACAAAATAGCAGTTCTATATACATTGCGGTAAACTTTTCTTTTAAGAAGTCCTTGTCAAATAATACTCTACTGACCGTAGGAAAAAGAAAATTGAAAGAACGCAGAGCTGCCTTTAGCGCTGACGAGTGGACAAGCCTTCTTAACATGAGCTTGGCATCAACACGTTTGCTGGCGTGCACGAAAGTGATGCCCAGAGCCGTGCATATATCACAAGAGAAGCAGTGCTCAAGACCTGGACATGGGCCAAGACGACCGCAGCCTCGCACAACGAAAGATTACGTTCTCTAGGCTCCGGCTGGATTTGTTGCCCGCTTGACACTTTCGCCGGCGTGCGATTGCCGTCAGGCTTGCCGAGTACTGCTTCCAGCACAGGAATAGTTGAAAACACTAGCCTGGCCAGAGTAATCGAATGGTTATGAAATATAATTACTTCGTTTATTACACAATGGCTCCTGATCAGACACTTTGGACACCTGCTTTTCCGTTCCATCTCAACGAAGGCCGTATGACCTTGAAGGCCAATTAGCTCACCAAATCGCTCAATCACTGCATCGTGTTGCCATGAAAACCTGAGCCAAATAATACACTTCCACACGCAGCAGAGGACCCACAATCACGCCCGAAAGTTGGCGAGCCCTTCTCGGCGATTTTTTCACGCTCGCGCCCTCCTCCGTCGCTCGCACCTGCGTATACAAGTTGGGAGGTGGCTACTGGTTAGATTCTCTCAGACGTCAGGCAGCTACCATGACCGCGGCCAGTAAGCCGCGTTGCTCCGTCGGGTCAGGAAACTCCGCCCCCGGAGGTTGGGCAGGCGGCGAAGCGGCGACCTTTCAGCATGCAAAAGTGACGAGAGGATAGGGAAAGGCGGGAAACACGCTGAAATTCGAATTCTGACTACAGATAACTAAGCTTCAGAGCCCCTTTAAGTTATAGGTGTCCCTGTACTATAAATATAGCTGATCAATCTTCACTCCGAACCACCTCCCCGCTTGTGTCTTCGAACCCCAGGAGTCCAAGAAGGCCGTCGAGGTGCAGACACGCGCTCTGCTCATGCTGACCGAGACGCTGTCCCGGTGCCACTTCTGTCGTCCTGGCGGCCAGGGAGCCCCATACCAGGACACGGTGATAAACGTGGGCGTGGCGCCGGCGACCTGTGCCAGCCGGCCCTGCTTCGCCGGCGTGCGGTGCATGGACACGCCGCAGGGAGACTTCCGCTGCGGGCCCTGTCCACCGGGCTACACGGGCGACGGAGTGCGTTGCGAGCCCGCGGACAGCTGCAGCCTGCACCGGCCCTGCTTCCCGGGAGTCCAGTGCAGGAACACGCCCGGAGGAGGGTACCAGTGCGGGCCCTGCCCAGAGGGCTTCCAGGTCAGTTACCGGCCTTCATCTTTCCACACGGGAAGCGGCGCAAGTGTTTTGACCAACGGCAACAGATCAAACGTTAGGGTAGCGCCAGCGGAACAACTTAGGCAAGCACAAAAGTGGCCAGGAGGCACAAGAAGGTGGCTTCTGCCGACTTCGCCCTTGTCCTTGCTTCGACCGATCAGTCAGCTGTGCCCGTAGTACGTGTTCAACACCCAGACCTCACTTCCAGGTCGGTTCGTGTCCGGAGACCAATGTTCACAGATCAGTCAGGAGTACCGAAAGCCGTAGCAGCAGTAACATCTAAAGTCCTGAACCTGACTTCAAGGTCGGTCAAAGGTCAAAGGAGTATTTGGACCGAGAGCTACAGATTATTCCATCAGTACGTGCCTGTCAGCACAATGAACTATCTTTCGCTCTGGATAAGCGGGTTACTAGTGCTTACTGCGGGGACGCGCGTATGGTCGCATATCATGCGTGAAAGTTCATTGTATTACCACACCATAAACTCACATTTTGACATCTGGCCCACCATTTCTCGCTTCTTATCTCCCCCAATACGGAGTAGAGCTATCCAGCATCTACCACTCTACTTCAGATCAAAACTTTCTCTCTCTACTAATTGGCGGCTATCAGTCGATCCCAACATGCACTGCGAAGGCGGTTCTCCAAACTGCGTGAAACTGGTCGCTTCTGGAATATGTGTGCTTCTGCAGATTTTGGCTGATGTGTGCATTGCACTTCTGTTGAGACCGTGACTATGGTGTCACATGACCAACATAATTCGCCCTATCTCTTTCCCGTCCCACGCACATCTCGGAGGCCATATAGCTGTCCTATCACGGCGTGCACTGTCCCTGCAGGGCAACGGCACGCACTGCGAGGACGTGGACGACGCCGCACATCTCGGAGGCTATAATAGCTGTCCTAACACGGCGTGCACTGTCCCTGCAGGGCAACGGCACGCACTGCGAGGACGTGGACGAGTGCGACGCGGTGCACCCCTGCTTCCCGGACGTGACGTGCATCAACGAGTCCCCGGGCTTCCGGTGCGGCCCGTGCCCGCGGGGCTACGAGGGTGGCGAGCACCGCGGCGTGGGGCTGCACTACGGCCACTCGGCGCGCCAGCAGTGCCGCGACATCGACGAGTGCGCCGACGGCCGGAACGGCGGATGCGCGCCCAACTCGCGCTGCATCAACACGCTGGGCTCGAGGTGAGCTGGCCAACGAGTTCGCGGCAATGAGCGCAGGAAGCGAGTCACCCGAAGCAAAGAGCTCGGCTCTAAACCCTAGTCCCAACTACATGCACCACCCCTCCGAGACAACACCTTACTACTTCTGCGCCAGTTGTGATCATGCTATTCTAGTGAACTGCAAAAGTGAACTGCGCTTCAGGCGACGCGTCACGGTATCCGACCTTGCCAGTGTAATTCACAACCGGCTTTCAGTTCTGCACGTGAATATTTAACTTTCAGCTAGGGTAGCCTCTAAATGAACGGATAGCTGTTCCATGTACTTGTCGGAACTAAACAAGGAGGACAAGGTCTCAGTAAGGAAACTGAAACTAATTACTTATTACTATTTCCCTGATGCGAATGATTCACTAAATCATCAATCGTAGCAAGAAAAGCCGCATGCGATAAGTCCCGACCGGATCTTCGCTGACATAATAACCCCGTGTCTTTATAGCGACCCCTGCCCACGTGCCATCCTGGAAAGGTAACCAACCTGTCGATCTGGACTCCCTTAATTAATTTGGAGTCTAATTAAATACAGCCCAAAGCTTTGAAGACCGCGCGTAATGCCCCCGAACCCCGCAGGGTGTGCGGCGAGTGCCTTCCGGGCTACCTGGGCAACCAGACGGCCGGCTGTCACCCCCGGCCGGGCACCTGTCCCGACGGGACGCTGTGCGACGCCAACGCGGACTGCGTTCCTCCCCACGGGGGCGCCCGCGAGGAAGACAGGCGCTACGGCTGCCGCTGCCGCGTGGGATGGGCGGGCGACGGCCGACACTGCGGCCACGACAGGGACCTCGACGGATGGCCAGAGGTGAATGGGGGGGGGGGGGGGGGGAACGCCGACCCCGAGATGGCGTCTGTTTCTTTCAATATTTCTTTCGTTCAAGACTGTTTTTTTTTCAAGCTATAGAAGGACGGACGGAGGCTGAAAATTAACGTCGCACATGAGCCTGCAAAAGGTGCAGCGTTCAGAACAAAAAATGACTAGCTGTTTAGCAGTGCTAAACTCAAAATAGTGTGCAAAAGCACTTTTTTTTTTACAGGTGGTGGTGGTGAAAATTTTATTTAGTGAAGAGAGTGTTCAGGCCAAAAATAGCCCTTTACATAGGTGGAGGAGACCTTAGTCTTGGAACCCGGTGGCCGGGGCCGCTTCTCGCGCCCGTTGGACTAGAGAGCCCTTTGAGACTCTAGCTCCGAGCAATGGGGGCACCACCGCCACGTAGCTGAAAGCGCCATTGAGGTGTCCACTGACCCAGGGAGCCAGTTATGCGCCTTTCCTTTCCTCGAAATGAACAGTCCAAACCTTACGCTTGTTCTGAGAAGACGAAACGCGCACAACTGTTTCAATTTGTAGGCGGACGTTACCGCCTATGCACAGCGCGAGTGAGGTGTCCAGTGAGCCAGTTACACTCGCTACTCGGCGGCTTCAGATAATGCTGAAACCCGAGGATTGCGGCTGGAAGTGCTTTCCCACTAAAATGATAACAGTATTACGCCGGCATCGGTACACAACTGCAATCGCGATGAGCTAGAACTCTGCAATGCCGCATACCCTCTCAGCAACAGTATTCGATGATCAAAGCGAACATCTGCCGAACTTGTTGGAGACACTGACCTTATGCCGCGTATTTCAAGGCGTAAGAGGTAAAAAAAAAATGGAATAGGAGTGGGGCTATTTATCGAACCGGAATTTTATTGTCCGCATAACATGGGCACGTCAAAAAGTCGACGTCGTTCCAATTATACCAAACCCAAGTGCGGAGCAATGGCAGGGTATGCCCTCCAGCGACTGCCGCGATGACCAGATCGGTCTGACACGGCGCACTCAGCTGACGGCAGCATCCAGCGGATGCCCCGGAATAGGGGGCAACCGACCGTTGCGGAAATGGACTCATCTGGACCGCGTACAAGCGCTCGCGCTAGAGCTCAATAAAGTTATCCTATCCTATCCTATGTCCACAAACCTCTGAGTCCGTGTGGGAGCCAAATTTGCCCACCAAAGTTTCTCGAAAGCTACACCACGTCGTCCATATAGTTAACGCCAGAGTTTGCGGCCGAACAGTTAATTCTTTGACGTCTTGCAGATAGATGCCGCTGGCCATTCTTAAAGCGACAGGACTCCTCAGAAAAAACAAAAACAAATGGGTAACTCGAAAGAGGGCCCTCTGGCGGTGGGGGACACAGGTGGCCCTGCCGTGCCGCCACGCCCGGTGCCGCGCCGACAACTGCCCGGGCACACCGAACTCGGGCCAGGAGGACGCCGACGGGGACGGCATCGGAGATGCGTGCGACGATGACGCGGACGATGACGGGGTGCCCAACAGTCCGGACAACTGCCCGCTGGCCGCCAACCCGGGACAGGAGGACACCGACCCGGACGGACCCGACCACCAGGCGAGCCCCATAGTCTCTGGTGCATGCTCTCCAAACAGGCCGTCTAGCGAACTGCTGCTTCAACCCGGCTTAACTGTCATCTGATTCCCGCAAACAAGAGCCAACAGTCACGACTTTTCTTTGTTACTGTCCCAGGAGCTCTGCAGTCACTACCAATTACAAGGAGGACCAATTCTAACAAAAATGGTTTATAGACAGTCTATAGACTTTTTATAGACTCTATGCCTTCCTATATATATTTCTTTTTGTTCACTCATAGCCTACAGACTGTCTATAGGCAAAAGTCAACTAAAAGTGCATGGCCATACATCTATAGATTGTCTATAGACTGTCTATAGGATTTGTATTGCCTATAGACTGTTCTCTAGGTTTATCTATAGACTTTAGACTCTAGAGCTTGTCTATAGAGAGTCCATAGACTTTGTATTGCCTATAGACTCTTCTCTAGGGTTTATCTATAGACTTTAGACTCTAGGGCTTGTCTATAGAGACTCCATAAGACTTTATAGGCAGCAGTCTGTGGGCATAAATTATGGCGGGGCAAGAAAAAAGATCGAAAAATAAAATGCCCTAGCCCTTGTCACTAGGTGTAACGGGCTAGCAGTCTATGGACAGTCTATCGACTGTCCAAAGAAATTCTTGTACGGGAAGTGAACAAGGAATGAAGGTCGAACGGAGAGGAAGTCGTGGTTCACCGCAGCCAGCCTGTAGGTGGCAAAATGAAGACCTGTCGGCGAATGCATTAGTGGTGAATCGTTCCGGAAGGTTGCATCTATCACCAGGCGTTCGTTCTGCACAAGAGTCCTGCGAATGAAAGCGAGGAAGCCCGGGCAACGAGAAAGCCGCTGTGGCTGAAAAGTGATACGTCTGTAAAGGGGCACTTTCAATCTTCATTGCGTCGATGCTCGTCGAACTCAATGCGGATATGGAGTTGTCAGGCGACCGCATTCAAGCGCAATCGAGCCTGACCGTGCCTGACTCGATCACAATCTGGACTAAGTGAGGGAAGGCGGCTCATTAAAGTGCGCTGCATAATGAGCGTATATAAAAGATAAGCAACTAAAGGCACCAAGGTTAACGAGGCATATGCGTCGGTCGGCAACCCCACAAAGGGAATGGATAAAAGGGACGCTAAAGATTGATAGAGGGGGGGGGGGGGGACAAAAATTTATTCGCCGCGCAATTGATCACGGTTCCTTTATGGATAATAAGGACAAATAACTTCCACGCTGTCCCCATAGGTGAGCGCTCAAGATTGTCGCGCTCAAATACTATCTAAACACAACAGTGATCGCGTTCCGTGCTGAGAAAAATCGAGGACATGGTCGCATAGAATTTTGTATATGCGCCAACTCCTCTGTCGGAAAAACGATGCAGGCACACCCGCGGTGGGGCGGGGAAGAGTTGCACCTTTCAGTCGTCCATCAGTGCAAGGCGCGCCCCACGAAGGTACTCGCCCACTCGCAAAGTCAACCATTCCTCCAAACTGCGCCTAACACACCAGCAGGACAGGAGACCAAAGCGGGCGCCGGGCCGGCCAGGCCGCCGCAGGGCACGAGCAGCATCCTGCCGACGAAAAACCCGACGGGAATCCGCGCACTGTAGAAAGCAAGCGGCCGAAAAAAAAAAGGGTCAAAGTCGAGATAGTCGGTGTACCAGGCGGACTCCCACTGCCTCTTCCAGTTATTCTTTCGTTCGGTGCGAGCGCAAAGGGATCCCCGTTAAGCAGTGTCTGCGGCTACCTTCATGATTACATAAGTGCAACTGATCGATTACCTTGTTAGCTGCATACAAAATTTGGTCACATGTCCAAAAATGCTCGATTCTATTCCTGGTCATTCATATTTCTTTAATTCATTTGACTGTTCGAATTTTTAAATTGATTTAGTCTTCTCACGCCTATTTTTTCCCCGCGCATATATACCTCATTGCGATTATCCGCTGAACCTTGGCCAATCCCTCTGCGTGGGTATCTGCCATGCTTAATAATAATAATAATAATAATAAGAAGAAGAACAGGCGCTAGTGTCGCTGCTGTAGCTGACATTATATGTGTCGAACTTTACTGCCACCAGTTATTCTCGTTGTTCGACCTCTAGCTATAGCTCAAAGTCAAACTTGAGGCCCCGCTGCCGGCTCGAAAAGCTGGCGCAGTGAAGCTTTTTCGCTTCAAAAAGGCAGAAAAATTCCACCAGCTGAAAACAGCGACACGACAACGATCAATGCAGCCTCGGAGGTGACTGGCCCGCAGAAGTGTGCCGTTTGGAAGCCAGTCGCGTGCCGCGTTATTACACCGCACAGCACGGCCAGTCGGACGTGTTCCTCGGCGTGCGTGAGTCTGTAAGCTTCTACTCACGTCTGTCGCTCTCATACCCTCGGAAAAAGGCCCCGTGTACAAGGTCTAGTAGGTTCACATACAGGCGCATACGTTCGCTCCGTGCGTAAACCGATCGATATCTACAACACACAGCAGGGGCGCGCGCTTATCGGACTCGAGATCGCGCGTGTGCTATGACCGTAGTATGTATAACAGACGGCCGGGCGCTCGGCTCACGTGACGGGCGACCTCGGCCGGGAAACGACTCGAGCGAAAGGAAAAATGGTCGACCCTGGGCGCGGTTCCAACGGCGAAGGCATGGAACAAGGCTGGAGTGCGTGTACTGTCGGTCGGAGGGAAAGACTTCGAAGAGAAAAGACGCACAAAAAATTAAAGAAAGATGTTTTCACATCCGCAACCGTTCTTCGGTGTGTTCAAAAGGGGGGCAGGCAATCCGCGCAACGACTACCAGTGGCCATTTGAAAACTGCTAGCCCGTCTTGCTGCGTATCCTATGAGAGAGGCAAACTCACTCTGGCGATCGTTTCTCAATTGTGGCGCCAGGAAAAGAGAGACAGAAAGAAGAATAAGGTGGTGTTCATTCACTGTGCTCCATGTAGCTTTGCTAAGTTTGTCTCGACCGAATTTTATCCTATTTGCGTGGGCGTGGCCGACTGTTATGCGCGTTTGTGTTCCTATCACAATTTGGTGCAATGTGCTCGTATTTCAAACCTGTCGCTCCATCTTGTTTCGGGCCGCTTCTGATCACACTTCCCTTCCAACGCAGCCCACCCTGACATTCTAAAGATCCATGCGTCCATTTTCCTTTTCTATTTCCATTTAAAAAACGGCGCAGGTCACGTTTGATGCTCACATGAAATAGTCGCGACTAATCAGTGTACAAGCAAAATTAGCGAAGCCGACACTCACACGATCCGAAGCGGGGGTCATCTTCTATGTAAGCGGTCTCTATATAGTCTATATACCTCTTATAGACCATTGCCTTCCTGTAGATATCTTTTGTCTATTCATGGTCTATAGAGTGTCTAAAGTGTATGGACATTAAAGCACAAGTTGTCTATAGACTGTCTATAGGATTTACATTGCCCATAGACTATTGTGTAGCATTTGTCTATAGACAATCATACACTTTACATAGCGGGATACAATTTAAGTCTGCAGTGAAGCTCCGCCCACATTGAGGACCACCGTACAGAATTCCTCCACGACAAAAACTAGTCCATTGTTAACACTTTTCTTCGTGCCTAAACCGGAAGCTAATTACAAGAAAAAAAATATAACCTCTTGAATTATGACACCTGGGTTGTTTAATAAAGTCAAACATTAAAAAGCCGATTTCGTTTACTGTTGTGATTGGCTAGCGAAGTAATGCAGGACGCTGCAGACCGTGTCCCAGTGTTAACAGCTGCTGTTTTTTTTTTTTAGTTGTATCCTACTATAGACAGAAGTCTGTGGACAGTCTATAGACTGACGAAAGAAATCTTTGTAAGGGATGAATGCCCCTCGCCGTAGGTTCTCGTGCGCCCACCCTCGCTAAACCTTAGCTCGTCCACAACGTACACGTGCGCAGGGCGACGCGTGCGACAACTGCCCGCTGGTGTCGAACCCGGACCAAGTGGACTCGGACGGGGACGGGCGCGGGGACCTGTGCGACGAGGACGCCGACGACGACGGGGTTCCCAACGAGAGGGACAACTGCCCCACGGTGCGCAACCGAGACCAGAGGGACTCGGACGGGGACGGCCTCGGGGACGCCTGCGACAACTGCCCCAGGGTGCCCAACGACGACCAGGTACTTACTATACGCGCTCCTCTACAGTATTCTCTGGGGAAAGAACAGGGAGAAAAGAGGACTGAACAACACGAGCACAATATTCTCTCGGGAAAAAAACAGGGACAAAGAAGGACTGGACAACACGAGCGCTCGTGGTGTCTAGTCCTTCTTTGTCCCTGTTTTTTTCCCGAGAGAATACTGTGCTCGTGTTGTTCAGTCCTCCTTTGTCCCTGTTTGTTGCGCTTCTACATGATTGCAATGCACCAACTCGCCCAAAGGTCTGTGTTCTCTCGGGAAACCACGCATCCACTACGTAAGAGAAATGAGCCTTTTGTCCCGAGCTTGGAAGTTGTCGTCGTTTACGTCAACAGAGTGCCCCCCCCCCCTTTTTTTTTCAAGTCTAAACAGGATACAGGCTCAATGTTTCATCTAAGTGGTATTTGAAAAAAAATCTTACTGTATTCTTACGTGCCACACTCTAAACAAAAGGGAGTAAAAGGGAGTAAAACTGTCCTATAGCGCACACCCTTTTATAAAAAGGTGTGCTCTAGAGGACACTTTACTCTCTTTTTACTCCCATATAGGTGTATTTTTGATTAGAGTGCAGGCACAAATACGTATACAGGCACTATAACGCAGTTGCACGTAAGCACTAAAAATTGCAGGTCTTTTGAATCGCTCCTGGGTTCCGTCACATCAGACTTCACGGTTCATATGGCCCACACCGCCGAGCAAGGCGTCGTGATGTGATTGCATGGCAGGATAGTGTGGTATAAAAGCGCGGTTATTATAGCCACGCAGAAGCTTTATGCGGCAAGCAGATAGTCCCTGCGTGCGTACCGTAAGCACTGACCCAGAAAACAAACAAACAAAGAAGTCGCCCTCAAACGCGCACGCAGACTGACACGGACCGCGACCTGGTGGGCGACGCGTGCGACGACAACATCGACCGGGACAGGGACGGCGTCCAGGACAGCCGCGACAACTGCCCCGACGACCCCAACTCGGACCAGCTGGACACGGACTCGGACGGCGACGGGGACGCCTGCGACTTCGACAAGGACAACGATGGGGTGCCCGACAGCCAGGCGAGTACTAGTACTAGTACTAACGCGCCATCTAATATAGAGCACCCTTGTTACAATATACTGGTGCAAAAGCACAATTCCGCGAAGGGCGAAACCCCGAGCAAGATCTTGCGATGTTTGCGGGCTTGTGCCAAGTGAAATAAACGAATAAAAAATAAATCAAGTAAATATTCGCGACTAGGAATAGAAGAGTGGAGAGTTGGGCTTGCTTGTCTGTGTCTGTGCGTTGTTGGCCGTGTGCACGCGTGTTGTGTCCTCGCTCCGTCCTGTGTTAGCGCTGTTCCTAACGTGATAGGAATAGAACCCGCGGCGGCGTGAACATATCAGCTTCGCTGGCCAATGCGCAAGAGCACTAGTATATCGCCGCGGCCGAACACGCCTCATATTAAAATGCAACATATCGCGATGTGCACTGTACATTATATTCTTAATCAACTAATGCTAGTCAAATTAATATTCGCGCGTTGGGCTATGTGGCGGTAGTGACAGAGAGATGTGCGCTGCATGCGTTTGCGCGAAAAACGTAGTGGCAGAGAGACGGCACTGAACCAATACGCGTTGGAGTTGACAATATCGCTGCAGAAACGCGGCACTGGAGCACAGGCCGCTGTCGTACATTGGGTAAATTGGCACTGACGATGAAAAAGTTGAAGGCGCGCATAACTGGCCCCCTGGGTGAGTGGACACCTCAATCGCGCTTCCAGGTATACGTGGCGGTGGTGCCCACCAGCAAAAACAAAAAACAAAAACTGCTCTTTCGCTCAATGTTTCGTGCTTAGCAATGCTAAACCACCAAGACATATTTTTCCCCATCGCTCCTCATCCCATAGACATTAGCGGCGAAAAACACTGCGAGCAAAGTACCCAAAAATTTACATATGAATTTCACCGAGCTTTATAATTAAGCTGAAGGGCGCGAAAAAAGTGTAGACAACCGCGTCCTTTACTGCTGACTCAATTTGTCACTACCCACGCAAGCCCTAGAAAAAGCAGCTTCCCATCAATACAGGCCCGTTGCAGGTGATACTGAGAGCGGCTGCTGTCACTGGCCGCAGTAGGCGCATGCGGAAAGGGGACACCTCATAAATATGTAACTGCACCGGCGTCGTGCCGCAGATATCAAGAACATGTTCCACTCAGACCGAGCGAAAGTGCCAACAGCTATATGTATGCTGCGTGACAGGCTTAGTAACGCCCCGCAGCGCTTACACTTTTGAGACCCTGGGAAACCACGGCCATGCTCGTCACGCAACCAGACAGCGAGTGAGGCAGGAATTGCCGGCGCAGAAAATACGCAGCACGTTATCAGACAGCACTTCTGCAATATTAACGCTTTCCGCGTCTTTTTTATCGTATGTCGTACCTCCAACTCCGTTTCCGTGTTTCCCCATTCTATTGCAAAAGCATAGCGGCTCGCCCAAATTTTTATCTTCAAGAGCACGCTTACTCGCAGAAGGGAGAGCGGCGATCATTGTGCGAAAAACAGTAAGCATCCATGAGAAGCGTCCCTGCATTAGCCTTAAGCAGAAAAAAAAAACTACAGCGGATCTTTATACTGCATTCGAATCATTGCGAAAGCCCGGATTTGTGCTGCGTATAGAAGACGGCGATGAGCGGGCAGTGCCGCGGGGCGGAGCGCTCGCGATAGGCCAGCTGCGGACAGACAAGGGAACAACAGACAACGGACGATTTTGCTCGGAACTGGTACCCATCGGATCAGTGATTACGCACTAATAAAGAACTCTTCCCCTTCACTAAACACCTTTTGCTCCTACGCCCCGACAAACGCGGCCCCCAAAGACACCGAAACGTACTAGAGAACCTTCACTGCAGGGCCATTCCCAGATTGGTGAGACTAAACCGACGCACCCTGCACCCAACTCACAAGCCGCTCTTTCCCCTCGCGCCATGCAAGTGACCAAATTCATTTCTTCGTCCCCATGCACTCTACGCAAGGCAAACGCAACCGCTTTCTCAAATACTGCGATTACTGGCACGTTAACCAGGACCATAGCAGGACTCACACGTTCCAATGAGCGTCAATCAGTGCCCGTCTCAAATTTTACCGCGAAATCGAACCATCAAGTACAGGTGACCTAGCTGGTGCTCACTACCACTACAGATCCTCAGCTTATCCCAAGAATCTGTGATTGAAGCACGTTGGAGGTATGCTGCATTTTGCACCCCAGAATTGGTGTTAGATCACAGATGCCGTCTTCTCTCTCTCGCTCCAAGAGAAGGAAGGGTTTGTTCCAATTCTTTCCGGGCGCAAAACCAGGACAACTGCGCGCTGGTGGCCAACCCGGACCAGCGGGACACCAACCGGACCGGGGTCGGGGACGCGTGCCGCGAGGACTTCGACGGGGACTCGGTGCCGGACCCGCTGGACGTGTGCCCGGACAACCGGCGCGTGTACGCCACCGACTTCCGCGCCTACCAGACCGTGGTGCTGGACCCCGAGGGAGACTCGCAGATAGACCCCCACTGGGTGGTCTACAACAAGGGCGCTGAGATCGTGCAGACCATGAACTCGGACCCGGGACTCGCCGTCGGCTTCCACAACTTCGGAGGGGTAGACTTCGAAGGTGAGCGTATCCAAAGCATTTTTTTTCTTCTTTTCTTTCTTAAGAGTGCACCAGCAAGCCTCCCTCCAAGAACGTCGAGGTCCACGCCCAGACTACCGCAAAAGAGAATGCAAAAAAAAGCGGCAAAAGCCGACAACGTGTTCCGCTTGATGCAAGACTCGTCGGCATACCCTTTCACTGGCGTCACAGCGCTTTTCTTCTCAAACATGGCCGCAATGCTTTATATTATTTTCGACCAGCTAAGAACCTCCTCAATTTTAGCACACGAACGCTTATGTATATGGTCCGCATCCAAAAGTGGCCACCGTCGCTGCATCGACCGAACAGCCGGGTATACTTTTTCAGTGCCGACATCTGATTCCCAGCACTGAATTTGGCGGATCAGTACACACAGACGACATTACCTTTTCTTTTTCAATATGTTCCGAGTTAAGGGGACGCAGCAAACAAAGAAAAACAACGACGACACACGGACATATGCGAGGGCCATGCTTCTGAAAGCCGGCTGTCTTGCTGAGTTTGCCATGTTATGTGTGCACTACCGTCAGCCGAGCCAATTTGCCGCATGTCCGCGCAGTTGACGATGCCTCTCACTCGCCCTTACCGCAGGCACCTTCTTCGTGGACACCGAGGTGGACGACGACTACGTGGGCTTCGTGTTCGGCTACCAGGACAACGGCCACTTCTACGCCGTCATGTGGAAGAAGAGCAGCCAGACGTACTGGCAGGCTACTCCGTTCCGCGCAGTCGCAGAGCCGGGCATCCAGCTCAAGCTCGTCTACTCGGAGACCGGGCCGGGAGAGACCCTCCGGAACGCCCTCTGGCACACGGGACACACGCCGGGACAGGTAGGCCGCCGACGGCGCTATTCCTTGCTTTGCTCGTTGACGACTTTACGCGGAAGACGGGGGCACGGTCTCACGCTCTATCTGAATTGAAGGACGTACCCTAGAAACATGCCACTCAATTAAGCAAGAGCGTGGGTATCGTGTGGGCTGCGGCTGAGCTGGCCTCGAATGTGCTGGCCCTAAGTTTACCTGACTTGCCACAGAGTACACCGCAGAAGAGACAGATCCTCGGACCGTGGCTGCAGCAGTCGACTGCTCTCAAGGCCTACTACACCATTCGTGAGAGCGACTGGCTTGAATGGCTTTAACTCTGACTGCTCCTCACCCCTTCTCCATTTCTCTTTTCAATCCCCTCATCCCTCCTCCCCAGTGCAGGGTAGCCAACCGGAACACCCTTGTGGTTAACGTCCCTGCATTCCTTCTTACTCTTTATCTCTCTCTCTCACACACACACACACAGATGAGACAATGGCGGGACGATGATGATGATGATTAGGGCCAGTGAAACCCGCAGACTGAATGTGGCATGGTATCGATAACCAAACGCGTAGCACCTAGCACTCCAAGTCACACCACCAGAGTCCCAAGATTCGCCACCCACCTAAGGTGTAACGCAGAAAGAGTGCGTCCAAAGCTGAAGCTGCAGCGACCAATTGCAGCGTCACTTGCGGCGGCGCGAGCAACTACTGGGAGTTCCGACGCTTCTTCACTAGAAGGGGTACCAGCCGTGCTTAAGGACGCCACAACGCATATAATCTAGATTTTTCCGGTGTTTCGAAACAGACAGGGCGCGGTAAATTTTCGAATTCGAAACAAGCAAGACAAGATTAAAGAACTCGTCGAGGACACAGAAAATGCGGTTCAGCCAGGATGAGGAGGAAACTGGTGATGACGATAATGATGATAGTAAAATTTTATGGCGCAAGGGTATCTGCGGCCAATGAGTGCCATTGCAAAAGGTATTTCCGTTTGCTCAAGGTGGAGTCAAGGACCCATTTCCCAGGCATTTCACCCCAGATGAGCCGAGCGCCAGACCAGGGGAAAGCTTGTACCCACCGTACCACCGGTGGGTGCCCGGCGGCACTGGGGATCGAACCCCGCCCCTCCCGCATGCGAGGCGGATGCTCAACAACTAGGAGAATGAAACTGACCACGTGACATTGGAGACATGCTATAGGAACAGCTGTCTAATTAACTATCGACCAACCTATCTTCTCCTTGAACGCTGTCGCTGAACGGAGCGTATCTGGTGTCATCTCGACGCAGGTTCGTCTCCTGTGGCGCGACCCCCGCAACGTGGGCTGGAAGGAGAAGGTGGCCTACCGCTGGCTGCTGCTGCACCGTCCCGCGCTGGGCCTCATCCGGCTGCGCATCTTCGAGAGCGACGAGATGGTGGCCGACTCGGGCAACATCTACGACTCGA
This sequence comes from Amblyomma americanum, assembly GCF_052857255.1. NCBI lineage: Eukaryota > Metazoa > Arthropoda > Arachnida > Ixodida > Ixodidae > Amblyomma > Amblyomma americanum. Next base: position 142,739,000 of record NC_135505.1, read on the forward strand.
CGCTGCAGGGCGGCCGCCTGGGCGTGTTCTGCTTCTCGCAGGAGGCCATCATCTGGTCGGACCTGGTGTACCGCTGCAACGAGGCGCTGCCGGACGCCGCCTACCGGGACCTGCCGCCCGAGCTGAGGAAGAAGGCGCGCAGGGACAACGTCACCCCGTCGCAGGTGCCCCTGGGACCCGTCTTCACCAACGAGCTGGCCTGAATAGATGATGAGACCTAATAAAAGTGCGGTCTTTCGCCGTTTCCAGCCCGCAACGCCCCTCCCGATACACCATTAATAGATGATTGATTGATTTATTGATTGATTGATTGAAACAGAAACATGGCTGTGCTGTTTTTTATTCAAGTCCGTGTCTCTTGTGGAAACAAGCCTGTAGTGAGTGAGTGAGTGAGTGTGAGTGAGTTTGAGTGAGTGAGTGAGTGAGCGAGTATGAGTGAGTGAGTGAGTATGAGTGAGTGAGTGAGTGAATAAGTGAGTGAGTGAGGCTGTAATAGTAGACAGAGGTCACGAGACACTGAATTTCGGACCTACCTAAGAAATAGACCAAGCAGGTCACTTACGCTAGAATGCAATGCAAGGACTATACGAAAGAAATAGGAGGTCACTATCTCCCGGTGCTGAAGCAAGCACCTCTAATCCTGTGAACCTAGCAGACTGCACAGTGCAGACATCTAGTGCACAGATCAAGTACAATTCTCCGCGTATATCTGCTCGTATCTTCCTCTGAACTGAACGACTCATCCGCGAATGCCCCCCAAGTGAGTAAGCATCCGGTTGGTTCACCTTCCACGAAAAACGCGATGCAAATCCTGCGGCGGGCATCGCATGCAGAGACGGAGGAGAAAAAAGAACGTCGACGTAAGGTCGTCGTTCCTTTCTCCCCACAACGTACAAATCTGGATGTCAGCAGTCTCTACCTGGAAACAAAGTCGGCGACATGGAACGCGGACCATGGGTGAGGTGGGGGGGGGGGCGCACGAGACAAGCGTGAAGAGGTCGCCGTCGCTTCGGCGCAACAATGTACAACAAAACCGAGCCAGCACGGCGGTTAAAAGCGCTGGCGGCGGCAGCGGACGCCAGAAGAGCGTCACCGGCGTTTGGAGCGCTTGTAACACGCGTCAACGGCGTCGACACGCTTCGCTAACGAGACAAGCGACACGAAGAGTCCCGAGGAGAGGGCGATGAGCAGAAAAGCGGATATTCCGACTCGACGACCGCCCAACAACTCCGCAAGAAAAGTCTTGTGGCGAGAGGGGGCAATAAAAAGCCAGGCTGAGTCGAAAAAACAAACACGATGCATGCGTCCCCAGAAAGGAACCTCCGGGACGACCTCCTCTTTAAGCGCGCATACATGCATGCGCAAGACGAGGCATCCGTCAACGGGTAGCGTACGCTGCTTGCCCTCCGCCGCTGGCTTCTCTACATGCGTGCAACGGCGTATAGGCTAGGCACCAAGTGCTAACTGGCCATAGGACAGCTACTGATCAGCGTGAGAGTGGAATGCCCATCAGTGGCCTGGCCTAGTCATTCCAAACCTGGGCCGTCTCTTTTCTGACTGGAAGGAAACAACTATATATACGCACAGCTCTACGCACTATGCACAGGCACAGCCGAGCACTGGGCCGGTGGAAAGTTTGTATCATGGCTTTCCAACGGATACGTTGGAAACCCGGTGTATTGGGTACCCAGTGGATACATTCATTGGGTATCCACTTGAATATGCTGGATACATTGGGTATCCATCGGAAACCCTCCTTGTCCCGCATACAGGTCATGCCCTGAAGCGCAGCTTCACGAATCGTAGGGATGAAGGACCTCTCGACGCCCGTGTGATGAGTGACATCGCACCTGGTGCGAGATAGGTGGGTGGCCTTAGCGGGGGGACCTCCTTCGAGGGGCACTTGTAGCTGCGCTCTTGAGTTGTATACGACTATAGCGGTCGAAATTAAACCGGGGCCCTCCACTTTGGATGGCGTGACGGCTAACAGTGCCTCTGCAACAGGTACGAGGCGGATGTTAGAATCCCTAAGCTACACGTGCGTTGTGAACCCAATTACACCTGTCCTTTGTTTTCTGGGCTGCTTCTTAAAGGACTATAGACACCTAATTTTATTGCGCGTTTCCTTTCTGTCAAACGATGCGTCAGAAATTAGAACGGGTGGTATTCGCCTAAACAATTTATAATTGAACTTCTTCTTGACGTTGTTTCGGTTTCATCGACCAAACGACGACTGTGACGTCAAGTTGATGTTTCGGTCACGTGATCCACTAGAAAAACCTTAATAAAATCGCTGATATGTAGCTTTATTTCACTACAACATTTAATCCAGCCTCTCCCAAGACCCGCAATGACAAAAAAAAATGACCTGTCAGCGATTATATTAGTTTTCCTGGTGGATCGCGTGACCAAAACATCAACTTGACGTCACAGTCATCGTTCGGTCGACGAGACCGAAGCAGCGTCAAGAAGAAGTTCAATTATAAATTATTTAGCAGTCGTAAAGGAATACCACAGGATGCTTCACGTACACGAATGTCTAACGCATCGTTTGAAAAAAGAAAACACGCAAGCAAAAAAATTGGTGTCCATAGTCCCTTAAATCGTATTGGCGCTTGCCTCAGGGCGTCTCGTACACGGCTTCTAGACAGCAGCGACAGGCGTGTCAAAGACCACCCAGGGGGCGGGCACGCATACCGCATGTGGCACGACGGGCAGAACTCTTTCTGCCCGTCTTTCTTTCTTTCTTTCGTCTTTCTTTCTTTCTTTCGTCTTTCTTTCTTTCGGTGCGTGCAAGTAGGAAGGACGTACTTCTCCTCTCTCAGGCAGAAGGGCTTTGGAGAAGCTCGGCATTCTAGCAAGCCGTTCTCTGTCGACGGAGCTGGATGAACATCAAAAAACGAGGGCCGTCGTCTCTAATTACTGTTCTTTAGTCTCTAATTACTGTTCTTTAGTCATAATCGGTTGCCCCGCCGCGGTGGCTCAGTGGTTAGGGCGCTCGGCTACTGATCCGGAGTTCCCGGGTTCGAACCCGACCGCGGCGGCTGCGTTTTTATGGAGGAAAAACGCTAAGGCGCCCGTGTGCTGTGCTATGTCAGTGCACGTTAAAGATCCCCAGGTGGTCGAAATTATTCCGGAGCCCTCCACTACGGCACCTCTTCTTCCTTCCTTCTTTCACTCCCTCCTTTATCCCTTTCCTTACGGCGCGGTTCAGGTGTCCAACGATATATGAGACAGATACTGTGCCATTTCCTTTCCCCCCAAAACCAATTATTATTAGTCATAATCGGCGACATAATCATGAAGTCATCATCACTATCATCATTACCAGCAAGGGAAAATTCACCGCAGGACAAAGGCTCTTCCCATCGGAATACGATTCGCCGCGGTGGCTCAGTGGTTAGGGCGATCGGCTACTGATCCAGAGTTCCCGGGTTCGAACCCGACCGCGGCGGCTGCTGCGTTTTTTATGGAGGAAAAACGCTAAGGCGCCCGTGTGCTGTGCGATGTCAGTGCACGTTAAAGATCCCCAGGTGGTCGAAATTATTCCGGAGCCCTCCACTACGCCACCTCTTTTTTTCTTCCTTTCTTCTCTCACTCCAGCCTTTATCCGTTACCTTACGGCGCGGTTCATGTGTCCAACGATATGAGACAGATACTACGCCACTTTCTTTCGCCACAAACCAACTATTATTATTATTATTATTATTATTATTATTATTATTATTATTATTATTATTATTATTATATGATTAGATAAGCTCTGCGTCAGCGATGTTCATCCCACTCTCATTCCTAATCACCATCTCGATCGATACACTTAATCTAATCTTCACACTACACTCTGGACCGACCCCCGCTCCGCCCTGTTTCCCTTGGTCTTCAATTCACTACTCTCGCAGACCATCGGCCGTTCGCACACCATCCGCATTGTATGCCCCAGCCAGGTCCGCTCATTCTTGTGTGCTTCGAAGAGAACACCATAAACTCGGCACTTTGTTCCCTGACTCAGTCTGCTCTCTACCTGTCTCTCAACGTAACGCGCCTTACCACTTTCCTTTCCTAGACACATTCCGCTGCCCTCAATTTAATTTGAGCCCTCTTCGTTATTCACCAAGTATCGGCAACATGGGTGCCTACTGGGAGGACCATAAAAACGGCATATACTTTCGACCTGAGAGACATCATTTGATAGCTCACAGTCCATATAGCTTCAGCATTCCTGACGGATACATGTCAACCCCTTTTTAATCTCCAAGTAGTACTTCCTTTCCTCGTAATCTATATCATTCGTGATGGACAGATAGGTTAGGGCGCTCGACTACTGATCCGGAGTTCCCGGGTTCGAACCCGACCGTGGCGGCTGCGCTTTTATGGAGGAAAAACGCTAAGGCGCCCGTGTGCTGTGCGATGTCAGTGCACGTTAAAGATCCCCAGGTGGTCGAAATTATTCCGGAGCCCTCCACTACGCCACCTCTTTTTTTTCTTCCTTTCTTCTCTCACTCCAGCCTTTATCCGTTACCTTACGGCGCCGTTCATGTGTCCGCCGATATGCGAGACAGATACTGCGCCATTTCCTTTCCCCAAAAACCAATTATTATTATTATTATTATTATTATTATTATTAACGCCTGGAGAGAGGGAGTGAAAGCGGGCGCACTGCCAGATGCATATTAACCCATTCTCATTCGAGTACTTCCTTTCCTCGTAATCTATATCAATTCGTGATGGACAGATGGACAACGCCTTCAGAGATAGACGCAGCCGGGCAGAGCGAAGGGGGAAGATAGGAACATAGTTACTCGAGAAGAGCCATTACCATCGTTTGTTCGGATAGCTGAGAAGCGTGATAAACGCCCGCACACCCCACCCTGCTACATGCTTGCCGCCAGAGCCACACAAAGGGCCTAGAGACCAACCCTTACAAAAACGGTCTACAGACTTCTTATAGACTCTATTGCCTTCCTATAGATATTTCTGTCTATTCATGGTCTATAGACTGTCTGTAGACAAAAGCGTACTAAAAGTGTATGGCCATGAATCTATAGATTGTCTACAGACTGTTCATAGGATTTGCATTGCCTACAGGCTGTTCTCTAGTGTTTGTCTATAGAAAGTCCATAGACTTAATAGATGCAAGTCCATGGACAGTCTATATAGAGTGTCTAAAACAATTTTTGTAAGGGAATATGGCACCACGCTATCCGAAAGCACTGCTCGAAACAGGCAAAAGAGGAAACGCGCGCAATGCTGCGCAGAGAGCGCCGCCGTAGCGCGTTCCGCGGGACCACCGGACCATCCCGAGGAACGCGGCTCACGTCGTCACGAGAGGAGGTACACTCGGCATTCCTCTCCAGGAGGCGTCCTTGCGGCACGACCCCCCCCCCCCCCCCCGACGTAACACTTTCCCCACACACAGACATGACGCCACCTCTCGGACGCCGCACATACCTACTACGTCAGCGACGAACTGCCACCTGTCTCGGGAGCAGGAGTAACTCACCAGGGACCCTAAGCCGACAGTCATTTTTTTTTTTGTCCCAGACACTTTCCGTCTCCTACCAAGAACCGCCAGAGTGCTGGCATGCAGATCAGAGGCCACCACGCCCAGTGCAACGCGCTCATTGGCAACGCTGCGCCAACTCGCGGTGACGCACCCCTGAATGACGTAGAGAGAAATATCGCTAAATTCGAACTTCCCGTTTATCCGAACTGACACTTCGGTAATATGTGTTATGGGGCTAGTCCATCCTCAGAATTCCTTTTTTCGACCGCGGCGGCTGCGTTTTTATGGAGGCAAAACGCCAAGGTGCCCGTGTGCTGTGCGATGTCAGTACACGTTAAAGATCCCCACAGGTGGTCGAAATTATTCCGGAGCCCTCCACTACGGCACCTCTCTCTTCCTTTCTTCTTTCACTCCCTCCTTAATCCCTCCCCTTAGCGCGCCTTTCAGGTGTCCGCCGATATGTGAGACAGATACTGCGCCATTTCCTTTCCCCCAAAACCAATTATTATTATTATTATTATTATCACAAAGACGACACAATAAGACAAGGAAGACAGGACGGAGCGCACCAGTATCCAATAGACAAGGAAGACAGGGCGCTTCGTCCTGCCTTCCTTGTCTATCGTGTCGTCTTTGTGTGCGCAAAAAAATAATTCCGACACTTCGGTCCAGCCAACGCCGGGTGTATTAAGAAGGTTCCGCTTAACGGTTCTGCTTCACACGATTCCCACAAATTCTCGGTCCCCTTCGATTTCCAAATAAAAAAACAGCTTACTGGAGGCCCCTGGGGCCTCGATCTAGCGAAGAACCTAACTCTAAGTCTCTTTTCTGCTTTCGTACCCTTAATCTCTATACCCATTCCTATTTATACGAAGCCATTTTTTTATTTCTAATTAGCTTCTCTTCATCACCCGCCATACATCAGTGGTGCGGACGTGGCCGCCTATAGGCCTCAACCTACAGTTTGTCTGTCTGTAGTCACAACGGTACAACTATGCGTCCTTCACAGCGTCTTCACCACAACGAGTCACAACGATACGCTTCTGCATGTGTGCCTCCTCCCTCTCTGCCAAGAATGTTAGCGAATGATTGGATATTCCAAAGGCCAATGGCTCAAGCCTAATTAATTTCTGTTGCGCTATCCCTATTGCATGGTTCTTAGCTAGTATTTTGTATTGGCACTGCACGATTTAATGCGCCGGGGAGGGGACCAGTACTTTAAAATATGCCTGGTTGTCAGAAATGTACTCCCATTGTAGGTGATAAGAAACTAGCCCCACTTCACAGGCTTATTTACCCCTCCCGTATGTCCTGCGTGCTTATCCCAGGAATAAGAAGCTAACATCCGCAATCACCTGGGGATTCGCCGAGTACTGAAACCAACCAGAAGCAGGCATCAATAGGCAAGGAGTCTGCACCGCTCGATAGTGCAGCGTCTTATACTGCTCGCCTTTACAAAAATGGTCTATCGAAAGTCTATACGATTTGTATTGCCTATAGATTGTTCTCTAGGGTTTGTCTATAGACAGTATATAGACTTTATACACAGAAGTCTATGGACATTCCATAGACTGTGCAAAGAATTTTTTGTAAGGGCGGACATACAGATCGCATGATCGGTCCCTTTAGAAGTTCATTAGATCAGCGGGCCTCTTCCGGTTGATAAATTATCCTGTTTTATGCTTTTAAGGCACTTCATCATCAGCCTACCTGCACACACTGCAGTACAAAGGCCTTTCGGATGCCCCTCCAATTGATCCCGTCCTGTGCCTGCTGCCGCTCCATTGTCCCCACAAACTTCCTGATTTCATCCGCACTCCTGGCTTTCTGTCGCTTGCCTTATCCCGAATGCAGTCCGTTACTCAAAACGGCCATCAGTTATATTGCCTTCGCATTACGTTGCCTGCCCGTGGCAATTTTTTCTTGATTTCTCGACAACTGCAAGAAATCGTTTCGAAGGAAAATAACATCGCCTAAAGTAAAAGGAGAGGTTGGGGCTTTCCAGAGCTGCACGGAACACATATTGTGAAAACAACGCGCAATCAAAGATGAAACCTCGCATGAGGCAACGATACGCATCGACCACGGCGTTTAAAGATAAGTGAAAGCATAGTTTTCGAAATTTCTCCTCCTCCGTGTTTTTCCCCTGACCGCTAACCGCGCTTTATAAGCCCGAGACATTGAGCAAGTTGGTAGCCTTTCGTCATATCCCATGAAAACAGAGAAAACGAGGCCAAAGGACTTAGAGATCGCGGATGATCGAGTGAAAAACTAAAGAAAGAAAGAATAAGTGAAAAAGAAAGAAAATGAACAAAGAACCGATAATGCGAGAGAGACAGACAGTCACGACGAATACGTGCAACACGGATGCCGATGCGGGTCTGGCGCGAAATCACCCGGGCAAGCACGCGCCGGTTTCTAATGGGGTCGGAGGCGGCCCACCGACATCCCCGCGTCACGACCCATCGTGGAGGGAGAGAGGGAAGATGAAGGGTGGGCAGACAGTGAGAGAGAGAGGAAAGCAGAGCTCTTTGGTCGTATCAGTTGGGAAACTCTGGTTCAGAAGGCTGACTATAGTCGGACACAGCGCAAGTCTGCAGTGAAGCTCCGCCCACATTCAAGACCGCCGCACAGAACTCCTCCGCGACAAAAAAGTAGTCAGTAGTTGAAACATTTATTGTTACCTAAAGAAGAAGTCAATCACGAGAAGAAAAAATTATAAACTCGACTTTTCACAAGTGGCTCGTTTAATAAAGTGAAGCATTAAAAAGCAGAGTTCGTTTACTGTTGTGCCTTGCTAGTGGAGTAATACAGGACGGCGCGAACTGTGGCCCAGTGTTAGCAACTGCTGTTTTTTTTTTAAGTTGTATACCCTACTATAAAGTCGGATACAACTCAAGAAAGTAGCGGCGTTTTCCCCGAGAAAGGACCCACTTCCAGCCAGTAGCGCCGGTCGATTCTCTGACCCAGCTGCGAGGAAATCCTGGGAGGGGCATCCCTGTCCATGGAGGGAGGGAACTATTTTTTTTCATCTCCCACTCCCTGCATTGTCAGGCTAGGAGGGTAATGAGAATCCGCCGACGCCAGTGGCTGGAAAGCGGTCGTTCGACGGGGAAAAGCCGCTGCGCTCTTGAGTTGTATCCGACTATAGCATTGCGCGATGAAATGGCTGCTGATAAAATCTGGCATAATGTATGTCAACAAGGACGATCTTCAATATTTCCAGTATAAACGAACAAACAAACAAACAAAAAGAAACCTCGTCACAGAAAGCCACGCATGACAAAATACAAACGACAAAATAGAACGAATGTATGTTTGCGCAGCGGAACCTCAACAGTGCGGAAGTGATGTCAACAGCACGCTCGGAGCTTAGCGCACACACCCCGTGAACAGTTCCGGGAAAATGCCCCGCGTTGACACACGACGCTCTGGAATTGACGTTCGTTGACAGTGCTCGCATCATACGCGTATAAAGAGGAACTCGAAAGTTCAGACGTTGAAAGCCCCGACATCTTTCCACCGCGAAGCATCCACTTCATCTGATGGGTAGAGATACTCCGTGTCCGGAAATATCGAAGATGTGAGTCAAGTACGCTAGCAACACGGAGTGGCGCGAAAGCTCTTAGATTATATCAGTTGCGTTAATTCGAAGCATGACCTACCCTTACAAAAAACGGTTCATGGGCAGTCTATAGACTTCTTATAGACTATTGCCTTCTTATAGATATTTACTTTTGTCTATACGATTCAATAGACTGTCTGTAGACAAAAGTCTAGTAAAAGTGTATGGCCAATACCTATAGGTTGTCTATAGAGTGCCATAGGATTTGTATTGTCTATCGACTATTCTCTAAGGTTTGTCAATGAGAGTCTATACACTTTACAGACAGAAGTCTACGAATAGTCCACAGACTGTCTAAAATCATTTGAAAGAGTAGGCATCGAAATCCGGCGCTATCTTTGAAGCTAGGCCTAACCAGCATTAATTTGTTGTGCTGGGTTTGGTGGCGCATAAGCATCTAAAGGCTACACGTATCATGCGCCAAGCTCAAGACGTAGGAAAATTGTTTTTCGCTGAATTTTACAAGCATGTGAAAAACCATCAGCGGTGCAGAGGGCCTAAACGTTAGTTCGTACTTGTCAGTACTGATAGATGAAAGGAACTTTTAAAAATGGCTGTTAGTGAAAGCTTTAAATTAGGTCAGGTAACCTCAGCGACCATCCTTGCCTGGGCAAAGATCTCGAGGCTCCCAACCCATCAAATAAAGTAGTAGTAGTAGTAGTAGTAGTAGTAGTAGTAGTAGTAGTGGTGGTGGTGGTGGTGGTGGTTTATTTAAAATAATATTAAAAGAAAACCTAAGCCTTCTACTCAGGAACGAGAAGGTCCTAACCACCATTAAATTTTAACTGTGATCGCAGGTTACTTCCATCACTGAACTGGGTGGAAGCGGGTAAAGATGTACCAGTTATAAGGGAGTAATTACTCATTGGCATCCACCCAAGCGCAGCCATGCGGCTATAGACTATGAATAGTCAAAATAGCTCCCACTTCGATTTATTGATCAATTCGCTCTCGCCCTACCATAAGCTTGCCGTCCCGGTTAGCTCAGTTGGTAGAGCGACTGATCCGGTGAAGCGGCGGTCCCGGGTTCGAACCCCGGACCAGGACGAATTTTTTACATTGCGAAGTTTCTGAGAAAGCCGCATAGCTTTCCTTTGTACCCGACCCGTATGGCTCCGCTTGGGTGGATGCCAATGAGTAATTACTCCCTTATTACAAATCTACTCCTCCTTGGGGGATTCCCCTTAAAACATTTGACCAAAGATGTACCAAGTTTAAAGCTAATTTTTTGACAAATATACACGTCTTCTGATGCCGGACAAATATCATTTATAGCATCAAAAAGACCATTGTATCATTTTTTTTCACCGGAACAAAAGAATCCAAGGCTTACTTCTGTATGTGCCTTAGAAGAACTCGGACAGGCACTACCCACACTGGCGAGGCAGTGCCGACGGTGAACATGAGCCTAAATAGCAACGGCACGCGTAGCCGCTGTAAGCTAAGTACCCGTCTAGTGCACCACAATCAAGAAACATCAGAACCAGCGCACCCGCGATCCCTCAACAAAGACGTCTCGTCTACATCAGTCCCCTGCATACAAAGCAAGAAATTTCTGAGAGCAAAAAAAAAGAAAGAACTAAACAAAGAAAGCCGATCGTATCAACCCTGTTGTTAGACATGGTTACCCGTGTGAAAAACCATTTCGGGCACCGTAAACGTACTGCGCCTTCAAGAGCGCTTTGCTTGTTTTGTTTTTTTTTTACTAGAAACGGCGAAGGCATTTATCTGAACGCAGAACCAGCTTTTCCCACGACACCCGTAAGCTAATCGCGTCGATCCGACGGTTAGCACGGCCTCCGAAATCGGTGGTGATTTGTACTAAGAAATAACGGCGCTCGGATCTAAACGACCGTCGACAAAACGCGCGGATGCCCGCACCTGTTGATACAGCCATATCTCAAAGCAAGCACACCAGATAGAGAGGAGATACAGGGGATACTGGGGCCCTATGTGGCGCTAATGTTGGAAAACAAAGAAAACAACCCGTTTCAGACTACAGGAGCGGCCGTAAGCAGACGCCGCAACGCCATAGCTTCCGGCGTCGGGCGGAGCAGACGAACTTTTATACTCCAGCCGAAAACCGGTAGCAGACGACGCTGCTCCCACAGCTGCATAGCGACCTCACGAGCCAATGGCCGGCGGCCGTACAAGACAGTTCATCACACTTTAGCCGGGACGATTAAACGCGACCGGTAGCGGGGCGCAGATTAAGCTCAGATTAGCCTGGGGCTGACGTTATGAGGGAGAGGCTTTCGCCGTGTGCCGCACCATGCAATTCAGAGGGAGTTCCTCTGTCTTCGTGGGTTGGGCTGCTGCTCCGACGGAAGCAGACGACCAACCGCTGCCAGGAAAGCAGACGATGGACCGCGAGAAGCAGACGACACGGCCTCGAGCACAGACCCGAAAAAAAAAAAAAAACGACTAACGGACCGACGTTTTGGAACTGACGGAACGGTAGTTGGGAAAAAAACGCTTCCCTTTGCCGCGGGCAGAACAATCCGAAGCACTACAGTCCGCTCCGCGAATAATATAGGGGCAAAAACAAAATAAATAACGGGAAGAAAAAAAAAACGAGCGGGCCTAACCGGTTTTCTCATCTAAGCGTTTTCACGAACTTGCGGACTGAGGAGGTGAGGGGTGGGGAGAGATGGCGCGTAATTATTCTGAAACCGCCCGATCACGGCTTCTCCCTGCCTCCTTCTGCGCATGCGCAGTGTTGCGGCAGAAGACGACGATCATTAAAGCTTCCTTCCATCTTTCGCGTCGTCTGCTATCATCTGTTGCAGACGAGCCTTTAGCGCTCCGTCCAATGACCACTACCAAACTGCCGGGACAAGACAATTACCAGGTTCGAGGGGCTAAACCATTACAGGAGTGAGCAGGAGAGCTTCGTTCTAGTCAAGGAAACAGATTAAGAGGAATCGCACTGTCATCCAAGCACCATCAGGAAGAAAGGAGACTTAATATCGCGCAGTGCAGAACCATGCAAAACAGAGAAAGGGTTAAAAGTGGTTCCGCAAAGTTTCTTGCAACGCACGATTAATGGAGTGGACAGTAATAAGTGCCACTTGAGAAAATAAAATAAATATGACGAAAGTCGAAAGAAGCAACTGGAGAATAAAGGGGATCTCGAAATGGGCGCATAAGAGACCGATAAATAGCTTCATACGGCAGCCTCCAAGGGGTACTCACAGTAGCGCTCCAAACGGAAAACCCCGAAAGCTAGAACGCCGTAAACACAGCAAGTTTACGGAATGCCATCAACCCTAAACACCCGCGGCAAGCGACCCATTAGGACTCCAACAGATACCGCGGAGGAAAACAAAGATATTGAGTCCGACGGAGATATCCGTCAGGGAAGGGTGGTTTAAGTGTCACCTCTCCCAAACAACTTAACCGGAACGGCTATCTATATAAGCCGTTTAACTACAACACGTCGACAGACGAGCATTTCACAAACTGTCATTCTGGTCTTCGCGCTTCGATGCCGCCTGATTAATCTCAGCAGGGAGCGCTACGCTGACGAACTCATTTAACCGGCAATGACCTTAAAGGTAGCGGAGAGCGGTACGAAAAGAAAACATGTAAAAAAAAACGTACCGGACAAACCGCTCCGGACACCGACGCTATGATGGATGTTTGGTCGTCACGCTAGCACGGCGAGGCTGCGTACATTCCACCAGTCCCGAACGAGCTTGAGATAATTAACCACACTTTTTGACGAATCATTAGAGGTCGGGGGGGGGGGGGGGGGGTGCGTTCGAGGTGGGCGCAATCTCGTCTATATACATAGACAAACCACTTTCCGGCGGACAAAACCGTTTTCTTCAAGTAATCGAGCGAGGACGAGGCTATCCCTGCCCGCAAGTTATGCGACGACTCGCTGAAAAAGACAGAAAGAGAGAAATGAAGGAAGGAAGGTAGAAAGAAAGAAAGAAACCGTAATGCCGACCTCTCACGTGCATAACCCGCCATCCCAGCACATTACGGCGCCGAGCAGACGACCAAAAACAAAACATGCGCGCAGAAGGTACCCCGCTAGCAGACGACGCGGAAAAAAAAAAAACGAATGAGGAAAGCAGACGACGCGAATAAAACGTTGCAGACGGCAGAGGCGGCGACTTGCGCAGAGCGTTGCGCGCACCGGAACAGGAAATGCAGGACTCGCACGAAAACGATCTCCGTCTTGTCTCGACGAAGGCTAACGGCTCGGAGGAGGAACAGGTTAAACCGTACGCGCTGGAATGCGTTAGGAAGGGTGCACCAAGGTGTAACACCCTCGAGGGTGGCGACCCGAACGACAAAACTGAGGTGAGTTAAATCGAAAACGGGAGAGGAATGCGCCTGCGAACCGGGCAACGTTACAGTTGCAAGAAAAAGTAACTAGAACGGCATCAGCAGCAGGGCGAACGGGGTGGGATACAAACGCGTAGAGCATAAAGGAAAACAAAATGGAGCCGACTGCAGCGCCCTCGAGGTAGGTTGCCACAGGGCATCATTATCATCATCATACGCCGGTGCCAGAGAAAAACAAAAAGCAGACGACAAGAAATAAAACCCGCCAATGGCTCCGTGGGTGCGGCGAGAAATTCTGCCGCCGGTCCTGGCGGCTGCGCCAGGACGAGTCGGGCGTGAGTTTAGATGAGGATGCCTGCGTGGCTGTTGCTGTTTATATGTTGGTGCTAACTCGCCTCCCCCCTCTTCCATTTTTTCCCTCGGGCTCGAAAAGAACCCGCCGCAATTCGCCCGCTCAAAAAAAAAAGATACAAAACTAAACAAACACTTCGGGAGCGCATGATGTAAAAAAAAAATGCGCAGCGCCACGCCTCCGGAGAAAGTTAAAAGCCTGGAAGCGATGAATAGCGATCTCAACGAAACAAGAAACAAACTCCAAAACGACTAAAAGCACAACTTCGAAGGCTCTTTTTTCTTTGTTTCTCGCTGTTGCCCATCGCCTCGCAGCCAACAACAAAAAAAAAAGCGAAGATGAATAACACCGTGCCTGATGCTGTGCGTACATGTATGTTTATTATCTTTTTCTACGTCATAGATCGTGAAGTCTGCGGGCCCGAGGAATCCGGTAGCTACAGCCTTCGGGGGCTGCAAGTGAAAGTGAACGCTGCCAGGGAGCTCGAAAGTGAAACAAAAGACAAATCTTGAACGGAAGCTTGAACAACCTTCCACACTCACGTTTACAAGGCGAAAACAACCAGGTCTGTTTTTTAAGTAGCCGGCGCGCTTCCTCCCTAAAAAAGAAAATATTAACAGAAACAGAGGTTTCCAAAATACGCCAAACGAGAGCTCGGTAAAAAAGAAAGCAGGGAACAACGTCTGCTACCCCGCCCCCCCCCCCCCCCCCTTCCCCCATTGCCGGAAGTGGAATACAGGAGACGAAAGAAAGGGCCCAGCGGTACCTTAAGGGGTTCACCACGGCCGCCGCTCCCTGCACGAACAGCGTGCTATACACAAACGCTCGCTCGCGTAACTTCCGGCCAAACTTCATTTTTATTTTTCCGCGAAGTCGAAGAAGGCTGCAACAGAGCCGTCTGCAACACTGTCGTCTTGCTTCAAACGGTGAGAAAACGCAGACCATGAAAGATATCTTTTTTTTCCAGAAAGCAGACGAAAAAAAAAAAACTTTTAATCTCGCCAGCTGCTCAATTTCAACCCCCCCCCCCCCTTTTCTCCCACTTAAAGAAACAAGAGCGCTTCGTGTTTGAAAGCCTCGGCGCTTACATATATTGCCATCGTGGCAGAACGCAGCCAAAAAAGAAGAAAAAAAAAGGAACTACTCAGTACTACTCAAGTTTCAGAATGCCTCCGCTAGCTGGCTGACGGCGCACATTACAGGCTGAAGCTCCTGTATGGACACACCCACAGAAACTGGAGCGGAATACATTCCATCTTGAAACGGGCTGTAGGGAAAGAAGTCGGTCACAAGGTATGCATAAAAATGTCAGTGAGGAATCATTTGTTGGAAAAGCGTAAAGAAGCTTATTCTAGTCTATTCTACTGCAGCTCATACTTTTCCTTGACGCAACTAAAACAACAAGAATGCTCTGAAAGCTAAAGTCCCGATTCAGCCTGTAGTATATTACGTAGATATGTTAATTAAACAAGGTTTAAATACAATAAGGTAAGCAGATTAGGCAAAGTGCCACGAAGGAGATTAGACGTCAATGGTGAATTACACCCAGCAGAAGACCTACTGGCAGAAGCCCGTGTTTTACACTCTAAGAAAGAGTAGCTTTTAGCTTTTAGTATTTTCCGTCTTTAAGTTAAAGCCCTTTATTTTTATTACTTTGAGTCATCGACAGAGTACAGCACACCTGCTGGTGTTTACACCAGACTCCGTCATTGTTATTCTCCCAGGCGTCATAACTAAATCCCAAACTGCGGTAGTGGCATTGTTGCCCAGCGGACTAAGCAAACCCGAGATGCAGCTAGAAGGCAGGTACAATGAAACCACTGCGTGCTAGAAGGCAAGCTCAGCCGGCGGTCCACAATTCACCATTCAAATTTATGCACAGGACGCATACCAGCGTCTGGCAGACGATGAAAAACAAAAACCAACGAAAAATAATACTGCAGGCATTGACACTAACTGAATTATTCATATAAAGTGTAAACTTGCTTGAAGAAAAGAAAAACAAGGAATTAACCAGCTAAACATTGAGAAAAATAAAAAAATAAATGCAAATGAAAGGTTTAGTTCCTTGGGGTTTAACCTCCCAAAGCGACTCAGGCCATGAAGGATGCCGTAGTGGAGGGCTCCGGGAATTTCGACCACCTGGGGTTAACGCGCACTGACATCGCACGGCACACGAGCCTTTGGAATTTCGCCTCCATCGAGATCAGACCGCCGCGGCCGGGATCCAACCCGCGTCTTTCGGGTTAGCAGCCGAGCGTCATAACAACTGAAACACCGTGGCGACTGCGTAAACGAAAGGATCGATCACGTAGGATTTAGAGGTTTGTTAAGGTGGATCGATAAGTGATATACTTCGCTGGAGAACACCGGCAGCAAAAATTACCCACACCCACAACAATACGAAGCCTGAAAAAAAAATACAACACCAACAACCCAGAAACACTCAGAACGCAACGGCAGAATTTAAGGCACTGCCTTTACAAAAATTTCGTTAGACAATCTAGACTGTCCATCGACTCCTGTCTGTAAAATCTATATACTTTCTACAGATAAATCCTAATGAAGAGTCTACAATCAATACAAATGCTATGACAGTCCATAGACTATATATGCACAGACAAAAAGAAATATCTAAAGGAAGGTAATAGAATCTATTAAAAGTATATAGACTATCTACAGACCACCTTTATAAGAGTGCGGACAACAAACTAAAGCTAGGCAAGCTTGGCTTCGCAGTGATACAATCGACAAGCCGAAACATCCACTACACATGTGTCTGCGAAACTCACGTCTCCGTACTGGTATGTCGTGAACGGCTCGGTTATCCACAGAGTCTGCAGACTATGAAAAGTATCTATGAGCACGAGTATGACAGTTCTTACATCTCTGTGCGTGAGTGCTTTAACCTCTCTCTTATTTTGTTATTTGATTTTGCTGTTTGATGCAAACAAGCTTATTTTTGTTTTTGTTTCTTGTGAGAGTGTTTTTAAAGCGTTATTTAATTTTGTTGCGTATACAGCAAATAAGTTTATTTCTTGTCCTTCTGTCCTTGTTTATTCGTATGTTTTATGTACGTCGTATTGTTCTCTCATTATAGTTACTCTTACTGACGCTTGTGCTTTGTTTTATATGTTGTGTACTGTTTGCGTTATGTTATGTTGAACTGTACATCGTTGGTTGCTATGAATTAGTGAAAAAGAATAGCCGGAGCCGCTATGCAGCACCAACCTCTTCTTTACTGTTCATGTAAATAAAAAAATATCTACAGGAAGATAATAGAGTCTATTAAAAGTCTATAGACTGTCTATAGACCACTTTTATAAGGGTGAGAACAACAAACTAAAACGTGGCACGCTTGGATTCGCAGTCATAAAATCGACAATCCGAAACATCCACTACACACGTGTCTGCGAAACTCGCGTCTCCACAATGGTATGTCGTGAACGGCTCGGTTATTGCACAAAGGGAAAAAACACCTGCGACGAAGGGCACATGCGGCGGGGATGTGCTCATTAAAAGAGAGGAGGCAGGGGAAAGGGCAGCAGAATTACACGCGCAATCCTCCGACGTGGAACTCCACACCACACCTGCGCGCGCAAGGAAGCTCTTACACGCCTCCAATTAGCGAAAGCTGGCTGACGACAGGGCTTCAAATGCAAGCAGGAACGCCGCTTTAGTGCAGTGGGTCGAAGACAGTAAGCGCTTTTAATCCAGACAATAGGTGCGTTATGCACTACGAGATGATTATTTACTTCATTACCCTTTGTTATGTTCTTGGCGATTGCCTTCCTGCCACGGATTATGCAACGCCCATGCTGACATTTCTCCACCGCGGTCGATGAAATGGATCAAAGATATTCAAATATTTTTAATCCGCAAGGCATTCCCAGCTGTAACACCGCCTGCTGCGAGATATTCTGGACTGGCTCGACTGGAGCCGAACTTTTGCATAAAATGTTTCACTTCTGCTGTTCATTTTCGCTTCATTATTTTATTCCTACATTCTTCGCAGCTGTGATCAATTCGTCCGTGATATTCCACTCCTGTAGCCCATTATGTAAGCCTTATGTTGAAATTTATAGTAGTAACGGGGGAGGAACTGAAATACCATAAGGCGATATTACCCAGCCGAAGCCCACGTTACATTTGTACTGGGGCAGACGTCAAATAAGCACAGGATTTACAAAGCGAGCGCTAAGTGACTGTGAACCAACAGCGGCCAGCAGCATACCGCACGCCATATACTCACTAGTTAAACAGCGATCCAGCTTCGAGGACCGCTGCATCCCCACCGACGTCTTCGGGCCCTAATCCCTTGTGACCCTTGAAGACGAGCATGCCGCCGCCCTCCAACTCCTCGAGGCACATGGGATAACTCCGTCAGGATTCCAGCCGCACGCGACGTCACAAAACAAGACCAGAAAAAAAAGAAAAAACAAGATGGCGACGGCCTTGCGATCACACAAGACAGAACCCGTGGGGCTTTCCTCGGCCACCGGTCAGTAGCAGACGACACCAGAAAAGCGCGCGCCGTCTTCACAGAGCAAAGATGGCGGCGCGCCCCGCCGTAGCAGACGACACACGCGGGACGCAGAAGCGGCAGCCGGGGAGGACCATGGGGCGACGCCGTCGTCGACGACAGTGTACCGTCATCAATCCATCTCGTTCAAACTCCGGACGACACGAACAGAGGGAGCGCAGGTTTTTGCACGTGCTGCAACAACGTTGATGCAGCAGCTGCGTCAAGCGACCGACCTCGAGTGAGCAGTTTTTTTGTTGTTGTTGTTTTCCTCGCAATAATTGCCGCGGGTACTCCAACCGCCGTCGTGGTCGGGGACTGCCTGCCGTAAGCTTACCACGAGCAGATGAGCCCACGTAACAAACACTTGCCCAGCACAATGGCGGCTCTTTTTTTCTTTGCTTTCCTCTTTGTTTGGAGAGAATCCCCGGGTAAAAAAGAAACAACTGCGGGATGACGTCACTTATTCGCTCCTTTTCGAAAGCTGGTCGGTGGCGAAATTCCCACGCTTCAGTGAAAGATCGCACAGCCGAACAGCTGCGCTTGGAACCGCGAAGCAAGAGCAGACGACGCGGCGCCCGGAAAAAAGTGCAGGCGAATGCTGTCCTTTTTTTTTTTTACATCGTCGTGGAACAATGCTATGGGGCGGTGTGTAATAGTAGCATGAGACTTCCTGCCCGTTTCTTTCTGCACAGCCAACAGCAGCTACGACCCCCTCTTCTCAAAAGTCAGAGCGACACGCGACAGCGCATAGTCGAAGGGTCGCGCACAGCAATGCGGTTTGACGTCATCAGTCGCATACATCATCATCCGCGCGTTATTTAACACGCTGGCGACATCGATGCTGTGAAGAGCGCTTCGTGTGAAATTTAAAAAAAAAAACACTTCCAGCGTTCACAGCACCCGCCCGAAATAAAAGGATCGCTCAAGCTGAATACGGAGACAAAAGCCGCTGGAGCCTACGATACGACGATAGGCAGGTAGAGGTCGATTCCAGTCCGGGGATCCTGAAGCAGACGACGTGGGAGCGGCGGCGGAGTTGTGGCAGACGACAGAGATCCCGGAGCTGGGAACGTTCAGGCACATCTGGCGTCATCGCCAGGACTGCTGGCTAGCGTCTCCACCACAGTGCGGCTTACGTACACGCATCCCGGACTGTGCACACATCCCGGCGTGCGACGAGGTTTTCAACGAGGTGTGACGAGAAGCGCGGAGGAGACAAATCTCGCAGGCACGACCTGGCGGCGGAACCAGCGTTAATCCGGACAAACGCAGACGGTAATCCGACCAAAGACAGAACGCAGACGGTGCACGCCGGGTCGGATGCGGGACTCCTGGTTGTAACAAGCACACTGACCGATGAGTCGATGACGAACGATCAGTGGTACTACACTACAATGCACAAGCAAAACACCGAACGCTGGCAGCTCACGCGCACAGCTCAGGAGGACACGGCTGCACGGCAGCAACGAAAAAGCAGCGGCGAGGCAAAGCCAGGACAGCAGTGTGCAGCGCAAGCGCTGCAGGCGAACGTGAACTCCCCGGCGGCGCGACCCAAACAAAAATGGCCGCCGCTCGCTCAAAGCCCTCGACCGGCGTCGGCAACAGAAAGGAAATTCCCGGCAGGGTGAAGCGAGCGAGCGCCAGAGGCAAGGAGGCTTCCCCCCACCCCATCACCACCCTCTCCCTCGACCAATCACATCCCCTCCGCTCGAGCGGAGAGCCTCCTTCCAGCCTAGAGAGGAGGAAGCCTTTTACGGCTTCGGCTTTTCGAAAGCGGTGCTTGCTTTTTCCTTCCTCTTTCTTTTTTTTTTTTCCTCCCCTTGTGCCTTTGGAAGCGAGCTTCGTTCAAGCGAGGCTCAGCACGACGCACCCCTCGGTGAAGGAAGAGTGCGGGTTATATTTTGGCACCGAACGGAGCGGGGGCCCGCCGATTTTTTGTGCATGCGAGCAGAATTACCTAAAAAAAAAAAGACAAAACTACTGTTTCTTTTTCCCGGACCTGGGCGAATCACAGGACACCAATAAAGCTTGTTCTCTCTTTCACTCTCTCTCTCTCTCTCTCTCTCTCTCTCTCCAGCAATCAACTTTAGCAGACACGCTAATTCTAGTCAACACATCGAGCAAGTATTACAGCTGGACCAAAACTAAAAGCAACGCAGTGATCTGAGACACTGGGTCTCCCCTATATCCCGTTAAAAGAAGTTAATTTTCCTCTGCCACAAGTGCATAAATCAAAAGAAATTATCAAAAAGCTAACACGCCTTACGTCTGCACGACAATCCCGCCATGCCTTGAGAACTGACTTAATGGCATTCGGTCCTTAACTGCTAGTCGCGAACGTAACCATCTGCATTCCCCTGTGAAATACGTATTCTCGTCGCCATCGTAATGCACCGTGTATACTTGCCTGAAAGAATATTCTGTCAGGAAACAAACAACTTATACATTAACTGCCCTCCGAAGAGGCGTTTATGAAACATTTTTGATGGAAGCGAAGCCATTTTACGATACTCCGAGATTGCAATGGCCAGCTTGAGGTTACTTTACCGACTAGCCTGAAACCAACCACGCCATTTTTGGCGAAGTAGTTTTAACGTTACGTTAGAACGCCACGCTCGGATGTTTTCTGCCCTCATGAAAACAGAATTTTTTCAATTGCTTTCCGAGCTCTACCGTCGTAGAGTTAATAGCATGGGATTTTCAACGCGACACAACGACCTTGAAAAAATATTATTAGTCATTTAATAATTAAATAATAACAAGAAACAAGAAGATGGAGTCGGTTCTGTGCGTCGGACGACGAACCTGTGACGTCACCTAAACTGCACTGGAGCACGACATAGTTTCGCATTGACGTCAAAAAGCACACCAGACGCAAGATGCGTTGGGAAACACGGCAGAACAATCAATGTCGTGAAAGATGAACTAGGATGACAGTAAGCATGAAACACTTTTCATTTTTCCTTCGTAGTAAGGACGCATCACTTAACTACCCGCAAACTGCAGTTTATGCTGTTGGGTGAAAACTGTGATAGACAAGCTCATTCATTTGCAAGTGCACTGACTGCACTGTAAGTGAATTGGCCTTTAAGTTCGCGGTTTGAGCTAAATGTGAGTGTGCAGAGTACGTGGCTTTGCAGGAGAAGGCATTGCCTTCACTTCCATGTTCTAAGGGCCTATTTGCTGACGCCAGACTTCCCATTTCCTGCCACACAAGGAAAAACAAAAACAAAACAAGGCAGTCATGCCAGTGAACTTCACATCAGCCGCCAAGCAAAACACGTAGCCTAAATAGAAAACCGCCTTCGCTCTGTAGTGCCCTATACTACAATGACGCTCTCTACGATTACGCGCAGTCCAATAGTGCTCAGCACGTTTGGACGCGTATCGCGGTGGCAGTTCGTAGATAAGAGACATCTATACCACTCAAGCCAATGTCGAAAAACAATAGCGGTCGCTGGGCGAGACGAGGTTAGAACAGTCTCACAATGCCGGCACCAACAACACCACTTGGTAGTAACCTGTTTTCTGAACCCGCGCGAATCAGGCAGCAAGGTTAGGCACTTGTTCGTGTTCATTGGCAACAAATACCACTCGTGTCAGTCCAGCACGACAATAAAAATGGCGGCGCCCCGACATCTACAACGCGTGCATCCCGTCTAGTACAGCATTCAGCTCCAACTCCAGTCCCCCCCAGTCCCCCAACCTCCATGTCTGAATACTCCGGCCTGTCGTTTAGAAGCCCACAGGGCCACCTGCACCACGGTAGCAGACGACGGAGCTCCAGGGGGTCGGCTTTGGGTCGTGGGGAGGACCCCCTGTTACAGCGTCCTGTTTAACGAACACCTCATAAAGTGCGCCTACATTAACCGAACTAGGTTTTCTATTTCAGAGCATAACTAAAGGCTATACCAGACGAGAGAGGAAAGGTGGACGAACAACACGTCACCGTCTGCGACACGATCGTCCACAACGCGTTTTTTTTTTTTTCATCGTCTGCTACGCGCTGGTAGTTCAAAACCGCTCCCGCAATCGGAGAAGCACCGATCCATGCAAGACCACAGAAGAATAAGCGCTCGGAAATTTTCTCATACCCTGTCTTTTTTATATCTGAAGTTGGCGGAATGCGGTTCTCTTCGGGTGCATTCAGGTTCTTGCCGGTAGGAGGGGGCGTCACGCAAAAAAATCATTTATATCTGCGTTCGCATATCGTCGCCTGCTCTCGACTGGCTTCTCGCAGCATCCTGGGAGAGGCATTGATTCGGTCGCAGCGGACCGCGCGACAGCTTCCGGTAACCACGGCGGCGAACTTCCGGTTTTTCTCGACCTTCTTCTGACATGTCCGCCGGATGCTGTCAAAACACACCCGACAAATTAGAGGTCAAATATTGGGCGAAAGAGATCGTAGCCTCGAACCAGTGCCTTTTTTGTTCGATTAATTGTCACTCATCAAACACATTTCAATCCACCTCAAACTTTATATTCACTTCTATGCCTATTTTACCACTATTTTGCCGTCCACGTCTGTTTAGCCGTCCACTCACAATATCGACGTCCGGGCAACTTCGACGATTTTTCTACATTATTGGCGCTAATTAATTAACTAATCATCCTACCAAGATCAAATTTTTTGCGCATCATGCTCACATCGTCCTCTATCGATCACAATAATTCGTTCGATGCCAGCTCTTCTGAGAACGTCACAACCGCTGCGGACACGTTTTGGTGGCACGCTTTGGTGACAGACCCCGTCGACATAGTCTGGAAATGCTTTCGCATTTAAAGAAATTTCAGTAGGAGGTGTTATGCATACGTGAAGGTAAAGAAATGGAATCCGCTCATACTGCACAAGGCCTAAGTTAAGTTGGAGAACACAGCAATATATTTTCCTTGCAGACGACAACGGCAAATCTGTCCAATATATAGGGGAATGGAATTCGACGCGCGGCAGCCAGTGAAAGAGGTTTAGTGGCGCAAAAAGTTTTCTCAGTTACCTCTAGAACATGTGCTGCTATCTAGCAAACATGGCTGAAGTCGCACCACTGCTCTTTATGAGCCCATAAAAAGATAGGAGTGGATGAGAGATTGGTTGACCGGACTGGTTCGGTAGACGTCGAGCTAACCTGATTAAGGATGGCGTCCCGTCCTGTAGGTTACGTTAGGTTAGGTTATGTTAGGATAGGTTAGGATAGCTACCTAGAGTAAAAGCTACCACCCCTAACATTCCTTCACCATGCTACGGAAGGCTAAACGGTGATATGACGACGACGCCGCAGACGGTGCGCGCCAATCTGCAGACGAAAATTCGAAAGGACGGACCGAAGCAGACGACACAGCGCGAATGACAGGAACCTGCAGGCAGGCGAAAGCCACAAAAAGGCAAAAAAGACAGAAAAAGACGTTGCCCGCCCCCCCAAGAAAAAAAGAATGCAATAAACACAACTGGCGACGAGGAACAACTAAAAAAAAGAAAACGACATGGCCCAGCTCCTGGCGGCCCGTTCATCCACTTTG
Organism: Amblyomma americanum; assembly: GCF_052857255.1. Lineage (NCBI taxonomy): Eukaryota > Metazoa > Arthropoda > Arachnida > Ixodida > Ixodidae > Amblyomma > Amblyomma americanum. Next base: position 142,762,821 of record NC_135505.1, read on the forward strand.
CAGTAGCTAAGATATATACACGCGTTCGCAGACAGGGAGAGGAAATAAATAAAAAGGCGAAGGCACAGTAGAGAGCCCCTGGAACGCGTGTCACTAGCCCCACCGAAGCCTCCAGGACCCCTGCAGCGTTTGGTCTATCCCTCACGGGAAGGGAGCTCTCAAAAAGCCCCCTTTTGTATCCCGATTACAATCCCTCCCGCACGCCATCCCCCTCTCTCGCTCTCCCTCTCTCCTCTTCCTGCGCTCGCTCTCGACTCTGCTTACTCCGTACCCCGACATCCCAATCCATGCACAAATATGCAGTACGTCCTCCTGCAGCGCTCGACGGCAGCGGCGTCTAGCGGGAATCACGGACATCTCGCGGGGCGGTGCAAGCCGCTCTTCTGCGCTCGCTTCTCTGGGTAAAAGAAAAAGCTATATGGACAACCGAGAGCTTTAGCACTGCGAGCTTTGCGAGGTTGATTTCTTAGTGGAATATCAGGTCTAGTATGCGTCTTTGTGTACTCTAAATAGAAAGGAGTAGAGAGAGAAACAACACGAAGGAAAGGCAGGGAGGTTATCCAGGCGATGCCCAATAGGCTACCGTACACGTGGGGAGAAGAACAAGGGTTGGGGGGGGGGGGGAGGAGAGAAAGACCGGCAACGAAATTAGTTTCTCACGTGTCCATCGACCACTATGACAAGGGGATAGAGGGCACACACTTAATGCTTAAAGTTTATAGCCGGGAACTCAACTCCGACTCCATTAAGAACTTCAGCAGCGCCTTCACCACCGCTGTCCTTTGCGATGAAGTTATGGACCAAGACCCCAGAGTCTTGGTTTCTGTAAGAGGACGAGAGTCCAAGCGACGGAGCGTAGCAGCCAGGAAGGCACGCTCTCGCTCATAACGAGGGCAATGACTGAGTAGGTGACGGCCAATGGAGTAGAAAGAGACTAAGCTGTCCTCTAGAGAACATTCTTTGATAAAATATGAGAGTTTTCGCTAGAGGACAGTTTACTCCCTTCTTTACACCCCTATAGGCGTATTCGTGTTTACGGTGTAGAACGTCATCGCGCTCAAGTAGGCGTTTCTGCGTAGCGAAACCCCGAAAAGATAGCGTGAAAAGAAGAAACCATAATCTTGAGAACAGAAAGAGAGAAATAGCTTTAATTTGCACCCGTCAAAAATGACGGGGGAGAAAGCTATAGCCTAAACCCCCATTCATTTCCCTAATCGTCGGCCGGATTCCCTTGGGACTCGGCGGCGGTCAGGGCGAGATCGATGACATTGCGTTGATCTTCTGCTTCGTGGTTGATCAATAAGGTCTCCAACGATTGTACATTTCTATTTGGGTCGTTATAGAAAGGGCACGTTCAGACCACGTGGTCTAGATCTGCAACGCTATTCCAGTGCGTACATCTAGGATTAAATACTTCTGGGTGCCATTTACTGTCTTGAGACCAAAGTCGCTTTCCTTACGGTTCTGGACTCAGCACGTGTAACAGCAACAAGGTATAACGTAGCACCTAGTCACGTGTGTTATCTCGCGTATCACTCGATTAGCGTGATCGTCGTGTGCAGCGTGTACCGTAGAGTTTCTAAATACAACCTAAAGAGTTAAAGATGGCGCTGCGACACTCCATCCACCATGGAAGCGCGCAGGAATGCCGGTAAGGCGGCGCATCGTGTTTGGCTTGACTATTTTTGGGCACGAAACGTGGATTCAGCCGTAACAGAAAGACTCTTCTCGAAGGAACTATTTAAAAGTCTCCACACCAGCCTTACACTTGCGTTAAATTTGTTCAAGTGAGAAAAGCGTCATTAAGATAGCTTAATTAAATCGCGCTCAGAGGAAAACATCCCACCGCGGCTACCGGTTCAGACGCAAGACGACTCACTTCGTCTTCCCAGCATTCCCGCCACTTTTGCCTCTAGGCAATATTGCGAAACTCTACGGCGTGTACAACTGGAGGCGTAAGCGCTCGCTCCAAGTTATTGCGCTTCGGCGACGAAGCCGTAAGCCACAATCACTCGACGTTGTTTCAAAGATACGCGCTCGATTGTGGCCCTTTTACGGCTTTAAACAATACGCGGCCTGGAACTGTTGTGGAGACGCTCGTAAAAGATACACTGTGACAAAACTAGATTTTATGCTCTGTCGGGGCATTTCGTTAACTCAAGTTTTGTCGCTATTTTAAATTCCAAAATCAAGAAGGCACACCGAACACTGTCTACACAATAAACAATTTCTCACCCTTAAGGGTGTAAATCAGCTGTGCCCAGACGAACACCCTTTTCCAATTGTTCGGAGCTAAAAAAGGGTGTAGAGATCAGCACCCTTAAACAAGGGTGCACTTCATGATACTTTAGAGGATGTAATGGTTGCACCCTCATTAAAGGGTACTATTTTTCCATAACACCTCTACGAATGCATGTTGGAAGGGTGCTCCACATTGATCCACCCATGCAGCAAAAGCCTTGGCCTGATGCGCGCCCTCTAAACTTTCATGCTGTACACCCTTCCTGAAGGGTGCTGATCTCTGCACCCTTTTTAACACCCAAAAGGGTGTTCGTCTGGGGACAGCTGATTTGCACCCTTAAGGGTGAGAATTTGTTTAGTGTGTAGCGTGCGCGAAAAGTAATTCTTACCCCGAGAGTCGTCTACTTTGCGCTATTTCACAGTACGTTAAGCTACAGCCTTTTATGAGTTTCTCCTTTATTACTTTCACCACGGCGTTAGTCATTTACGAGTTCAGTGGCACGCTGCGAAACACTTTTTCATCCGGTATTCGTTTTCTTCATCATGTAAAAAGCAATTTATTGCGACTGGAACCTTGAACTAATCCCACGTGGGCGCCTAGTTTTTCCATAAGCGTAAAATTGAGTGCACAGTACTTGCGTCTCTCCGCTACAATAAGACGAACAACTACACCGAGTAGATCAATAGAGGTTATTCGGAAGGATAAAAAAGGGGAACTTGTATTTGCATCTGCTTGCATTATACGCAACGGGAATATACAGAATTGGTGTGAGATTCGAGAGGGGAAGTCATCGATTAAAAGCTTCGATGGTGTTATACGGGTTTTTATGGCTTCGTGCCTATTTAATCAAATCGGCAGGTGCCCTTGTTAGGAACCACTCGAATCACATTCTCTCGCCTGTGCCGACTACTACAGTTTCTGTTAAGTCAGCTTGTATGTAATGTACAGCAGGATTCTCTTTGTTGAACTGCAAGGCAAGAGCCATGACGTCAGCGCCGGCAACAAGCATGAACACGAAGCAGTCTTGCTTGGGGCCATCCACGCTGCGAAGAATTTATTGCGTGCCTGTTGGACTGAACTTATTTGTTTGCGGCATCAAACAAAGCTACCGCGGGTCAACGTGAATTACGTGCTTTGCGCGCTCCCGGGAGTTTGAGCCGACCGGCAGGCAGCTACGGGTGCTACGCCAGCGGGGCAAGGGGGAGGGAAGGTGGCGTGCTGTGACCGTAACACTCCTTCCGGGAAGACCAGAGGGGTGCGTCTTCCTCTAGGCTCGGACTGAACGGACATTGCGGCGCAGCACCGGAATCTAAGAGGGAACTGTGGCATCCGGTTGTCCAAACAAGAGAAACACACCGAGCGTCATTGCATGAATACTGCGGTGATTCGCTCCAACTCCGCTTCGGAAGCGGCACTCGTCGGAGCAAGCCGTGGCAACTGCAAAAAGCCTCGACCTCAATGAATGACGACCTCACTCAAGCTCAAACTCACGCATGAGGTTGAGGTCTGATTTTCTGACCTCACTCACAGAATTTCGAGCCATCGCCGACCTCACCTCACGACGTGAGGCTGAGGTCAACCTCATGAGGTTGCCCACCTCTGGACTCACCGGTGGGTACCCGGCGGCGCTGGGGATCGAACCCCGCACCTCCCGCATGCGAGGCGGATGCTCAAACACTAGGCCCCCGCTGTGGTGTCCATGCTATGGAGACTCTGGTTAATATAAAAGTCTAGGAAACACGATCGCCTACAAGTTTCCACCGCAAATAAGCACGCTAACTGCAATGGCTAAAAGCTATTCTGATATATGGTTAACCCTCTGACACTCTATACACGGGCGCGGAGAAATGTGAAGGGAGCACGCTATTGTCTTCAAATATTCTTCAAGCGTTTCCAAACTGAAAGTGGCAAGTGTGGTATGTCAAGTGGACGCTAGTGCGCTACTTCATGAACAAGCAACGCTTCTTCGCGTTCAACAAGAAAAGCTTGAATGCAGTTAGAACGGAGTAGCGTGTTCCGTCTGCTTTTGTGCGCAACTGCACACAACTGTTTACAAAGCGAACTTGCAGGTTTTTTTTTTTTATTACGGGCTGCATCTAGGAGTGATTTCTTTGTTTCGGGTGAATTTCGCGTCCTTCGTCTCGACAATAAGCAGGTTTTTTTTTTTTTACGCGATATAACGAACGCAGTAAATAATATCTCGCGAAATAGTGAGCGAAGGGTAACATGCCATCCGCCATTTTTGTGCAGACATATTTTCCCCCCTGTAGCAACAATTTTTGTTTTTGCGATTTCAGGCGCAATGTGCACCTTCGAAATGCATTTCCACGATCATTAAGGTGTTTACCTGATAAGTCACGGCTTTCAGTGTTGATGTATTTTTCCCAATCACGACACTTTGTACAAAATTTTGCACACCGCGCAAAAAAAAAGCAAGCGCTACTATTCTGCGCCGTAAAACTAACAAATTGCTTTTTCTTTTACCCTGAATATACTATTTAGGCGCAAAAATATTTCACTTCGATGACGGAAACAAAATATAGCGCGTGAAAGTGTTAAGTAGAACACCGACCGGAACGACCACAACTAGAGTCACAATTTCTGTCCAGTTGGCCCCACAGCCAACGCGCAAGGCATGGCTTTCGCGCACCACTCATCGTTTGCTATTAAGAAAAGAATAAAGAGAAACCTTAATTCGGAGTATCCGGTAGCACAGCAGCGTTCGCGGAGTTGAAGAACAAGCAATTTCCTGCGCGTGAAGCTTACCAGGAACAACATAAGTCCAACAACGACCTCGAGTCGGAATTAATGCGCCCGCAGCTTCCGAGCGGCAGGCGTGTACGGCGAGGCCGCCAACCCAATAGGCAAGGTGCGAACACCCCGGCCTCCTCCGACGAGCAAAAAAAAAAACAAACAAAGCACCTCCGCGCGCCAAAAGCTGCGCGCACAAACACACACGCAAACACGCGCACTAAGAACGAAGGCCCCTCGCAAGCTCGGCGTGCTCTCACAAAGCGTATTGAAAACGCCAGGCACTGCACCGCGCGAAGGCGAGAACAAACAGCTGCTCTCTCGGCGACTGTTGCTGCATGGGCTCCCGAAGGAACGCTAGGGCAGCGCTTTCATTCTCTCCACAGCGGGATACAGCCACGCCGTATCGAAGATGCTCGCTAGAGGGAAACCTCGCCGACCGGGCGTCTCCATTCATGCGGACACAAGGGCGAACGCCTCGTTGAGGTGAGAAGCTATATACGACTGTCGACGGCCAAGAGCGGCGTTATGAAAAAGTTGCATCGCGCTGGCGTCACTCACCTAACAGGTCGCTAGAGTTAGCTGCTGGGCTAGTTGGTATTGTAGATTTAAGTTCATAGTTTTCACCGCAACGGCACAAGGTCGAAGAAAGTCTTTTTCCTTATTTTTCCTTTTTAAAGTCATTTCTATTTTCGTCCTTCTTGCCCCCGCGGTGGTCGACTACTGGTCCGGAGTTCCCGGGCTCGAACCCAACCGCGGCGGCTGCGTTTTTATGGAGGAAAAACGCTAAGGCGCCCGTGTGCTGTGCGATGTCAGTGCACGTTAAAGATCCCCAGGTGGCCGTAATTATTCCGGAGCCCTCCACTACGGCACCCCTTTCATCCTTTACTCTCTCACTCCCTCCTTTATCCCTTCCCTTACGGCGCGGTTCAAGTGTCCAACGATATATGAGACAGATACTGCGCCATTTCCTTTCCCCAAAAACCAATTATTATTATTATTATTATTATTATTATTATTATTATTATTATTATTATTATTATTATTATTATTAATGGTGTACCAGCACCAAGACCTTTGGGTTGTTCCTGTGCACCGAAAAAATAAAGATTGATTGATTGATTGATTGATTATTATTATTATTGCCGCCGCGGTGGCTCAGTGGTTATGGCGCTCGGCTACTGACCCGAAAGACGCGGGTTCGATCCCGGCCGCGGCGGTCGAGTTTCGGTGCAGGCGAAATTCTAGAGGCCCGTGTACTGTGCGATGTCAGTGCACGTTAAGGAACCCCAGGTGGTGGAAAATTATCCAGAGCCCTTCACTACGGCGTCCCACATAGCCTGAGTCGCTTTGGGATGTTAAGCCCCCATAAACTTTTCGTCCTTTTGACTTTCGTTGGCCTTGTGCCGTTGCGCTGAACAGTATGAACTTAAATTAACCGGTTAGGTTAATGAGTTCTTGGCGACTAAAGCAACGCTGCACACTGAACACGAATACGCCTATACGGGTGTAAAAACGGAGTAATCTGTTCTTCAGCACACTCCTTTTTAATAAAAAAAAAGCAGTGCGCTGGAGTACAGATTACTCCGCTTTTTTTATCCACCTTTCTTTTTGGAGTGTGTAAGCAGCACGCCGAAGAGGAATCCACCAGTTCCCAAATTACTGGGTTTAAACAAACGTCACCATCACCTAATCCACGGACTGAATGTGCTGTACACGGGTGACTGGGCTAACGCAGCTATTAGACCCGAAGAGGAGTAAACATTACTCATTTAAGGGCCAACCGCAGTGGGACCATCAGCCAGGGTGAATTTATTTATTTATTTAGTCCTCAAATGCCCCTTGGACAGGTGTCTCAAACTCGCCACACCACCGCATTAGCAAACTTGCCTCCCACGCACCAATAGCCGGAGCGTGGTGGAATCCAAAGAACGAAAATTTAAAAATAAGCGAAATTACAGGAAAATAAATTGAACCACACAAAAAAAACGAACAATTCAAAAGCTCGGGCTTAGAAGGTCACTCGTCAACTGAAACATTCTTCTTCAGTTTTTAATTCTTTTTTTTTTTTGCGGAGAGTGATTGAGCCTTAATCGACATCTGGATGGATCCTGCCATTATATAGTAAAACATGTTCCATTGTTTCCATGAATTTACCGAACAATGCGCGTGTGTCGTCTTCTGGGTTGAATTTCTGTTCGTAGCTTCGCGCTCTAAAGACATCCTGATCTCGTTTCAAAGTGTAGGGCGCTGCCTCCTGGGTTATCTGAGTTATCATAGATCGATCCCTTCCTTATGCGGCGTGCACAAAGCCCTCGCAACGCTATTCAAAATCGCAGTGAAAAAAAAAAAATACTTTCACTCCGCAGACGGCAGCGACATCAAGACACCTGGTATACACTCGTTCCGCCGATCTGGCGAGACAGCGGCGCGCAGTTGATACAGCCGCGTCTATAGGTTAGAAACATCTGTCCACCCCTCGGCGCGTTATTTACGACTTCGCGCCGCCGAGATGACCCGGTCACCTGGTGGGGAGAACGGGCGTAACGAACAACACAACCACGCACACACACTGCCTCCGCAGCTTTGCAGTGCTGGGACAGCTGACGCGACAAGTGCGCGTAACACTGCACTATATAGCGGGTTCGTTGGCGCGTAACGCATGCAGGGAGCGCGGTGGGAAAGGGAGAAACCATTTATTACGTCACCCGTGGCGTCGGCCGTCGAGGCAGCTGACGAAGAGGTAAGCGAAGGTGAACAGACCTCGATCGCAGCGCCATCTCCGCTTCGCCCCCTCCCCTCCCCCCGGGGCTCCCGAAGTGCTCTATTTCGCACCGGGGACAGGTGAAACTCTTTCGCTCCGCGACCTTCCGTTCAACTGAAGAGGGCAAATAAAAGTAAAGAAGAATGATTAATGCGTCCTGGCTCCCAACGAGAGCCGAAGGAACATAGGAGCGAATTCCTGCTCGGTACTAGAGCATGTTAATCGTGACACTCACGCGAGATTGACAAACACGCCAGCGCGCATATTAGTCTACTGTACGTGCTGATGGATGGGTGACATTCGTGTGAAGGATTGGCGCTCCTGACCATACAAACTGATCACGTATAATGCGCTGAAGAAGGACTCCAGCGCACACATAACTGCCGAACACATAGGCGCACTAGAACTGCCGTTACTCGAAGCTGCGAGAGGTCCGACAAAAAAAAAAAATGACGGAGCCGACAGTTGCGAAGTACAAAAAAAAATCGAACGATCAAGTGAAGTCGTTTGTAACACCCAAACAAAACCCGGCTCGAGAACAGACTTCGATCGGGACTTCGGAGCGGACTGAAAAGCCAGACCGAATCAATTTGTCGCTCGCGCTTCCAAACAATTTAACGGAGTAAAAATGGCGACGTGGTGGCTAACAGAGTCGAGGAGGACAGCCAGCGAGAAAGAGGAAGAGGAGGGGTGTACACTCGACGGAAGGCGAAGGCCAAGGCAAGGAGGACGTCGACGAGGATTGAACCCCCCCCCCCCCCCCTCCTCCTAAACAAACAAGCGCGGGGCTCCGGAACATGATAGACCCCTAGCTGAGTTACGACGACTGCTCCGGGTCTCCATGGAAACGGGCCACCCGAAAAAAAAAAAAGTAGGGTACAGTATAAGGGAGAGGGCGGAGCGGAGGAGGGTATCTTTTCTTCGCCTTCCTACTCCGCTGGTCTAGAACGGAAACCGAGGGTACCGGAAGATACAAAAAGGAAAAAGAAGACGCACGACGACAGCAGAAAAGAGAGCAGACGACATGCAGAAAGAGCAGCCGACCCGCAAAAGGAAACCAGAATACAAGAAGCAGCAGCAGCAGACGACCCGAAAGAAGAAAGCAGACGAAGGGAAGAAGCAGACGACCACAAAGGGAAACGAAAGAGCGACACTCCGTATCGTTAGAAGCGTGCAACGTAGGACTAAGCTGTGAGGCGCGCTCAGAGGGTTTCCAGTACGCCATAAAAGGATGTACTACTACAGTTCCGAGTTCTGACAGAGACCTGACCTTGCAGAGTTACTTAATGGACATCCGCCTTTAGTTTTCATTCAACGAAACCACTGAACGTTTTATACTGTCGCTAACAAAAAAAAAAAAACAGGATTCAGCGCTAGCACGCGATAACTAAGCGCCCCAGCCCAGATAAAGCAAGATCGCGGAAAACAGTCGCCTTGTTTATGAGTAGTCGAACGTTACAAAGCCCAAAATGGCAAATACATGGTTAATGCATATCGCCTGGATTATATAGATTACTGCTCTTAATGCATACATTAGTACTTCAAAGTAGAGTTACTCTCTGCGCGCAAATAACCTAAATTAAAAGCCTGAATAAATGCGTTAATCCTTTCCGAATGACTTTCCAGAACAAGTAAGCCTTCAGTAAATTTGTAACATTGTTTGGCTTGCCTTCCATAATTATTGCTCTGTGTGTGCTTTCTTTTTTTGCCTTTTTGTGCCCTTCTCGCACTCGTCTTGTTCCACTACACTACTCGATGTTCACGTACAACACATAGCTTCTCAGGAGCTTCGTATGTATGGACAACGAAACGGCCCCGAAGTTATACGCAACAGAAATTATAACCAACCGTCTCACAAAATGTTACCTCCATTATGATTTCTCAGCGACGAAGTTAACTGTGTTGCACTAGGCAAGCATTTTGCGTAAAGCAGAGTTTCGCTGCATACCGTCCGCTTCCCGTTTTGAAAAAGCCGACAAGGTAGCCACGTGTGAGCAAGCCATGAAACAACATGCTCTCGTATCACTCTTATCTGTTCATTTGGGCATTACAGAGGGTTTGTCCATTAAGGTTCATTGGTACCCTTAGAAAGATGGTCTATAGACCGTCTGTAGACTTTTTATAGACTCAACTGCCTTCCTATAGGCATTGTCGATCCATAGTTTATAGACTGCCTATAGACAAAAGTCTACTAAAAGTGTATGGCCATAAATCTATAGACTATCTATAGGATCTGTATTGCCTATGTATAGACTTATCTAGGGACTGTCTATAGAGAGTTTATAGACTTTATACACAGGAGTTTATAAAGAGTCTATAGACTGCCTAAAGAAATATTTGTAAGGGTAGGGCTCTCGCTACCAAACACGTCTTATTCTTGCTCCAGGGAGCTCTAAAACATCCACTACACTGAACGCTTTTAGCGAACATCGAAAAAACAGCCCAGCAGACGACGGGAACCCGTAGCAGACGACACGCAGCGTCGAGCAGACGAACATTCGGCGGGGCGGGTTCCCGAACGTCGGGCTGGAAGACGACACGAATTTCTTTTTCCCCCACTCAGCAGGGGCGAAGTTTCGGGGAGGCAAATCGGTTTTCCACGGGCACCGTTGGAGGGGAAAAAAAAGAAACAGAACTAGACGAGGACCATTTGGAAGTGAAATCCGCGGAATAATGATTCCGCGCGGGAACACAAGGGAGCGCATCACTCAACGGATATTGTACCACGCTCCGTCCATCGAAGTCCGGGCACGGAGCTGGGCGGCACTTTGCCGCATATTACGCGGCGCTTTTTTTTTTTTTTTGTACCCCACGGGATCGGGAAACGCACTTTGCGGAAGCGGGAAAGGGGGAGAGCGGAATGTATACGGGGGAAAATACAGGGTAAGTAAGAAGCCACGAAAGTTTTGGAGCATAAATCAACGCGTAAGGTTTCTCATGGGACGCGGTTGTAGGTATTGTGTGACCGAAAGCGCCTCGCCAATGCCCGACGGATGATGCACCAGCTGGAAAACCCGCTACGCAGCCCTGTTTGCCGCTGAATCGGCTGAAAAGTAGCTGAAAAGTAGCTACAGAGAGTAGCGGAGGGCTTCGTGCGCCCAAGCAGCAGCGCGCTCTACGGGTGAGGCCGTACAGCACTACTCTGAACGAAATCCATAAGTTATGTCATTCGCGAATAAAAACAACGAAAACGGGCCAGGGGGGAAAAGGACTACATTTCGAAATGTAGCGAAGTTTCAAAAGACCACGGAGGAGAAAAATGTCACTGACGCATAAATGTTTATCCACCATTTTGCGGCTGCTCAGGCATAAGCCTATAAGTTGTTATAACGCGCTGTATGAGCCAAAAAGATTCTCTATTTCCACATTATAAAACCGTTACCGAGATGTATGTCTGTTCGCGTGCATAAGAAAGACACAGTCTTGCAGAGACATCCGCTACTTCCGCCCTGCTCTCAAATGGATTACGTTAGCCCCCAACCCGTTTTCGAAAAAAGAAAAAAAGGCAGAACTACGAGCCAGAACACGGCGCATCAGCCGTAGAACCGTGAACTCAGTGCTTGAAACACGCGCGTACGGCTAACCATAGTCCCAGACTGGAATTTATTTCTGGGACTGAACAGTTGGAATAGAGGGGGCCGCAACACTTTTTGGAGCATCGAAATTACAAAAGCAGCTTAATGGTGTGGCAAGCATGCAGCCGCGAACTACATCACGCACTGATGAATGTCTGGCTGCGGCTCCAGCCAGCGAAAATCACATTTTTCATGCTTTCGGTGTTGCGAAAACTTTCGCGGGTACACTTGTATACCAATAAAGTGACTGTGTTTTCACCGGTGAATTACAGTGAATCGACAGTCCGTCCAGCATAATTTAGAGAACTGGAAAGCTCTAAATGGCCTTAAGAAGTTCTAAAAGGTAATGACTGCCATGGCATCGGGTTAATCGCTGACCATTACCACTGCACGCGGCTTACTTTAGAAAGGGTTCTGAGGCTCCGGTCACACGTCTGACGCAGTCCAGCCTTCAGACGTGATGCAACGGTGTTGATAAGTCACGTACGTGGCTACAAAAATGATGATGATTGGTTTTTGGAGAAAGTAAATTGCGCAGTATCTGTCTCATATATCATTGGACACATGAACCGCGCCGTAAGCGAAGGGATAAAGTAGGAAGTGAAAGAAGAGGTCCCGTAGTGGAGCGCTCCGGAATAATTTCGACCACCTGAGGATCTTTAACGTGCACTGACATCGCACTGCACACGGGCGCCTTAGCGTTTTGCCTCTAAAAACGCAGCTGTCGCGGTCGGGTTTGAACCCGGGAACTCCGGATCAGTAGCCGAGCGCTCTAACCACTGAGCCACCGCGGCGGGTGGCTGCAAAATAATAATAATAATAATAATAATAATAATAATAATAATAATAATAATAATAATAATTGGTATGGGGGAAAGAAAATGACGCAGTATCCGTCGCGTATATCGTTGGACACCTGAACCGCGCCGTAAGGGAAGGTATAAAGGGGAATGAAAGAAGAAAGGAAAAAAATGGCCTGGCTTAGCTTATGGTTAAGCCTAGGATGCTAAGCATACGTCGCTTGGCAAGCCGTACTTCTCGTTCTTCTCCCGTTTCCGTGGCTCTTTGTAACTTGCGCTTTGCGGTCTGGCGAGCCGCCCTCTCCCTGGCCGACATCTCGCTGCTCAACTGACTCGAGTGCGTCGCCCTTTATACAATTGCGTGACGTCAGTATCTCCTAGCGGTAGGAGCGGGAGTTAGGCCGCCGGCGGAGGCTGCGCGTCCGCAAGCGAGCGCACGAGTTGAGCCCCAGCTTTCACAGCTGTTGTGATGTCATATCACGTGGTGCGCCGATGTAGGTCAAGTGGTAGCTACGCGGCCGCGCGCGGCGAAGCAAGGAAGAGCTCGGTTGCGCGGCTAGTATGCTTCGCATAAAAGACATGCCGTAGTGGAGGTCTCCGGAATAATTTCGACCACCTGGGGATATTTAACGCGCACTGACATCGCACAGCACACGGGCGCCTTAGCGTTTTTCCTCCATAAAAACGCAGCCGCCGCGGTCGGGTTACTGCTGCAAAAACTGCAAAAATTAAAATCGCCGGGTTTGACAGTCCCGACGCAAAACATATAGGCAATGACGGACACCGTAACAGACTTCTCCGGATTAATTCGACCACCTGGAGTTATTTCACGCGCGTGACACTCGCACAGCACGCGAGCGTTTTTGGATTTCGCCTCCATCGAAATGCACCCACCACAGACGAGATTCGATCCCGCGAACATGGCATCCCTGGCCCAACGCCAAAGCCACTGAGCAATTGCGGCCGGTTAGCAAACGTCAACAATGACCGCTGGCATCAGAATTCCCTTTTTTTTTCGCGAATGATTTGAAGGCGTTCACCTCAGCGGGTACGAAACCAGCGCCATATCAGCCATTAGCAGCAGAATGGCTCATAACGACCGCATCGCAATATCCAGCAGGCGGCATTAAGAAAAAAAAAAGGGGGGGGGGGGGGGAGAGAATAACCAAACAAACGCGTGACGACCATTTAGATAGCGAACAAACCGAAGAACGACCAGCGAGACGAAGCGGGAAGAAAATGACTGGTGCTCTCTTGCCTTTTGTATAATGGCCGACAATCAAGCGACGAAACCACCGCCCGCGGCTACAGGCGTGGTTAATTTACTGCCCGCTCGGGCATACGCGCATGCGTCGTGAGCGTTCGGCTGTCTCCCGCTGCGTATGGTTCACCGTTTATGGCTCCTATTCTCAGGCGCACGGCACCGCACCTCACCCGCACTCGTTTCCTTTCTTTACTGCTCGAGTGCTTCAGTTTATGTATTTTTTGCTTGTTTGTTTACAAAGTGCCATACAAAAACAGCACAACGTTGTAGAAGCCACCGCAGAGGAACATCACGCAAAAACTGGTTTCGGGCAATAAACTGGTGCAGCCGGAACCAATGTGCTGCGTTCACGAGCAGCCTTACACAGACATGTACGGAAAAACAAGCCAAGAAGGAAGCGTGACGTCATGCGACTGGCCTCAGCAAGACATCTCCTCCTATAGCAGCCGTTCCCTTTCCTGTCTCTCCGCGCACGACAAAGTCAGCCCTAAAAGAATGGGTACAGGCCACTAAAAACCCACCCGCCGCGGCGGCCCAGTGGTTAAGGCGCTCGTCTATTGAGCCGGAGTGCCCGGTTTCGAACCCCACCTCGACGGTAGCGTTTCGATGGAGGCGAAACGCAAAAGGCGCCCGTGTGCTGCGCGATGTCAGTGCACGTTAAAGATTCCCAGGTGGTCAAAATTATTCCGGAGCCCTCCACTACGGCACCCCTTTCTTCCTTCTTTCATTCCCTCCTTTCCCCCTTCCCTTACGGCGCGGTTCGGGTGTCCAACGATATGTGAGACAGATACTGCGCCATTTCCTTTCATCAACAACCAATTTTCATTTCACTAAAAAACCCCCTACGGGCCGTCACGTGGGGGCCGACTTACTTCCTTCGGCTTTTTTTTTACGACGAGGCTTCAAAACAGTCACGTGACGCTCCCTCTCCTTGATTTGTTTTAAGAGCGTCAGCTCTTACTCATCACGTTTCTTCATTTCTTGAGGTCTGCTACCACCTCCCTTCGGCGCGAAATTTTCTAAGACCGAGTATTCAAGATGGCGGCCCCCATAGTAAATCTATAAAGCAACCCAATTGGTGGTTAATTGGTGACGTCATTAGTATATCGAATTGGTGATTGATTGGTGGCGTCACTGACACATCGATTTGGTGATTGATTTGTGACGGCAGTTATAAATCCAATATGTCAAATTCGCATTTCCATTGCAGGAAAAACGCTAAGGCGCCCGTGTGCTGTGCGCTGTCAGTGCACGTTAAAGATCCCCAGGCGGTCGAAATTATTCCCGAGCCCTCCACTACGGCACCTATTACTTCCTTTCTTCTTTCACTCCCTCCTTTATCCCTTTCCTTACGGCGCGGTTCAGGTGTCCAACGATATATGAGACAGATACTGCGCCATTTCCTTTCCCCCCCAAAAAAACCAATTATTATTATTCCATTGGTGAACCTCAGTTTAATCTCATTCATATCAATTCTAGTAAGATAAACAGCAAACGCTCGTTACTTCGACGTCTTCCAGACGGTGGCGGCATCGTTTTATGTCTCCTCCGTCTGTCGTCTGCACTGGCAGGCAATACGTGAACGGTCGACGACATGTAATGGCCGTAGACAGAGACACGCAAGCGCTGAGCTTATTGAGAATTCACGATGATGCAACGAGGCGCGTCCTGCGAACAGACGACCCGACACCGTCTGCGCGCTTTCTGCGAACGCCGGCCGAAGGCGCGCGTTCAGTGACGTCAGTGTCCACTTCGCAAAACGCCCCGGTTGCTCAACGCAACTTCGACCGACGCTGTAGTCGCAGGCGCAGCGTCTGCGCGGTGTCGTCTGCTGTCGCCCGGGGCAGCAGACGGTAAAAAGCATAACTGGGAGCCAGCCTCCTCATGCTGATTCATAACGTATGTCCGTCTGCGCGGCTGACGACGGAGGCGGGCGAATTCGAGAGGGCAACCATGCACCTTCAACCTCATTAAGATGATTTCAAATTGGGCTAGTTCGCAGTTAACATGGTCATACATAGTTGCCCTTTTGAAATGACTTGGGACAACACAGGAACGACACAAACACTGGTGCGCGAACTGTCAACTGCAGTTTACTACGGTGTGCACACATATATAAGCTTCACGTGTCAATTCAGAAATACCGAAAAACGCAGTTAAAGCTGCAACTTTTACCCGCCGCTGAGCCGGAGTACCCGGGTTCCAACCCGACCGCGGCGGCCGCGCTTCGGTGGGGGACGAAACGCGAAAAGCGCCCGTGTGCTGTGCGATGTCAGTGCACATTAAAAAAACCCTAGGAGGTCGAAATTATTCCGGAGCCCTCCACTACAGCACCCTCTTTCTTTCTTCCTTTCTTTTTTCCCTCCCACCTTCCTGTCTTCCCTTACGGCGCGGTTCAGGTGTCCGCCGATATGTGGGACAGTTACGCGCCATTTCCTTTCCCCCAAAACCGATTTTCATTTTCAGAGCAACATTGCTATCATATCAACAAACATCAATAATATACTTTTGTCCCAGAAGATAAGTTTTCCTTTGTTAGTACTTTTCCAAGAATTGCTTTTCTTGTTTTGAAAGCAAAACTGACGGGTATGACCTACAACTTCAGCTTTGCGATCCGGACTCCCCACGCAGAGCGATAACCGCGAGCTCCGATTTACTCAAGACTCGGGAGACTTGCCGACTGTCACGGCTTTTGCGGTATTCATGCAGGAGAACTTCCCTGCGACGGTCGAAACGTGTGAGTTTCGAAACTGGCGTCACTCAACTTTGCTTTCAGCAGCCGTTTTTAGCGATGAACACCCGCATATTTCGGCCGACAATGCACCAAAAAATTCACGGATATCGCTTGCGAGCGTATTATAGTACAATCCAGTTATGAGAGCTAGCGAGAGCCGGCGTATTTTTTCGTTTTTATTTTTTTTTTTTGTTTCACGACAGATGAAAATGAAAATTGGTTTTCGGGGAAAGGAAATGGCGCAGTATCTGTCTCACATATCGGCGGACACCTGAACCACGCCGTAAGGGAAGGGATAAAGGTGGGAGTGAAAGAAGAAAGGAAGAAAGAGGTGCCGTTGTGGAGGGCTCCGAATAATTTCGACAACCTAGGGATATTTTACGCGCACTGACATCGGACAGCATAGTAGGATACAACTTAAAAAAAAAGAACAGCAGTTGTTAACACTGGGCCAAGGTCCACGGTATACTCTATCACTCCGCTAGGCAGTCGCAAAAGTAAAAGAAATCAGCTTTTTAACGTTTGACTTTATTAAACAAGCCAGGTACCAAATTGTCCAGCTTATAACCTTTTTTCTCGTGATTAGCTTCATGTTTAGGTGGCGAGAGAAGTTTTAACAACGGACTACTTTTTTGTCGCGGATGAATTCTGAGCGCCGGTCCTGAATTTACGCGGAGCTTCACTGCAGACTTGAGCTGTATCCGACTACAGATCAAAATTGTCCAGCTTATAACTTTTTTTTCCCGTGATTAGCTTCATGTTTAGGTAACAAGAGAAGTTTTAACAACGGACTACTTTTTTGTCGCGGATGAATTCTGTGCGCCGGTCCTGAATGTACGCGGGGCTCCACTGCAGAATTTTAGTTGTATCCGACTACAGATCAAACTTTTCCAGCTTATAACTTTTTTTTTCTCGTGATTAGCTTCATGTTTAGGTGGCGAGAGAAGTTTTAACAACGGACTACTTTTTTGTCGCGGATGAATTCTGTGCGCCGGTCCCGAATGTACGCGGAGCTCCACTGCAGACTATAGGCAACAGCAGGGTTTTTAACGTGCCAAGAAAAGAGAACACCAACTGCGCTCCCATTGCCGTAATGCACGGTGAGCAGTTATTACTTCGAAACAAGAAATACAGGCAACAATAAAGGAAAGAGACCGGGCTGCGCGGAGTAAATAATACGTATGCGGCCCATGCTCGGCCTGCCCCGATTGGCGGAGAGATGGCTTTCCGGGAATCGGCGTAGCACACGTTAAAAGACGCGTATGACGGCATCGTTAAACGCGAGGCCTCGCTCCCCATTGCAGCTTGGTCCGTTTTTTTACGAGCACCTCTCCGGAGCTCAGAGTGGCTCCCCCTTCCCACGCATATAGTGTGCACCGCTCGTATAATGCACCGCGGAGCAGGCCTCCGAGGAGCATTCCAGCAAACAAAGGAAAAAGAAAAGAAAAAAGGCGAAGTAGCGTGGTCAGGTATGGATACCGAACGGACACTAGACAACAGCGGCAGTCAAGCAGTCAAGTATACAGACACTGGAGAAAGAATTGATAGCGTCAACCAATAGAAAACTGCACAGAGCCCCATATGTGGGGTCCAGACAAGGCAATGGTGTGGCTGCGCTATGGTTTCCTCCTATCCTTTCTTCCTATCACTCCCCCACCCCCTCCTTTCTTTGCCCTCTCCCTCCTTGACCTTTCACTCGCGCTACAGCCAGAGCTCAGGTGCTTCAGGTTTCGATGGCAGATGCGGCGTCTAGCAACATCTTTCCCTTCCATTGTTATTTTATTATAATAAAGAATCACTGATAATAACATAGTTCCCGAGTGCCGCCTCTACAGCGCATGCGCCGGGCTCCGTATATTTAAATTGGAGGAGCTTCCTGCAGTCTTGTGAGAGCTTTCGAAAAGCTGCTTCCCTCACGATGCTTCGTTTACAGACACCGCTCTCTCTCTCTCGAGTCGTCGATTATTATACATCCGATTTCGAGCTACCATTCGCTATGACGCAGCGTGGCTAACAAAACAGGGCTAGCCGTAACTGCCACTTATCTTGCACGTCTGTGTCCCCTCTTGTTTGGGGGGTCACTAATTAAGAGCTTTGCTGCCGTGCCAGTTGTGCCAGCATCCTGATTGGCTCATTTAAATGGACAATTAGGGAAACTCCATCCAATTATTGTTCTGAGTAAAAAAAAAACTAGTAGCGTTTTACCGTAGTTAAACCGAGTAGACCTGTGAAAGTCCCTTGCTTGAAAGGTGCGAAAGCAAGGTATCTCGAAGGTGAATAATAATAATAATAATAATAATAATAATAATAATAATAATAATTGGTTTTTGGGGAAAGAAAATGGTGCAGTATCTGTCTCATATATCGTTGGACACCTGAACCGCGCCTTAAGGGAAGGAATAAAGGAGGGAGTGAAAAAGAAAGGAAGAATGGAAAAGTCAGCCTCAAGGTCATCTTCCCGCTGGCTACAGCTGGCGCGGCGCTCCTCTGAACTAACCATTTAGCTAGTTTAGTTGGTTAGAGGCAGCATGCCATGCATCTAAAAGGGTATGCGACGGAGGGCAGCTAACTGTTTTTTTTACTCCCAAAATACGCTTGTTCGTGTTTAAAGAGTGTACACTGATGCGGACGATTTTGATACCTAATAAACCACGTGGCTGCGTTTGTCGCGCAAGCTACGGGATGCTGTGGCGGAGAAAACAGATTAATTTATCATTTTCCAGCCCAGCGGTCTGTTTCACGAACTGGTGACAATTCTCTTCGAAAGCAGGTCCAGTCTGGAAACCGCAAAGCGTCGTTAGCCTTTTTAAAAACACAGTGGTTCACTTCTTTTTTATCAGATGGCGCAGCTATCACCGTCGTTTTCCTACTTAGGCAGGGCTATGCTAAAGGTAACATTTTAAATACTCTACGATATTACAATCATCCCCCAGCCATGCTGCCTTCGAAGCATTAAGACTGGGCGTAGTCTGTTGGGCCAGTTTTTTCTCAATTTATTTCTGCAGTTTTCGTTAGCAATATAACAGCTGCTTCCTTCTTGGGACTATAGTTGTCAAACGCTTCACCTTACGTCCTAAGAGCTCGATAATCAATTACACCTTCCTATCACCGCCTCCAGTAAAAGAGACTATAAAAAGAAAACCTGGGTAGAGATAGAATGAAAAAAAGAACTATGAATTGAAAGAGGTGGCGAACGACTTGTACCCTTTATCACGACACGTTGCGAGGCACAGAAGACCATTAATACGCCGCACATCTGATCGATGCGGGTGAACCGGAAAGGAGAGACGCAAGTATTAGGAGTAGACGTACTACGTTCGGCACGATAAAGAAGACAAAAAGATTCAATTCATAGTTGTCCCGCTTTGCAACAAACATATGTTTTACGGACAGAGACAAACATTTCTGGACGCCATAGCAGGAGATAAGAGACCAGCCAGATCATTCATTTGAGAAGCGGTCAGGAGCCCTGCGTTGATGTTAAAAATCAAAAAGCCTCCCGATATCGTCGCGACAGTTGTTGCGATCGTCAGCAGCAAAAAAAAAAAAAAAATAGGAAACAGACCTTTCGCCCGCGCAAAAATAACAATATATAGAGATGTCTGCATGCAAGATTACGAGGGAGCATACGAAATTAAGAATCCCACGTTTAAAAACGTTTTTGCAATTCGATCGCCGATAACTGTCGGAGCAAAGAATGGTAATGCGTGTTTGGACGGACCCTAACGGAACGAAACATTACTTCAAGGCCAGTCCAGAAACAGCTTCCGCTAAATAAAACAAAAGCGAACAGCACATGGGCTACCGAATCGCTGACCTCGGTAGCTGGAAGTTCAAAGCCCACGACCAGAAATGCAGACGTCAAGTGGGAGGCACCTTATAGGCACGACCGAAGCAGACAGGAATCGCATTTGCATTGTGCAATCTAACGTCTTGGCAGACCCTTCGTACCGCCCTCTTATGCCTGACGACACCAAGCGCAACTCGAAGTTATTCCAATGCAGACGAAACGAGCAGACGTCGGCGCGGAGACAGGAAAAAAAAAAAAACTCCAGCATTTTTTTTTCTTTGCAGCCACTAATCCCTGTCGCGAGATTAAGCATGCCCGAAATGCACTCGAGGCGGCAAAACAACCCGACTCGAATCAAAGCGCATGTAAGCGAGCGATAAACGGGAGCTTTTTCTCCCAGTCGCAGCCGAGCCTGCGCGCGTGCGACGTCTCGGAACAGTTCGACGAACCAATCCAACATCTTGTCTCGTTTTCCTGATTGACTTTCTATTCGCGCCCACTTCCTGAAATAATTTATTCCGTTCCTTTTCTTTATAGTTAACTCTCTCCCTTCCCAGATCAAGAGACTCGTCTCTTTATTATAAAGCGAGAGAAAAGGCGACGACCCGCTCTCTTTCAGGTTTTCGAACTCTCTTTCGCACGAACCGTCTGCTGCGCCCAAGACCTTTTTTTTTTTTCTCGAAAAGCGGCAGTCGTCTGCGCCGTCCGCATCCTGTTAGCGTCTGCTTAAAATTCCCGGCACGCACTTCGTGCGCCCCAGAGAGCCGGGACGTCGTTTAAACCGCTCTATACATGTCGTTATGAACTGCGCTCAAAGTGCCTCGCTTTCCGCATCGCCGGACTCCGTTATCAGCCGCTATACACCAGACCAGACAGTGGCGTCCGCTCCGGCCGCGATTGGATGCGACTCAGTTGCGAAACGTCCCGAAGCACAAAAAACTTCAGAAAGGAAAAAAAAAAAGAGGGCCTATACAGATTGTCGCGTCACACATCGGCGAGCTGAGCAATTACCAGACTTTGAGGGTTGCCAACCAGAGTCAAGAATCCTAGTGTGCTTATTGACCGAAGTGGGGCGCGACCATCTATTAACGCCGAGAAACCAGTAACGGAAAAGGGTTGCCTGACGCACTCTGTAGTAAATGGCGTGATTTAGAATAGGCAGGCTATAGACAAATTCCATTCGATCCCGACCGATTACGCACAAGCGAGCACGACCACGATTCGCGATTTTCACGATACACCGCAAGTAATATTCAAAGCGGAACCAATTAGACTCCGCCCAGCATTGCCGCATGTGCTGCTATAAATAAATATGCAAAGACGGAAGAAAACTGAACACCTGCTGCCAGGCGAAACCGGAAAAGTTTCAGAAACGTTTCAAATAAGTTTCAAAAGCTTCATCTGTCACGGCACAAGTTAAAAGAACAAGATTTTTCACAGATGGTTTCAGCTTATAACATAGCGCCCCCTTCAGTAGCGCTAAGTTATAACAGTGTAGGATTAAGGCGGCGCGGTATACTCTTGAAAAAGAAGCAAAATCATGAATTTAGGGGGAGTTCAAAACAATTTTGGATATCAGAAAGACTCTTTCAGTTGCATTTTCTTCTTTCTTAACGCAAGAGATGAAATGCACTTGCAAAATAAGCAACAGATTAGAGTCACGTGCTCCAGAAGGGAAAGTACGGCAGACAACGACCCTCAGCTCACGAAGCAGACGACAACGAAACCAGCAGACGACCACCAACGTGGTCTTCTGCAGGCAGCGGGTACACCAACATGGCGACCCCCAGAGCGGCTGACAGACGACATCCGGCGGTTGTTTCGGGACCCACCCAGCTCTCTCCCCTCCCGCGTTGCGCAGATGCAGGGAAAGGTTATTTTCAATACATATGTATGGAAAACGCACACCAGCAGCCGAATACCGAAACAACAAAACAAACCGCGAAGCGATGAAGAAACATGGAGTCAAATACGACGACCGATTGTTCTGTAAACGCCGTCAAACACGCCGCAGCTGCCGGCCAAGCGTGACGAGATCACTTACTGCGATAAACGGGCCGGCTATAACGATCTTTCGTTAAGCGTTTTAGCGCTGATCAATGAGCCTCCGAGAAGGCCACTAATGACCGTCTTTAGCACGTTTTTTTTCTTCTTTTCCAGGCTACTTAGGCGCTGCTATAGTGCTGCTCCGCAATTCTGGTTTGAGATTTGACCCATTAAGTAAGGGAACCAGATGGTGAACTGCTTCTGTCTGATATTCAGAAAACAGAATTGCACAGTTTCGAACCAGACCGCGGCGGCCGCGTTTCGATGGAGGCGAAACGCAAAGGCGCCCCTGTGCTGTGCGATGTCAGTGCACGTTAAAGAACCCCAGGTGGTCGAAATTATTCCGGAGCCGTCCACTACGGCACCTCCTTCTTCCTTTCTTCTTTCACTCCTTCCTTTACCCTTCCCTTACGGCGCGGTTCAGGTGTCCGCCGATGTGTGAGATAGATATTGCGCCATTTCCTTTCTCCAAAAACCAACAGCCATTGCTGCAAAACTTAACGCGGTATACCCCGCATATATGGGTGTCAACCCATTATAGAGCTATCGCGTCACACTGTTAAGGCGGAGTTTAAGTGTCCCCTCCAATTTAGTTTCCTTTTTTCTCCGTTTTTTTCCATCGCCTTAGAAAGCTCGTGCTAGGTTTCTTCGCAACTACCGTAGTTTTTCTTTCTTTCAAACTCGTGAAACCAGCCTAGAAAGAAAAGTAAAAAGAACAACAACTCAGCCCGAGCACTATTTTCGTGCGTGAAGCTCATTCCCAGATCTTTCCGAGCGTTGTCATCTGCATTTCCCTTCTCACGAAAAGGCGAGCACGCGAGTTAGGCCTAGCGAGACAAAATAATCCTCACCGCCCACCAAGCGCGAAAATCTCGAAGGCGCACCACAGGTGACGAGAGCACAGCGGTTCGCGCGCGACGGAGCATTCCCCTTACAAAAATAGTCTACAGACAGTCTATAGACTTTATATATATTCCACTGCCTTCCTATAGAATTTCTTTTTGTATATTCATGGTTTATAGACTGTCTATAGGCAGAAGTCTACTGAAAGTCCACAGCCATAAATCTATAGATTGTCTATAGACTATATCTGTTTTGCCTATAGACTGTCCTCTAGGGTTAGTATTTAGATAGTCTATATACTTTATCGACAGTCTATACTGTCTGAAGAAATTTTTCTAAGGGGATCGACCGTTACCCCCATCTACAGTGAACTGTGTACCCCAATGCATACGCCCCGCCTCACCAGAGCCCGAGCGGCGGGCTTTTGGAACGTGCAGTAGCAAATATGTGCTTTAAATGGAAACCCGTCCCATGAATATCGAAGGGCTCTAACTATAGTAATAGTAGTCGTTATTCCCGTTCTGAATACCTTCCAGCCCGTGGTACCGAATTAGAACCATACCGAGAGCCCACCTCAAAACATGAAGCCTGACACAAAGGTGTACAACCTTGTCACGGGTGAACATCGTTCTCCGAAATCTGGCAAAACCAAGGGAAGGGAATTGCGACGCAGACAAAACAACGCAGAGAAACCACATTTAGGAAAACGCCCACTCCAAGACTATTTAATAATACTACCTTTAATACAAGGGTGTGCGCTAGAGGTCAGTTTACTCCCTTTTTATTACCATATATATATATATATATATATATATGTGTGTGTGTGTGTGTGTGTGTGTGTGTGTGTGTGTGTGTGTGTGTGTGTGTGTGTGTGTGTGTGTGTGTGTATTCGTGTTAAAAGCGCACAGTTCGGTGCTTAGCAGATTGTCGCGACACCTGCAGGATTCAGAAGAACTGCTGAGCGAACCTTAAAAACATCGGGATATGGAAGAAACCCAATTTTAAGGGCGCCACCGATAGTTAGCTGCCCAGCGCATCGGTGGCGCCACTGCCAGTTAAGCTCCACGAAGTAGCCACGGGGAATAGCCAGACCTGCAAGCGGAGTGCAGCAACTAAGCTCTGATTGAGCCCTCTTCACTGCCAAACCCCGATGACGTCACTGACCAGCTTGCAATAAAGATAGAAATTTTCTGCTCCGACTGCGACATCATTTGCCCCACAGAAGCTCCCTCAAACAGCCACCCTTCTAAAATAACGGCACGCTCAACCTAACTATATAAGCAAGGCGTACCAAAAAAATAAGCAGCAATATGAGCATGGTGTGCAGATAGGAGTGCCCATTCCACTGAATGAACGGTTCTTCCAGGGAGCAAACTGTATAGGGCACATGACATTCGTTGTAGGTAAGCGTTCATAGTCGACGTGAGCCTCTAATGACCACCTCGTTGGCTGCTCCGCTTCTGTTTCCACCGCGTTCATACTGGTAAATTATTCCCGACCTAAATACACGCATACACTCCATCCCATGCAATGATATATATATATATATATATATAGCGCCATCGACCTACGGCAATCAAGTTGTAAGGCCATAATCGCGCGCATAAGACACAGAGGCGGTCTTAATTTTTTTTTCGTCTTCGACGATCCAACAGTGGTTGCTATTAGAGGCCATTAATTACGCGCTCGCTGCAGCTTCGCTGGTACGCCTGGACCCGGTAAACTAGTCAGTACCGTATGTTCCGGAATATACTCCACAAAGTACATGGTCAATCGTTCAACGAAAGTTCGTCTGGTCAGGCATTTCAGTGCCTGACCAGTGGTCCGTGACCGCATTCCTTTTTCTTTAAAGTACATGGTCTTGGACCGCCACGCTCCTGTGTCAATCAGCAGTCAAGAAAAAAAGAACGACACAACCGTGCCAAAAGTACCACAAAATCTTTTGTTCCTTTTGTCGTAACGGCAGAGTTTCCTGTTTTGTAGGATTTCTAAGTAGTAGTCTAGTTTTTCTCCGATACATCACTGTAGTCTGCTGTGCTGCGGTACATCCTGTAGTATAATTGTGGGCACTACAAAAATTTCTCTTACTACAAGTTCCTGGTCAAAAGCATTACATAAAAACTGTTGTGACGACAGAAACTTTTGTTGTGTTCTTCGACTGGGCCTGCTACCAACGAATACGACAAAGTTTAAGAACATTATATATATATATATATATATATATATATATATATATATATATATATATATATATATATATATATATATATATATATATATATATATAGAAAATTGAAGAAACATAATAGGATTTAATTCACGACGTTTCGGCTGGATGACCACCCTTTTTCGAGCCGAAACGTCCTCCAGCCGAAACGTCGTGAATTAAATACTGTTATGTTTCTTCAATTTTTGGTGATTTTATATTATATTGACCAAATCAGCTGCCAGAAATCACTTTATATATATATATATATATATATATATACACACCTTGTCCCTCACTGTCAGATGTCAGCACACTGCAAAAAAAAAAAAACGGCCAGTATTTCTCCATGGATTCACCCTTTTCTTTCTTTCCTCATTATCGCGGACAGATTTTCTTTCATTTCTTCCTTCATCGTTTATCGACGTTTAATTTCTAACAGGCTAATAAAAACTGATCAAAGACCGGAAAACGCGGCAACAGACCCGATGCAGCCGATCCCAGTCGAAAAACGCAACAGAAAATTTTCTGTCGTCACAACAGACCTTCTGTATTATTACTGGCCATGAACTTGTGGTGACAACAGATTTTTTGTGTACTCCTGGGCTGTTCCTTGTCGTAGTGACATATCTACAGAAAAGTACTGCTGAAAATACTAGAGTACTACGGACAAATACTACAGAAAAATCTGTCGTTACGACAAAACATCCTGCTGTATTTTTTGCACGATTCTGTCTTCTTTTTTTTTCGACTGGGAAGTCCAAGCAAGTAACCACACGCCACCGACCTGTCCCCCCCCCCCCTCAAAAAAAGAGAGAAAGGACTCCAGAGAAAAGTTCGCTCGAGAACCTACAGTACATACTACTTCTCGCCCTATCCTCTCTTCCTGTACCCTCACCTCTTTCATTTCATTTCTCCATTCTGCCTGCTGTCCTTTATTTCCGCTGCCCCAGCTCAGGTGCTTCAGTATCGATGGCAGATGTCGGGGCTAGCGAAAATCTTTTCCTTCCTTTTTACTATTACTTTAATAAAAAAAAACCACTACCACCACCAACCTACAGTACGCACGACCAAACTTTCTATCAGCTTTTCCAGAACGACCATTCAACTGCACACAACGCGCTTTTTCGCGTTGCAAGACTGCAAGACCGACTGACTGCTCTTTCGCAAAAAGGGCCACGCGCCGTAACCAAACGCAACTATCTAGCCAGCGCGTCACGGCCCACCTGGGACGCGCCTCGCAGCACAGCGGGCGCCGTACGCCTCCCCCGTGGCCTGCTTTCAACGCGCGCCGCCGCTCTAACCTTGGCCGACCGGCTGGCGCGCAACACAAAGGACGGCGCCGGCTGACTGACTGCACCGACTGGCTTGCGGCCACGCGTCCGCAGCGCCAGTTCACCCGCGTGGCAGTCATGAGAAGGTCTGGTATCATCTATATGAAAGCCAACACTCTGTCGGCACTTAACAAAACTGATGGTGACTTCCAATCGCAGAGTTGGAGCACTTCTGGAGCAACGTTTCCTGCTCTTTTCGGAGCAACTGTGATCTGAGGCACGGATCGAGTCTTCCAATCGTAGACAGGGAGCGGTTGCCGAGCCGAGATTGCTCCGTGGAGCAGTCGGGACTGCTCCGCCGAAATCGGCGGATCCGACCGGAAGTTTGCGTGACGTTCTTTTTCAGCGGCGCCCTACATGCTCTGGCCAGAGCAAGTGTACTCCAATCGCAATTTCAGGTCGCGCGCTCTGCGCCGGATTCAGGCGCTCTGTCACAGAGTGTGCAGACCGCTCTGGGCCTGCGATTGGAATTCACCATGAGTTACTCCGGCTAATTGCTGAGAAACTACCCCCGTAATCGAAACCTACCGCACCTAGGGGTATTCCCCGAATACATCAGACGACGGACGAAACAGATTTGCTCATTTCTGCATCAAGCTTTGAAATCATATCACTGGAATCGATGCCAGCAAAAGAAAAGTAATCAGAAAAAGAACAAGCACTATGCTTCGCGCTCTTACCGAGTGAGTAAAAGCCGATCGCACGATTACGCCCCGTGCCGCCGGGTACCCACTGGTGGTGATACGAAGGGTACACACCGTACAAGCTTTCGCCCGGTCTTTTGCTCGGCTTCTTTAGGGTGAAATGCTTGGGAAATGGGTGTTTGGCCACACCTTGAGAACAACGAAAAGCACCCTGCGCCATGGCGCTCTTTGGCGCGATAAAAAATTCACTATGATCATCATCATTGCCCGCTCTGAACAGAAAGGAGTAAAAAGGGTGTAAGCTGTCCCTTAGGACACATCCTTTTATATCAAAAGGGGTGTGAGCTAGAAGACAGTTTTACTCCCTTGTTACTCCGTTTGTTCAGAGTGTAAGCTCATCCTTCCCCTACCGTCGGCGCCTGTCGAGTCCATGAAGTCGGTAAGCGCTCAGATGTGCTTCACTTCACACAAGCTTCACACTTGGCATGGGACACGACCAAAAACGGCGGCCACCTCTCGGCGCTGGCACACATTTGACGCACTTAGCGCGCAATGCTGCCAAGGACGGAGGTTACTTATTCGCGCAGGCCGCGTGTTCGTAGACACGAGTCACAGTTTCCGAAGAGCACACCGTTTTGGCGCTGGGTGATCGTCACACGCGGTCCGCCTGTTATTAACACAAAGTCGTTCACACAGTGATCGTGAAGACGCCACATGCGGCGGCGTCTTGCAAAACCTAACAAACAGACGCACAATGCACATTAATTCACAGAAAGACAGTAAGTAGTACGTAGATTGCCATTCACATGAATGTGGTAAATGCTCTCCTTTATGGCATATACAGTAATTTCAACTTTTAAGGCAGGTCTCGAGAAAAAAAATACACTGCAGTGTCATTCCATTCCGAGCAATTACCTTGTTATCTTCCGTCAAATCTCCTAACCACTTATGCCAACCTCCAGAGGAGAGAGTGAAAAATCAAAATGACCGAAAACCGCTAGAAATGTCTTTTCACAGATCAAGTTTCTAGGATGTTTCAGTGAGACCACACCTCCACCATTATCACACACGGTGTTTTTCTTGTATCTTCAACGCGGATGCCTATGCGGGTTCAGCGCGGCCTGCATGAAAGCGGCATAAAACGGGTCCAATGCAACGTTAAAGAATCCCAGGTAGTCGAAATGATCCGGAGCCCTCCACTACGGCGTCCTTCAAAGCCCGAGTCAGGTTGGGTCGTTAAACCTCACAAGGCAAACCAATAATAGGCTGAATAATAGTATCAACGGACTTTAGGAATGTGCAGGCTGCACGCATGATTGCTGCGCATCGAAGCGCACGCCTCTCCCTCGCGCCGATTCGCTGACGCCAGCTCGAGCACTGACTACACGATTATTTTGTCTGCGCTTTCTTTTCCGGCGGCGAAGGGCGAAGCACATGCGCAGATGCAGCGGACCCCCGCAGGCGTGTTACACAACGCACCCGACGACTGCATGAGCGGGCAGACCACGCAAACGAGATTTTGCCCCCCCCCCCCCCCCCTCACTCTCACCCACGGCGCGTCGTGTCGACGACACGGGGAGAGAGAGAGAGAGTAAGGGACGCCGCGCACACTTCCCGCAGCCAGTTGCGTGCAGTGCACGCGAGACTGCAGCACAGTCCCTAGCTTTCAGGAGCGTCCCTATAGTTGGGTACAAGTCAAGAAAAGAGCGGCTTTTCTCCGCCAACGGATCTCTTTCCAGTCAATGGCGTCGGCCGATTCTCATGAACCTGCTAGCTCGAGTAGTGTGACAATGCAAGGAGCGGCGTGACAGTGAAGGGACCGGATATCCTTGACTATGCAGGGAGGGCACTATCACCTTTCATCTGCCACTCCCTGCACTGTCAGGCTAGCAGATGCATGGGAATCGGCCGACGCCATTGGATGGAAGGGGGTCCTCTGACGAGGAAAAGCAGCTTTTTTTTTTTTTTTTCTCGACTTTTTGGAATGATCGTCGACCTCCGTAGGGAGAAAACGTGTTTTTCGTGCCCTCTCCTGTTTACCCGAGCGCTCCCTTCGCGGCATCGAGTCCGCCTGTTCCCGTGTCCCAGTTTCCTTTTTTTTCTTGTAGTTTTTCTTTTTTTTCCATTACGCCATAGCCTAGCTCAGGCCCACTCCCCGTGGCCTGTGTGCCATGGCCCCTCCAGCCGCCTGACCATCGGCACCCCTACCATCTGAACCATGGCGGACGAAGAAGATGCCCTCCACATGCTCGATGAGGATGGCATCCGAAACGCCCTCCATCGTCACAGGCGAACAAACAGCTTCGGGTGCTCCCGCAGCCTGCGAAAACTGATCACTGAAGCGAATGCCACCCTTCAGCGCCAAGGAGAAGCGGCCCGCCTGGTCACTGCGATACAGAGGACCCCTCCACCTGGCGACGCACCCGCAATCGCCAGCACATCCTCGGTGAATGCGGCCAGCGGCCAGGAAGCAAGCAAAGATGGATGCGCTGAAACCTTTGTAACACCGCCGCCACCGCGGCTACGACGATTTGACAGCATCACACCTGTCACCATCAGCCGTAGCGAAGCAGCCCACGGCCCAGCCCTGCTCTCAACCAAGCCGAGTACAGCTGACGCGGCGTGTCAACACGATGACACCCAGACATGCCTGGATTCCCAAAATCCAGCCATTCCAGAAGCAGACAGCAATGTGCTCCCCGCTCCTGCCGCCACAACAAACCCCGCCCCGGCCGAAGCATTCACAGAGGCAGACTACGAACGTGCTGCTCTCGCCTACGCAGAAAAAAGAGCCAGTGCCCCTCCGGCCAGGCGGCTCCCCACTCCCCCTCCCGCGGAGCCCGACAGAGCGACAGCGAAGGGGCTTGGCGCCGCAGTACAAAAGCCAGCGAGGAATGCCCCAAGACGCCGCATACAAACCACCGCAGCGGCTCCCCTGGCTCCTGCCGCTCAGCCGTCGGCAGCGCGCTTCACCGCAGCGCCACAACAGGGAAAGAAGTCGGACATCGCCACCGTTCTTTACTATCCCGTGGACAGGATGGCCAACTATCTAAAGCCAACAAGAGACGCCATCGCCGCTCAACTGTCCAAACTACCGGGGGTGAAAGCTGTGCGTGTGAATTTCCGCCGGAACGTGGTCGCCGTGGACGCGCACGCATCTGCCGACCTCGACCCACTCCTCGGCATCACCACCATCTGCGACATCAAGGTCCGAGCCAAGGAGGCCGGCGGCAACAGCTGCACCGGTCGAGTGTTTCGCGTGGACCGCGCGCTCTCGACCGAGGACATCATGTCGGGCATCGAGTGCAAGGTGCCGGTGCTAGCCTGCACGAGAAGCGGAAACGACATCATACTCCGCTTCGCGGGCACCCACCCACCCGAAGAGGTCTCCCTCTTCAAACTGCGCCGCCCCGTCCGCGCCCGACTACCGAGGCCGCTCCAATGCCTGCAGTGCGGTGTCATCGGCCATGCCACTGCTGTGTGTACCGCAAAGCCGAGGTGCCTCCGCTGTGGACGCGATCACCACAAGTCCCGATGCGACTCACCCCGGCCGCGATGCATTAACTGCAACGGCACGCACACATCAACCGAGCCGCGCTGCCCCCGTTGGCAACAAGAACGCAAAGTGGCCGTCCTCCTGGCGTCATCGCATCAGCCCATGTCTCGCCGTGACGCTCGCCGTGCAGTTACTGCAAAACAAACCTCTGCTGCATTTTCAAGCCAGACAGCTCCTGCGGATTCAACCAAAAAGGGCCCCCCTGCACCAACACAGCAGGACCTTACGCTTGCTGACACCCTGCCCAATAGACCAGCGGCAAAAACGGGAAGCAATACCGACATCGAAGCACACTGTGAACCGGCGACGGAAGTCACTGTGACTCCAATTGGAAGTGTCACTGCACGCAACTGTGCCCCAGCGCTCCCGCATACCGCTCGGTCTTTTCGTGACGTGGTGGTAGGGAAGAAGCCAGACAGCGCACCTATCGCTCAGCTCGACCAGCGTGATGCTGTCATCGCCGCGCTTGCCGCTGCCGTTCGTGCCCTCATAGAGGAATTGCCCAGCGCATCTCCGGCCCGCCAGTTATGTGCAGCTGCACTTGCAGCACAGCAAGCTCTGAACCATCATGGCTAGAAACAGTCGCGTCAACCGGCCGCGTGTGTTGCAGTGGAACTGCTGCCATCTACGCCGCCGTCAACCTGAGCTAGCAGCCATGCTACCTCTACAAAAGTACGACGTCATCGCGCTACAAGAGACTTACACGCGCGCAGAGGACCTCGTACTTCCCGGATACTTGGGCTACAGCAGCCCAACCGAGTGCGCGCTGGTGACCTGTGCTGACATTCCTTGCACCGACGCCGCACACCCACCTGGATCCCCTCGGGCAGCTATATATGTCCGTGCATCTTTTGCGCACCATGTAGTGCCTACTGCAGACCTCACCGGTGGCCCCGTCGAGTGTGTTGCCGTCACAGTGCGACTCGGGGGAACTGACACCACCGTTGCAAGTGTCTATGTGCGGCCTGGATACCCGTGGGACGCACGGCTCATCGTTCGTCTCACTCAACGAATCAAGCAAAACCTACTCATTTGTGGTGACTTCAACTGTCGCCATGTTGAGTGGGGTTCCCGCACCTCATCCAGACAGGGATGTGACGTGCTAGACGCTATTCGCGCTGCGGGACTGAACCTGTTGAACACAGGTAGTCCAACGTTTGTGCGTCCGAGCTGCACTCCTACAGCTATCGACCTCAGCGTGGCTTCCCCAGATTGTGCCTACGACTGGTCTACGCACCCCGATACTGCAGGATCAGACCACCTGCCTATTGACATCTTGCCACGAACTGAACGCCCTGCGGACAAAGTGACATACAGTGTAGTGCAGTGGTCGCGCTTTCGCGAGCTATGTGAGCAAAATCCATGTGAACCACATAACTTCTTCGATCACATTGCCGCCTGTGCGAGTGGTGCCACAATACGCTGTGCTGTGCTCCCCGGAACACCTGTGCCAGACATCAAACTCTTGAACCTGCGTGCTGCGCGTCGAAGGGCTCAACGCCGTGCACGGCGCACGAACAAGCCCGCACACTGGACTATCTACAAGCGTCTGGATGCTGCGTGCCTGCGTCACGCCAAACGGCTGCGTCGTCGCAGCTGGATTTCAGTGTGTCGTGCCCTGGACGAACCCCGTGCTCAGGCTCGCGGCTGGCGGATTCTTTCATCAATGCTGCACTCCAAAGCACCACGCTTCCCTGCCCTTTCCATAGCGGTGGCTAAAGGGATAGATGCTCTTGCGCTGGCCGACCTCCTCGCTGAACACTTTGTACCCACTCTGGTGAGTGACACGCCCATCGCCTCCATCTTTTCTGTTTCTCCATTCGTACCATTCGTATGGTTCTCGCGCGAATTTCATGCCCTGTGCACTGAGCCTTTCACAACGCACGAGCTGGATGTCGCGCTCGAACACAAGCGCAAGCGGCGAAGTGCCCCAGGTTCAGATCAAGTCACTCACCAGATGCTGAGGAATTTAAATTGTAACCAACGTCAGCGCCTGCTTGAAGCTTACAATGAAGTATTTGCAACCGGAGATGTCCCCCAGTCCTGGCGCACTGCCATCGTTATTCCTGTCCTGAAGCCGGGAAAGCCTTCTGCAAACATCAACTCTTACAGGCCGATATCTCTCACCTCAGTCCCAGGGAAAACGATGGAATATATGGCACTGAAGCGGCTTCAATGGATGGCGGACGTGAGAGGTGCACTGGCACCAGAACAAAGCGGATTCCGCCATTCCCGATGCACCGCCGACTGCATAGCGGAAATATCGGCCTTCTTAGAGGAAGCAAAATATAAGAAGCAGGCTGCCTACCTCGTCCTCCTCGACATTCAGAGCGCTTTTGACTCGCTCGCCCACGCATCTATACTTGATGCTCTGGTAAACATAGGCGTGGCTGAGAATTTATACCGCTATGTCAAATCGTTTCTCTCAGGCAGAACAATGCGTGTGAAAGTTGGTGGCTCGCTCAGCACACCCCGCCACATCACCAAGGGCGTTCCGCAGGGCAGTGTTCTTAGTCCCTTCTTATTTAATATCGTGCTGGCTAACATCCCGAACATTATCCCTCGTTCCCTTCTGTATCAGGTGCGCGTCAGCATATATGCTGACGACATAGCCCTCTACTGCAGTGGCCCCACACTGTCTGGTCGTACTGTTAGAGCGCAGTTGCAACATGCACTAGAATGTGTCGGAGAATATCTCTCCACCGTGGGGCTCAGCTTGTCAACTTCCAAAACGGAGGCCCTCGTGCTCCACCCTCGTCCTGCTGCATGGAAACTTATACCCAACCTGCAGCTAAAAGGGGTGCCCCTTCCGTGGAAAAAAAGTGCCCGCTATCTTGGACTCGTTATCGACGCGCAGCTCACCTGGCGGCCAGCTGTAGCTAAACTGCGGAAAGAGGCGCGCCAAGTGGCCGATGTGGCTAACCGACTACAAGCCAAAGGAGAAGGCTGCTCCCCAGAGCTGGCATACCGGTTCTACAACGGGATAGCGGTACCTAAACTCCTGTACGCTCTACCGCTCGTCGACCTGCGCCCCAGCCTGTGGCGCGCCATCGACGTAGACCAACGCGCTGCGATCCGCCGTTTTATGCGCCTGCCGCGCTGGTCGCAAGTACCTGCCACCTATGCAGAAGCTGCCACATGGCCGATCTCTCTCCGGGCACAACTAACAGCCCTCAACACTGTCGAGCGCATGCAAAGAGCTCCGGGAACTTCTCAACTCCTCAGCCGACTGTCCGAAGCCCGCCACTCGCACATGGGCCGCGCAGCACAGCTGTTTGGCGCGCACATCGCCCGACCGCCCTCTAGCTGCAGCCCGGCACTTCCGCCCCACCTGCGCGCCCCGCTCAGCATCCAGACCGTCATCCCAGGCGTGCGATCCAAGAAAGACACACCCGTCTGCGCGCTACAGCAAGAAACCGCTGCGCTTCTCCACGAGGATTGCAGCGGCCGAGTGGAGATATATACCGACGGATCCGTGCTGGAAGGAGGCGCATCAGCGGCTGCCGCATGTGTAGTCCCCTCTCTCGGCATCGCCAGGCAGAGCCGCCTCACATGCAGTGCCTCGTCCACAACCGCAGAAGTTGCCGCCCTGCACTTGGCAGCTGATCTCATCCTGGAGACACCAGACCTCTCTCCAGCTGTCGTCCTCAGTGACTCCAAGGCTGCGCTCACCACGCTGCGGAGGTCGCACCATGCACTGCCCATGTATGCCAACCTGGACAACAAGCTACGCCAGGCACGAGCACTCGGCCGCGACGTTCTGCTCCAATGGCTCCCGTCCCACGTCGGAATCAGCGGCAACGAGCAGGCTGACCAACTGGCCAAGCAAGCTCACGCCGACGGCACACCGGAGTGCACTGCAATATCCCCCCTCGATGTGGCCCGGCACAACATCAAAGCCCGCATCGTCGCACAACACCCGGATGCCAGAGTAGCCGCAGGCAAAGCACCGAAGCCCATAAGCTCCCGTGACTTCGATCTCATTGACCGGACCACCCTCCTTAGGATGCGCATAGGCTGCGTCTGGACAGCCGAGCGCATGCATCGTCTACGAGGCGCAGCCAGCCCCATGTGCAAAGACTGTGGAGAAGTGGAAACGCTCGATCACCTCCTCTCAAAGTGTCCTGCCCTCAAGAAGCACAGAGAAGTGCTGGAGGCAAGCTACAGACGCCTGGCCCTACCCTGCGAGAGCGCACAACAACTGCTTTTCCCAGCCGGCCCGCGCGAGAAAACGCGACGCGCCTTCGGGGCTCTGCTCCAATATGTACGAGATGCCCAACTGCTGGAGCGGTTTTAACCTCCCCCTCCCTGGCGGATATCCCCTACAAACCGCACCTTTTGAAGTGCCGCACAGTTACGTCAGATGGTGATGGGTAACGGTAACTGTGTACCAAGATTATCGACTCAGGCCTGCTGCCCCGCATTCCATGCTCGGTAAACACGCCGCTTGCCGGCATTCACGCGCACATCCAGCCACCTCCCTATTGGCCGAGAGACCTGCGCCTCCCTGCGGTCCGCGCGCTTCCAAACCACGCCCCTCGCTCTCTCAGTCGGCTCTGTCTCCCAGTCGGGTGCGCATCGGCGCTCTGCTCTTGGCGCGGCCTCTCCCTCCCGGCCCGAATACGCGAAGACGGGAATCGCGACTGCGCATCTGCGAGCTCTACTTTCTCCCACTATCCTGTTCCTCCTACCCTCCCCCTGCGCGGCGCAACGACCATTTCCTCACCTGAAAGAGAGAAATTACCGCACGCGTCGTGCTCCCCCCAATTTCTTATTCCTTTCCCCAAGAACATCCATCTCTCTCTCTCTCTTTCTCGACTTTTATTTGACTTTAGTTTGCGACGATTCCCAGTGCATCGGTGTTCCGAATGCACCACAGCTTAGAATCAGTGTCCCCAATTCACTACGCTTTAAACCGGCATTAGGGTTTCCAGGGCACCGCAGCTGATACAGATACAACTCAAGACCGAAGCGGCTTTTCCCCGTCAAAGGACCCGCCTTCCAGCCAATGGCGTCTGCCGTTTCTTATAGCCTGTTAGCGTGCAGCGTGACAATGCAGGGACAGAATATCCCCAACGATGCAGGCAGGGGATATATCCTCTTTCATCTGCCACTCCCTGCATTGTCACGCTATAGGCACACGAGAATCGGCCGGCGCCATTGGCTGGAAATGGGTACTTTTACGGGGAACAGCCGCTTCGTTCCTGTGTTTTGTCCGACTACAGTGCACAAGAGTTCTTATGAGACATCACGCTGACATCATTTCGCGCGACACGGCGCCACCATCGTAGTTCAGAGCCACGCATTAATGAGACCACCTGGTGCTCTTCACAGCCAGCTCTGTACACTCGGCACGCGGATGTTTTCGTAATTCCACTCTGCTGACGAGTGGCCGCCGCGAACAGGATCGAACCCGCGACCTTGGGCTAAACAGCCTAACGGCCGCCGTCACGAAGCCACCGGAAGGGTGGCGCTGTATACCGGAACACTGGCGCTTGTGGAGTGTACGTGACGCGTGAATTTCGCGGAATACATTGTGTCTGCGTGACTCTTTCAAAGGGTGCAATTTACCCCTCACGAACAATGACCGCGTAGCAAGTTGTACGCGACCTTCATGACTACGACTGTGAGCACACACACCCCGTATTGCCATTTCCTTTCGTTCTCACATCATGACTCACCGAAAGACGAGCTCTCAAAACGGAACTCGCTCTCCCGAGAGTCACCAGTGACGTAGTCCGTAGCCACTGCAGCACGAGCAGCCTTGAAGCGCACGACGAACAAAACAGGTTGTTCACCCGCTACTGTAACGAAATCCTGCTCAAAATCGCCACCTTCGTGGCCCCGGCGCTATCTGGAACGACCTCAGACGCATCCTGCATAGGAGCCGCACTGCAGTTTCCACTCTCCGCACGGTCATTGCAGCCGTTTTATCGCACCGAGAAATCGCTCGGCGACCAGGGCGTCCCTAGCGGCCATTTTTATGCACAGTGGGCGCGGACAGACAGGCTCGGAACGCGTAAGTTTCAAGGAAACTCCGCTTGGGTGCCTGCGCCTGTGAGTAACAGGTTGTGCAGCGGAACAGAAAGCGCACTACTTTCCGCAATGGCTGGCAGACGAACGGGGATATGCGGCAGCTGCCCCGCCAACTCCCCGTGCTGTGCAGTAAGTACTACGACGACGCTTGCGTACGATTTAGAAAGAAAGAGAGGAAGAAATAGAGAAAAAGAGAGAAAGAAGGAAAGAAAGGAAGGAAGGAAGAAAGAGAAAGGAAGAAGGGAAGAAAGAAAGAAAGAAAAAAGGAAAGAGAAAGAAGGAAAGAAAGAAGGAAAGAGAGAGAAAGGATGAAAGGAAGGCAGAAGGAAAGAAAGGAAGGAAGAAGGAAGGAAAGAGAGAAAGACGGAAAGAAAGAAGGGAAGGAAAGAAAGTAAGAAAGAAATAATAAAGGAAGAAAGAAGCTAGGAAAGAGAGAGAGAGAAAGAAGGAAAGAGAGAGAGGGAAGGAGAAAGGAGGAAAGAAAGGAAGAGAAAGGAAGAAAGAAAGAAGAAAGAAAGAAAGAGAAAGAAGGAAAGAGAGAGAAAGGATGAAAGGAAGGCAGAAGGAAAGAAAGGAAGAAAGAAGGAAGGAAAAATGGAAGGAAATGAAGAAAGGAAGGAAAGAAAGGAAGAAAGAAGGAAGGAAAAATGGAAGGAAATGAAGAAAGGAAGGAAAGAAAGTAAGAAAAATAATAAAGGAAGAAAGAAGCTAGAAAAGAGAGAGAGAGAGAAAGAAGGAAAAAGAGAGAGGGAGGAAAGGAAGGAAAGAGAGAGAGGGAAAGAGAAAGGAGGAGGATCAGACAAAGAACGAAAGAAAGAAAGAGGCTGAGAGAAGCAGGGATGAAATGAAGACCAAGAGAGGAGAGAGAGACAAAGAAATAAGAATGATAGAGAGAATGAAGGAGGGAAAAAAGAGGAAAGACGAAAGAAAGAAAGAAACGTTTGAAGAGCACAATATATCCTGGCAAGCGCACGCCGTGTCGGAAAGCTGAAAAAAAAAAGCACACCTTAAACCGGCGTCGTAAAATTCCAAACAGTGCTGGTGTTTTTCAACAGCGCAGGGGACAAAGAACGACACAAGTGCACAGACACGGCGCCGTGTCTGTGCACTAGTGTCGTTCTTTGTCCCCTGCGCTGTTGAAAAACAATGTCACACGTACCAACTTGCCCAAGCTTCTACAGTATCTGCGTTAATTTCTAATAGCATCCAAGGAAATAGTTGAAGCTTCAAATCGCCCATCACTTCGCCCCGTCAAACTTGAAGTATATAGCTCGTGCCCGGCGCACGAGCCCGCGCCGGTCTTTCGTCAAGTGGCCGAGCGAGCTACACGACGTTTCACAACACACGCGCACTCGAAGCGAACACATTGTAGTGCATATATCGCCGCGCATTCAGCGCAAACCAAAGTTTCGATGGCCATCTCCAGTGTTGCACCATTTGGCAGCTCCGGTCACTTTCGAGCACCCCGATAGGGCCTTCGAGTGGGGCCCGCCTCGACAGCGACCCACACAGTCGAGCGCTCAAAGCACTTACAACACCGCTGTATAGGCCCAACACGGAAGCCGAAGTGCAAAAGGCCCGAGCAAACACGGCTGATAAAAAGAAAAGTTGAAACCGATACGGGCGATATGCCTGCGCGGACCAGGCGAGAAGGGAGCGATGCACTTTCACCTCGCGGTCTCAGATAAGCGAACGCCGGGAACATCCCCCGCGAGCCCGATTGCCCAGCATGCCATTTCCCGCGGCGTCGCAGCAAGACGCATGCACGCGACAAGGCCGGCAGTTACGACAACGGTTTCGAAACGACTACGGCCGTCTGGCAGCGAGCCGCGACTGTCGAAGCCGCGGGTTTTTTCGGCCACGCTGTCGAGAACGTCGATACGCCGCGCTACGGCCACGCCGGTGACGTCCCGTGAGCGCCTCCAACCCCGCTGAGGAGATCACGTAGACCGGAACGCAGGGGAGACGTCACGTTACGCTACGTTTAAGATATGTTCGGTTGCATTAGGTCAGGTTACAAAAAAAAAGTATCTGTCTCATCTGGATACATACACATAAACAGCGGCGTGATGGGAGGTTTCCAACAACCGTCACGATTTAGCAGACAACCCGCTGTGAGCAGCGTCGTCTGCAACGCACACCGCTGACGCAACCTTCTGCGTAATGGCGTAGCAGACGGCGACCAGCAGCGAGAAAGCTGACCAATGACACCGCGCGACAGACTACGAAACTCCGTACAAAATCCTACGTTCCAAGAAAAGGCACGTCCAGAGGCGGCAAGCTGACAGGACTGGTACAGGTTCCTGCTGGCCTCATGTGCGAGGAGAAAAAGAAACAAGAAAAGTGACTTTGCGCCCGTCCCTTATGCGAACGAGTGACAGCTATACGGTCGCGTCGCATCCCACAACAAACGGCGCCCACTGCCACGCCGAGCCAGATCACGTGACCCCACCTTCCACAGCTTTTCCTCACCTGCGCATATGGCCCTCACACGCCACGTCCGACTCCGGCAACAAAGTGTCAGAAAGGAGCTGTCGTGAATTGGGTAGGGCTATAAATCGTGACATAATTACGGACAGCGGACCGTCCCTCAAGGGGTAACAGAATGGATTACGAGAGAAGGCAAGTGTAGCAGTGGGCGGGACAGAGTCAGCTGTGCCGATGAGATTACACGAAGCCCGCGCAGATAAGCTAGCCGCAGCTTACACACACGGGGAAGGAAGGGTTGATGGCGAAATCAATGCCAAAGGCCTTTGCCCCGCAGTGGACGGGGTTTTTGGCCGACGACGATACCGCGACGACCGCGTTTGTTCCGAAAGACCCCAATCGGGCTTGTCTGCGGAACAATCTTGTGAGACTTCTGGCGCGAACATATACTGCGACGGTTCTTGAAAAATGCGAAGAATACGAATTACAAGGTCACCTCCAATGCTCCGAACATAATTCACTGTCTGGTTCAACATACCGGGCACAATGCCCACGGCTTTCTCACAAGCAGGATGTGAACACAGGCTAAGAATGCGCGTCCACGCAAGTAATGCCGCTACTTTTTTTTTCATCTTTTTTTTCCCGCCAAGGTCGCCGGGGATAAGACACTGGCGCGCAGGCAACGCTGCCACGGCGGGCGAAAGTAAATAGAAAAGGTGAGCCTTGATTGACGTTACAGATAAGGGGGCGAAACAATAAAAGCCGCTCTGGCTCGGCGCCCGAAACGTGACGGTCAGCGAGGGGGGGGGGGGATATCGATGATGACAGCGGGGTGCGGCTGATAAGGCCAACAGCCAAGAGTAGCCAAATGGGGGTATGTGCAAGACGTACGAAAAAAAAAGAAATATACAAATAGCAGGAAGAAAGGAAGCCTCCCCCCCCCCCCTTTTTTTTTTCTGTCGAGCACCTCTCTGCATTCTACGGAAGGAGGAGTGCGGGTTCGAATCGGTCGTGTAAGTCACCTGACCGATGGCTCACATGATTTATTACGCGACGATTGCCATGACGTCATATCTTCACCGTGCGGCTCAAGTGGAAACCACGTGCAACACGGGGAGTCCACCGTACGGGCTATATACGGACGGTGAACACGGAGATGTCAAGGTCCATACGGACTATGGGTGACGTCACGCAGATAGGGCGGAAATCGTGTAGAAATGATACGGAAACCGTATGTGTGGAAAGCGTGCAGATTTCCACATATTTTCCTATTTCACATGGGTGCCGTATTAGCTTAGTTTCATATGCGCCGCTCACACGCAACATTCAAGAAGCGAAGGAGCCGAATTTTCCAATTATATAAATGATTTATATAGGATATAAATCACAAAAACTGTCATTCGGCCTTCGAGACGAAATGGCTACGGCTACTGCCGCTCATTTTCGGCCAAACAAAGCCGCCCAGGAAAAGCACTGGGATCTGAAAATTCATTAAAAAATAGAAGAAATTACGTTTCTTACATACCGGAAACTTGTGCAGTTATTAAGTAGCCAGGGATTAATGCCACAGAACGAAATAAATGGGTTATATAGTAACAAGCAATTCTCGGGCAGCAGTATCTGCATATTTCTGGCTCCCCTTAATGCCAGGCCAGGACTGAAGAAAGCCCCTTAACTATAGTAAGAAGAAAGCACGCTTATATCCTATACGACCCGAAACTTCTCAAAAGGCTCAATCCGTTCAAAATGTCAGGACGGAGCACCGGTCGCAAGGCTGCCCGATACGCAGACGTATTCGAACCGGGAAACGATAGGTTTCCAAATTACCACCATTAGGGGCCCGCTTGGCGTTTGGATACATTAAAGGTACAACCCCTGACGTCAGCTTTATGATATAATCCTTGAAAACTAGTGTTCGTGGCAAGAAATAAAAATACGAACGGCTGAAGAACATGATATGGTCAAAATAAACATGACCGAATGGTGGAAACATGACTTCAGCTAAGAGGCCACATATGGTGTAATCAGTCGTTGTACAGAAAGACTAGGGTGCGAGGCATAAAAGAACAACGCTGAGAGATAAAGACAGGCCGGCGACACACCGGGACATCAAAGGACGCCGTCAGGTGAGAAACACCCGAGACATAGACATCGCCTGTCCTGCTTGCTGTCATAGTCTCCTTCAGCGGCGTCGATTTCGGGCTCGCAAAAGTGACCAACTTTACACCTCCGCAGGTGTAAAGTTTGACGACACCTTTGGTGTTTCTCACACACGGCATCCTTCGGTGTCTTGGTGTGTCGCCACCGTGTCTTCGTCACACAGAATCGTGACCGTACAAGTCTCACAGCGACAGTCATTCACCTCGTGACGCAAGGCAAAGCAAAGACCCTCACATGCATGCCGTCCCGATTAATTCGCATCTTCGGCGCAGATCATCCGAGCGAGATCGGTGACGATAAAAGAATACGGATATTAACCGGTTAGGAACCCCAACTCAAGGTTATTGACTTTCGGGCGCCGATTAGCGCTAAAACACGTCGGCACCCCCCACCCCCCCTGCCAGCTGTACATATACATAAAGTTCAGCGGTCACCGCAATGACTCTGCCTGGAATGCACCCAGCGTGCATTATTCGAGCCAAACAAGAAGACGGGGGGGGGGGGGGGGGGGGGGGGGATAACGGCGAAAGATATTCGGACGCGGAAACAGGAAACCTAGCGGATTCTTCCCATTGCATGGACACAATGCTCGAGAGAATGCGCGCAGAAAGCGATAAAGAGAAAGGGGGAAAAAAAGAAGATAAAAGTAGGACACGGGCACGACGAGCCGGGTTCTGAAGTGGATCGGAATATAACACGACACTCTATCTGCTTCGCTTTTCGTTCCGTCACGAACAGGTAACGTTGCAGGAACGTTATCTATCTTCCAGCTAGTGTGCGGGGGAAGAAAAAAAAGAGAAAAAAAATACAAGCAAAGCCCAAGAGCGGGACAATGCGACAAGGACAATGGTAACAGGAAGACGGTGATCGCGAAAGACGAAACACAGCTCTCCCGAGCGGACACCTCCGCAGCGGTTCCGTCGACGGGAGTGCTACGTACTTACAGCTCAAGCTGGACACTCGACACCGGCCCCATTTTGTTCTTGGAGCGCGCGCAGTCGCACAACGAGCAAGAAGGATGCAACGCGATCGGGTTCCCTGTGGGTTAACGGAAGGGGCAAAGATGAAGACGCTGTCACCGATGCACGCGCGCAGTTTGGACACAATGCGCTCTCCGCGTATACGCTGCGACAGGTGACGATTTTCGAGTTTCGATTGCTTCTCGTTGGTTTTTACGTTTCGCCATTCGTACGACGGCTCGGCTGTCTTACACAGGGGCGGGTATTTAATAATAATAACAATTATAAATGTATTTCTGCCTCAAAGATACGTGGACAGATGAGCTGATGAAAAAGCTGTAGAAAACAGTCTGACAAGGCCGAAGCCCCCCT
Organism: Amblyomma americanum; assembly: GCF_052857255.1. Taxonomy (NCBI): domain Eukaryota; kingdom Metazoa; phylum Arthropoda; class Arachnida; order Ixodida; family Ixodidae; genus Amblyomma; species Amblyomma americanum. The sequence goes on from NC_135505.1 coordinate 142,805,324, forward strand.
TTTACAGGCAAAAGCAGCAGACAACGACTCAACTTCTAAAGTCGTACAAGCAAACAATAAAGAACGTAATAAATCGCAAGATCACCTCAGGCGTACTGAGCAAAGGACGCAAAAAACAAGCTTGGTACAAACGTATGCCACTTTCACACTGCAAAATATAAAACAGCAAAAAAGACAGTTATTCTGGCGTAAGTGAAAAAACAAGCTTGGTACAAACGTATGCCACTTTCACACTGCAAAATATAAAACAGCAAAAAAGACAGTTATTCTGGCGTAAGTGAGCATGAAAAAATTTTGGAGCTACTACCTTCTATATACATACAACGCAACACTTTATGTGTGCAGGTGAACAAGTCAGAATGCACACATGTATAAGCGTTCAGAAGCCAAGGAAGTGTGTGCCGCAAGCGTTCTTGCCCGGAGTTAAGGCATGCTGTTGGCGCCATCCAGTTTCCAGGTTGTCTGAGAGATTTGCGCACAATTAACTTAGTTGTAACTTGCAAGTGGAGCTTGTCCTGTCGTTTTCCCGTGCCTCTGTTTGCCCCCTTGTTATCTTTAGCGCCGTATCCGAAATACGTTACAAACACGAGTCGACCAGCCCGAACAAAAGAATTACTTGAAGGGGGGTTGAATGGCGACTTGCGCATCACCTGAACTGCCTGATGACGTCACTAGACAGAGGAAGTGTCTGCGCGCTGCGACGACCGCCATCCACCGAGCCCTGTATCACCCATCTACACTCTAAACAGGTGGGAGTAAAAACGCAGTAAGCTGTCCTATGGGGAACTTGCGCTGAAGTTTGCGGTGCCGATTGCAGCGCCATAACACACTGCCTAGCGAGAAGAGCAAGCAGTTTTGGGTAGTACTATTAGTACTTCTCCGCGCCACCTTCGGGCGCTTATTGGCGTGAGGGTCGGCGCTCTTTCGAAGGCGCACGTGCCGTGCGTCAGCTATCCGGGCTACGCCGAGAGAAGCTGGGCAATGAATGCTGTCAGCCAAACGCGGGTATCTAATCGCGCAGAATGTGTTCTCGCGTTTGCAGCGGCCCAAGCGGCTGACAAAAGCAGTTTTCAGTCGCCGAATGGAACAATTCCAGTGCCACCTTGGCACCGCAGGTTCCCCATAGCGCAAAAGGAAGGCGACAGAGGACTACTATTTTTATTATAATTTATTTCAAAGTACTGTCAATACCGACTGGGATTATTACAGGAGTCGGTAAAAAGAGAACAATATACAGTGCCTGCCATATAGGCGTATTCACGTGTAGAGTGCAGCGGCAGCCGCGAAATTTTCTCGACGACCCCCCCCCCCTAGAAATGCAAACACGAACAGTAACAGAAGCAGAAACACATAGCTACGCAAAAAGGAACGAGTATTCGCAGAGATAAACAGTTTACATACACACACTAACGAGAATGTGTGAGCACCCATAAACACAAACTAAGGCTCTCAGAAACGCAATAAACAAAAATGCAGCCCCCCCCCCCCCCCACACACACACACACACACAACACACGTGCCAGAATTAACGAATGAGAGGAGATCTACGCCAGACAGTGAAGGCGCCCAAACTGCTATCACGACTTCAATTATGCACTCTTATAGCACCCGAAAAATAAAAAAGACGAGCAAAAGCGGTGGGAAATCAGACAGGAAGTGCGTTAAGTGCCAGAAAAAGGTGGTTTGTTGAAAGCTTCGCGTTGTCTGGCCTGGCGACAGCGCAGCAATAAAAAGAATGAGTACGAACTTAAGGACCAAGATTGAAGCGAAACCTGGAAAAACAGAACCTAACCACGCACCGAGAAAGAAATAAAGAATGAAGGAAAGGAAGAAAGAAAGAAAGAAAGAAAGAAAGGCAATCAAACAGGAACGGAGACAACCATACGGAGCGCCCTGAGAGACGCGGGGCGGGTTTTCGGCGAACCCTCCATTAAGCAATATCATCGCTCTCTGCGGTCTCCTCCTCCGGGCAGTTCACGCTCGAAATTCGTCGCTAAGGGTGCAGTAACTCGGCACAACACCGAACTAAACCAAATTATACGCGGAAGTGCAAGGTCTGGCCACCGAGGCGTGCGTGCCGACACGACTGTACCGCAGCACAAAAGGGAAGCGTGAAAGGCTCCGATGCGGAACACGGAACTGAAGCGGACGAATGGCGCGAGAACGAGGAGACATAACAGGTGGCATGGCATGGTAAGGCATGGTATGGTTTTGTGTGGTATTGTATGTCATGGTATGGTACTGTAATGTAAGGTGCGGTATGGCATGGTATACGGTATTGTATCGTAAGGTGTGGTATGGTATAGTGCTGTATGACATGGTATGATATTGTATTGTAAAGTGTGGTATGGTATGGCACGGTATGGTATCATATCGAATGGCATGGTATATTATTGTATTTTAAGGCATGGTATGGCATGGCATGGTAGAGTACTCTATGAGATGGTACTGAATTGTTTTGTAAGGTGTCGTATGGAGCGGTATAGTATCGAAATGGCATGGTATGGTATTGTATGACATGGTATGATATTATATTATAAGGTACGGCACAGTATGGCATTGTATGACATGGTATGATATTGCATTGTATGGCTCCGGCTGGTGAATAAAAAGGCGAAATCTCGAACCAGGCCGCCCAGACCATTTCGATCGAGGCTACACTCGGACACAACTCAAGTCTGCAGCAAAGCTCCGCCCACATTCAGGACCGCCGAACAGACTTCTTCCGCGACAAAATGTAGATCGTTGTTGGAGCTTTCCTTGTTACCTAAAGAAGCCAATCCCGACACTAAATTGTAAGTTCAGGAATTTTTATGCCTCTGGCTTGTCTGATACAGTCAAACATTGAGAAGCTGATTTTGCTCACTGTTGCGCTTTGCCAGCGGAGTAGTAGAGAACGCCGCGGCCCGTGACCCGGTGTTGCCAACTGCTGTTTCTTTGAAGTTGTATCCTATTACAGATTCGAGAACACCCGCATGCAGAGGGATGTCAGTCTATGTTAAAGAATCCCATGTAATCGAAATCAATGCAAAGTCGCTTACTGCGATGCCTTTTTCCCCCTTTCTTCATTCACTGCCCTCCTTCATCCCTTTCCTCACGATGTGACTGACGTCTCCGCGGAGATGTGACACAGTTACTGCGCCCTTTCCACACTGTCTTCACTCTCAACACTACTTCAATACGTCCAGTGACCACCGTAGCCTAAGAAAATGAGATGTGTGGCATGGAAGCGTCACAAATGCAGTCACGCGTGAAACGCTCTTAAAGTGCCTGTAGTTAATACGAACTGACCTCGAAGGCTTTCCTATATATCCTACTACGTCACGCTGCAGTTCTTGCTCACTCAGAACTCAGCTGCTTTAGGGACCAAAATACACAGAGGATTGCATGCATTAAAAAAAAAATACATCAACTGTATGGAATACACGCCTACTGGAAACATGCAAGCCTCCAGAATCGTAAACACCAAAAGACTAAAATGAATTATAGAAATCCCGAGGCCAACCATTATGCAACGCCATTGTAAGTTTTTTTCTTCTTTTTGCTGTTCACACTGCCGCGGAAAAGACATTATTAAAGCATTCTTCCAGTGCTCACGCACTCGCGGACTTTATCGCAATTTATCGCAGAGAGTCGCCCCCGCATCTGACATTTGCGCTAAAAGTGAAGCAAGGGCTGCATGCCTGCTCTGTAAAGAAAACTGCAGAAGGCTCGCCACAAACAGCTGCGCTCGAGATAGCCAAGAAACTTAAAGCTCTTCTCCGCTCCCTGGGGAAGACGTCACGCGCCTTTTTCCTTAAGCCAATGGGAGTGATCGGGTCTGGTGAGGTCACTTCACTGCAGCCAATATGCTAATTCATCTTTCGATGACATATTTTCTTCCCGATGAGTCTTCCTGTGCTGTCGCATTAGCAACTGCTGCCAGTACACGTGTCCATGCCCTGATGTACGCGGACATATCTCGGCGGACACCTGAACCGCGCCGTAAGGGAAGGGTCAAAGGAGGGAGTGAAAGAAGGGAAGAACGAGGGCGCCGCAGTGGTGGTGCTGAAAAACATTTATTTACTGGGTTGGGGCCCTATCGGCCCGGTATCCGGAATGGTCGGCCACCTGGGGATCTTTAACGCGCACTGACATCGCACAGCGCACGGGCGCCTTTTTGCGTTTCGCCCCCCGTCGAAACACGGCCGCCGCGGTCGGGTTCGAACCCGGGAACTCCGGATCTGTAGCCGAGCGCTCTAACCACTGAGCCACCGCGGCGGGTATTTCCGGTTGCTTCCCGCCGTTAGTCGGCAGAAAGGAAGTAGAGAACAAACAAGCAAAAAACATGTGAAGACTGCGCATGGAAAATTAATGACAAGGAGCCTCTTTTTTTGGGGGGTACGGCGCTCCGTTTAAAGTTGGCGCCGTTATTTATGAACGAGGGAAGCCTAACTTGGCACGCCTCAACGCACGAAGCAGACTGCTCCGAAAATCGGTTACTAACTGACGCGCAAAATTATAGCGGTGAGTAAAAAAGCTACTCATTACTGAAGGAAACAAAATTGTGGAGCAAGAAAAAGGTTCGATATGAAACTACAAACAGTCCAGCGGGCAACGGGTCGACCAAAGACGTGTGCAGGCATAGGAGATGGGGAAAGACAAATTACAAACAAAAACACAAACACCTGAGTATGCATTACAACGGACTTGCAAGTGTAGATCGGTGATACGTTCGCGACAGGTACGTAGGTAGGGCACGCGTGCTGTGATTTTCTTTTTTTTTTATTTTACTTGTCCATACATTTCCTGATGTGCTGAACGTAAACAGTTACTGGTTTTCTCTACTTTCCTCTGCTGCATTTTCTTCCTCATGTCTCTTTCGCAAAGCAGCCACCTCGCAAAGCTATCCGCGTAAAGGCACACCCTATTATAGTCGGATACCGCACAAGAACGCCCGGCAAAAGACTTCCTTCCAGCCAATGGCATCGGCCGATTATCGTCAGCCTGCTAGCTTGGCAATGCAGGAAGGGGACTACCCTTTTTCATCTACCACTCCCTGCATTGTCAAGCTACCAGGCTCACGAGAACCGGCAGACGCCACAGCCTGGACGGGGGCTCCTTTGTCGACGAAAAGCCGCTGCGTTCTTGAGTTGCATGCGACTGTGGGAATGAAGCAAACAGCGACATAGGAAAATGTAGAAGTTAAAATGTGCAAGCCTGTACGCCCCTACAGCCGTTCCTGTACCCTTCTTGGCATCCCGTGCTACAACAAGCCCCTCCACCACTTCCAATCAAGCGACGGGCCAAAAACGTGGGAAGGGGGGGGGGGGGGGGGGTCTCACTGACTGGCACCCCCTCTTCGAGAAGAAATTACCCGCCGCGCTCGACAACACCACACCCCGGAGAAAAGGGGGGGGGGGGGAGAGAAAGTGAACTGAGAGGGGACACAGAGACGGAGAGCTTTTCGCTTGTCCGAAACGTCACTCACGCACCGGCAGCTGTGGCAGGCCCGTCCAAAACTCCACTGAGCACAGCCATCGACGACCACGACGACGGTCGGGCATTTCAACTTGAAGGTCATCCCCCCAACTCTGAAGGAGGAGGAATCCCACCTTGGCTAGCCTGCCAGCCTACCGCCCGCTTGTTCTCTTCCGTCAGCAGTTGTCGAAGAACAGCTTTAGCGGGGCCATTGTACAGAAGCCGTGTGCACTACAGACTCTAACCCTTTCCTTTTCTCCTCAGAAGAGGGCCAAAAACGAGGAAAAACGACTTCTGAAAAGGATAATGGCCTGTCCACTTGGAAAAACCGAAGGCCGGGTGCGCATCTCTCACGTGCACATTAATCTTAGGAGCGCATACTTGGGGGGTTCACGTTTTCAGCGTGTCCGGTACTCTAGCCTGAATACGACATGTGTCGGGCTTACTGCATGGAGCTATGGTTTACAAAGTATCTAACATCCGGAGATGTTCAACACGAGGCCAAAAAAAAAAAAGAACGCCATCACGCCGACGCTGTACTGCGCGCGTAACATGCTTTAGCGACTCTAAAACAGACTGCGAGCACCGCTGCACGATTACGGAGAATAAAGCACGTTCTCATCCCAACACTAGCCAAATCAGATATGAAACTGCGTCTTTCCAGCATTCCCGCGGTAGATGAAGTACTCTTAAGAAAACACGCATAGACGTTGGCGCCTCTTTTCCCCTCTAGGCAGGTTTGAGAAACTCATCGTTGCTAGAACCAGGAGTCACTCAGGCAGCAATTACGGCATTAGCGATCCCATCCTAAGCTCTCCTTCGAAATCTGCCGAATTCGACACTTTGGCTAGGCCAGTTGATTGTGCCCACTTCGAAACTCTTTTTATCAATCACTAACACAGAAGTACACATTGAAGAGTTATGGGATCGTTTACATCTCGAACTGAATTACGAGACAGGACAGGTACTCAACGGGATCGAAATTCAATTTTTCACCCGAGAAAATAACGCGACTGCGACAACTCAACAGAGATTGAGAAAGTATTAGTAAAACGGGTATAATTGCGCCATTGCAATGCGGTAGGAAGCGCCCGGAAGCGTCTGTGTGCAAGGAAGCCAGGGATGAACGAAAGAACATTCGAGCTCTAACACTTCAACGAAAGAGCCCCTAACGCAGATCTACCTGCCGAGCGTAGTTAATTACAATTAATCGTTTATCACGTGCCAAGCCAACAACGTGGACTCAGGGACGCAGTAGAAGAGGACTCTTGATCAATTCAGCCCACGTGAGGTTCTTCGGGTGGCACAAAAATTTATGAGCACAGGACAAGTTACGAAACTGGCTTGGCATTTTTTTCTCTTTACAAAAGCTACCATGAGAGTGGGCTAACATCATTATTCCTCGCTTCACTTGATGAAAATACCAGCGCATGCAGCAAACTAACAAAGCGACGGCTCTAACCTCAAAACGCGAGGCCCGCTGCTTGCCATCCGCGGTGGCGGAAAATATAACTCGTGCAGACGCACATATATACAGGGAAAAGAAAGAACTAAATAGGCCCGACGCAGAACACCGGTCGCCACTTCTGTTCGGCACATGACTACTACAGCTGGGGCTCCCACGCGCAAGCCACGTGTTTTGAAAGCGCTGTTTATGCCTAACTGCGACCTTCAAAAAAAAAAACGGGGGTCGCCATGTTGGGCTGTCGTTCGCGCGTCCTTACACAATTCAATGCGATAACAGGTTGAACATAGAAACGCTGTTCAGCCGAAAATGCAGTAATTTCGAGCACCTGGGATTCAGCATTCAGTTTCATTAAATATCCTTCACCCGATGAGCATTTACGCAGAGGGTTACACGGATCGGAAAAGCTTTATAGGACTGTTATCTTGCATGTCATTGCAAAGAGCAGACTAGCCAGAGCATTAATAGTTACTTAACATCGGTAGTACTGTAACGCGGCAACGCCTGGCATGAGCCAGGCAGCAAGCTAGAGCTTTCTTATACCGGAATGACGCCTCTGAAAGAGATCACGCGGAAACCTATTAGGGCAGCGATAACAGGTGCAAAGAACAATGGATCAGACAACTATTTCATAGGTCGTCGTCAAAACAGATGCCTACTCCAACTATCCCCACATAGAACACTGAAAAGAATAGTGATAAAACGATGGAAATTTCATAGTTTTTTTTTTCTTATTTGCTTTAGCGCAAAGGCGAGCACCTCTTGCTTACGGTCGACAACGTTCAGACTAGGAAAACAGACCTTTCGTAGCAATTAAATGCCAGCGACTGTGCGAAACCCTCACGTGACTCCCCTTCTGGTTGTAAAACTAACTCGGCACCTCGATGGATCAACGAAAGGCACAAAAAACAATGGATTCAACATGGCGACATACGGGTTGCAAGTCACTCATGCGATGACAATGCAAGATCGACCTATAGGCTACGGACCAAATGGGCCACGACTTCGAAAGAATCATGTGCACCACAAAAACGAATTTTGAGAGCACCCGGTCATGCTTTGCTATCGCTACGTCTAGATTGAAGCTGCGATTTCATATATTTACACGCCGCGGATGTGTTCAAGCCTGCGAGGCCCTTATCTTTCAATTTCAAGCCCGCCAGCGATACAAGTGTTGTTTTCAAGCCAGCTATGTGCATACTGCAAACCCTATGCACAAGTCCATTTCCCTAATGAGCAAATTATACAAATGAATCGACGCAGTTTATTGCAAGGTACGCGTCGCGCATTCCTAATTGAGGAAGTCCCTTTTCACGTTTCAAGAACGCCTAAACCACCAGCATGTCCACATGTAAAGCCAACACCCCTTCGGTCCAAGCTCCTGGTCGCCAAGTGAAAGTCCGAAACACGATTCCAGCGCACTGATCAAAAGTCCTCGGTCAAACCATGAGTGGAAAGTCAAAAAGAAAAAAAGAAGTCAGGGAAAGGAATTCCCAGTCTTTCCGGATACGATTGCACAACCAAAAACACTGCCGCGGCCTGGTCGTATCCTGAGAGAGGAACCTTAGCAGACGGCGACGCCTGCATAATGTGCCCTCTCCTAGATGGACGATAACGTGTTATTGACCCGGTTACCTCGAAGCAACTCCCAGGAGTCAGGAGGGAGGAAGGCAGTGAGGAGAGCACGCCACAAGCCAGCGAAACCTTCTTGCCCCACGAATCCGCGGCCTCACCGCCCCCCTCTTCCTTCCAGCATCCATTCGGCGTCGTCTCCTTGCCTTTCCCCCCTTATTTCCGGCTCTCTTCATCGACAACTTCCTCTCGCCCCCCCCCCCCCCCCCCCCCCGCGCTTCCAAACGCACTTTCTCGCACGCTCTACGGCAGAATCAAAACAACGCGCACACTGGGATTCACGCAGAGGAACACGGGGTCCGCGAAAATCATTCTCCCAGACCGAAATCGTTCGCTGATTTCGAGAAAATACGGAACGCGAGGCAAGCGACGAGTCTTTCTTTTCTTTGTTCGATTCTCACTTTTTTTTTTCCTTTCTGCGGAGAAAAAAATAAAGGCGAGCGGGGGCTCGGCGATTTGCCCGCAGCCGAGGCGGCTGCTACATCAAACAAAAGATCGGCCAGGCGTGCAAGAGAGAAACACTGACCTGTCCGTGCTGGCCGCTCGGTCGTAACGGTGGTTCCGGCGCTCGGTGGTGAACTCGGTCGCCGGCTGGTACCCGTCTCGGCTGCCTACCAGGCCGAGCGCCGGAGACGAGCTCGAAGAAGCAACGCCGGAGCCCACCACCACTTTGTTCATCACCACGGCGGCGCCGAGCCTCTCGACGAGGCATTTGCCGCCGCTCGCACCGCCGCTGGGAGGACCGGAGCGCACGAAGTCGAACTCGGTGCGCTTGTATATCCGTTCGGGTAGCATCATGTCGAGCAACACACTCTTCGTGCGCAAAGCCGCGTTTTCGGCTAGGGCTTCGCTCCGTTCCTCGTCCAAGCATCCGCTGGCCGCCATGTTGGAAACGCACGGGCGCACGCACAGTCGGAGGGACTCTCGCCCACTCGCCCCCCGCGACCGTGGCGCCGCCGTGAAAACCGGAGAGAGAGCGAAGGAGAGAGCTCGAGAACCTGTAAGGCGAGGAGGAGAACAAAGAGAGAAAGAAGGGGAGAAAAAAAAAACGCTTTCACTAC